>NC_141547.1:80992500-81292500 GCF_021556685.1 Rattus norvegicus
CTGATCTCCAGTCTACGTTGGAATCCTGAAGAAGTTGTTTCCGATACCAGTGAAGGAGTAACTGAGCAACAGGGTAGATGAAGTTGCCAATGAGAGTGAGGACAAGCAGGTAAAAAGCAAGTTTCCTTCTTCTGTGGCTTTTCCTGTGGGCTGAAACCGGGTGCTGTTTGCATTTACTGGGGGTCTTCCTGCTCAAATAATCAGATTAAGGAAATCCCTCACAGGAGTGCCCAGCATCTTGGGTTTCAGTTGCCTTCTGCATGCAGTCAAATTGACAACCAAGATTATCTGTCACAAGTGGGGTCTGCATCTGGAAGACAGATGCTAATGGCTGCCTCAGCCCAGTGTCCCTGAAAGGGACAGTTACCTCCACTCTGCAAGCAGCAGGGTCCATTTCTCTGCTGTTCCGATTTGATCGTGGGCTTCTCCCTTCATCTGGCAGGCGCCTCTGTGCCTCCGGTGATGCTTGGCATGGAAAATATAATGACCAGTGGTGGACCCTGTGCTCACAGGCTTCTGTCCCATGTGCGAGTCCTACCTCTGTGAAAGTGGAAGAAAAGCAGGGAACTGTGGCAAGAGACCTGCATTCGAGGCCGGAGTCCTCCACATTCCTGGAGTGTGTGTTGCTAGTCAGGTAGAAGATGACTCCACATAGACATAAGGTTATTCCTGCCAAGGGACCCGAGGCTGAGAGTGTGGGGCTACTAGAGAAGCCCCTCTGTGGGTGGCCTTCTGGCCTTGGCTGACTCTCCCAGCCCCAGCATCCAGGGCGGTGGGACATTATCAGTGCTCAGCATGGATGCCCTGACCCTGCTGAGTGAATATTCTGGAACCTGGGCTCTTTAGTTCTTTCTGCTGGCTTCTTTCCTATCTGTTCAGTGATCAGAGATGAATATTTTAGGGGAAAGCTGACATTTTTAAAAGTTGGTTTTTCCCCACCCAGCCTTAGCTTCCTGACTCAAAGCATTCTTTTATGTCAACACCATTGTCTGCTTGTCAGAGGACAAAACCCACTCAAGCCCGTCTCCCACCTTGGTCAGGCAGGGATATTTGCTGTAGAAACTATATTAATCTCCCTTTCCCCTTCTGTAAGTGTGGCCCCTGATCATTGTAAAAACTTTAGAAACATTAAAAAGACCAAAGGAGGTAAATAAAAATTTTCCACATTTTATGGATAGTTTTGATTTTTCATAATCAAAAATAATGCTGTGAGCATTTCCCACAAAATTCCTGTGAAACACAGCTCTAGGGGCTAGAGAGATGGCTCCGTGATTAAGAGCACTGGCTGCTCTTCCAGAGGTCCTTGATGTAGTTCCCAGCACTCACATGACAAGTCACAACTTTGCAACTCCAGATGGGGCTCCAGTGCCCTCTTATATCATCTATGGTGTCCCAAGCAAATATATAATACATAGACACACATGTAGGCAAAACACCATACACACAAAATTAAAAAAAAAAAACCAAAACCAAACCCACAACTCTAATAGACATGGTATTATATCACAGTCTATTTACTCTGTATTTTCAGTTTATGTTTCAGGTTAGTCTTGTGCAGTTTCATTTTTTTTTTCTTTAAACTCAACCCCAGGGTCTAGAACCAGCATCGCAGAGGTCAAAATCTCTCCAGAGGAGCGCTGACGTACGCATACACGGCATACACGTACACGCTCCAAGGTGATCTTTATCAACCTAAGCGCCCACTGCACATCCTGCTAACCTAGGAAGCAGAGCCCATATTCTGTGTGTGTGTGTGTGTGTGTGTGTGTGTGTGTGTGTGTGTGTGTGTGTGTGTCCTGTGAGACATGCTGCCCATCTAGATAATGGGCTTCCTGCTGGTGCAAACAGGCCTGGCCAAAGGGATGGTCATGACCAGAGTCCCCTGTAACAGTCCTTTCTGCCTGCCCTCAGCCCTGACTCCAGCTTCTCTCTCTAGTCTGGTCACGTGGTAGCTCCCATGCCTCGTGATCACATCCTGCTCCTTCTGCAGTCGCATCCTCCAGCAGGTGCGTAGAAGAACCCAGCTGGTTCCTAAGGTAGAGACCAGCTGGCCAGGGATCCTCAGTTGCCTTACCTCATCCCGCACGTGTTCTCTGCACAAACCAGATGACTTGCTTCTCCATCCCCCAGCGATCTGCCTCTGGTCACTGTTTGCTTCCTTGCCCCTGTGCATCTGTCTAGATTATTTTCAATGTCCAGTCTCTTGACATTGCAACATGACATTGTCTTCTACAGCATTCACACCTAAGAACTGTAGTTGGACCAAGTGTGGTGGTTCACACCTTTAATCCTGCCACTCCGGGAGGCAAAGGGAGGCAGATCTCTGAGTTTGAAACCAGCCTGGTCTACATGGTGAATATTAGGCTAGCTAGGCGTACACAGTAAGACCCTGAATAAATAATAGTGTGTGTGTGTGTGTGTGTGTGTGTGTGTGTGTGTGCACGCGCGCGCGCCAGATGGTGGTAGCTCACACCTTTAATCCCAGCACTTGGGAGGCAGAGTCAGGTAATCTCTTGAGTTCAGGGGCAGCCTGGTCTACACAGTGAGTTCCGGGACAGTTAGGGCTACACAGAGAAACCCTGCCTTTAACAAACAAACAAACAAACAGAAAACAAAACAACAACAAAAAGAACACAGACAGAAAACAAAACCCACAATATTTAAATAAGCTTACAGTTCTGGGCTGCAGCTTAAGCATATCTTACGCCATGCCTTTAGCACAGTTCCAGTTACTGCCTTTGTTGAGCCAGTGGGGCACTTTGCCAGTGTGGTCTTGTGGGGGATCTGTGGCTGCCTTCTAGCAGGGATTTCTTTCTTTCTTTTTTTTTCCCCCCGGAGCTGGGGACCAAACCCAGGGCCTTGCGCTTGCTAAGCAAGCGCTCTACCACTGAGCTAAATCCCCAACCCCCTCTAGCAGGGATTTCTATGGTTCCCCCTGGTGGTGGGTGGCTACACTGGTCTTCTTTAACTGATTTCAGCTGCTGGGCCACCTGCTAGAACCATCCACAGCATCTCTCAGCAAGTCCCATGTAACTTGTAGCATCTCCCATGTATCTGGATAGGACTTAGAATCCTTATTTAGGGGAATGCACTGCCTGAAGACCAAGTGGAAATTAATAGCGTCATGGGCTGGAAGGCAGTGGGCCTTCAGATGTCGCTAGCCCCAGCACTGTTGGGACTTGAAGTCTCATTGTTAATGTTCTCACTTCCTCCATCCTTTTCCCAGTTTCTGCCCTGTTGTCTTCTACCCAGTGTAGCCCCAGTGCATGCTGGTAATGGTCCAGTCCTAATTTTACAGGGCACACATGTGATGGTTCCCTTGGGGGAACCTCAGATCCTCATCTGGGTATCAGTGGGTGTAAGGAAGGAAGGCGCAATGTTGGGGACATGACTTGGCAGAGTCCAGGCCTGAAGTCTCAAGCAAGCCTTATGGTACCATGTCCTGTGCTGTTCTGGAGAAGGGTTGCGGGCTGATCCTGGCTAGCACATGTTCGTGTTAGCACATGTTCGTTCTATCCATATGAAGCAAGACCATTTCCAGTGCAGTCTTCTTGCTTCTTCCTACCTCAGGGAGCACAAACTCACCAAGTGAGCAAGAGAAAGGCTCAAATAGACCATATGCAATCAAATGTGCCCATCCTCAGATGCCAGGAATGGGCTTCCCCTGTTTAAATTACAGGAAGTCCTCAGTCACACTCACCCACTTACTGACACACAGTTTCTTGGAAGCATTTAGAAGCAGCAGGAGCTCAAGGAAAGTCTGGCATGCATGACAAGAGTGGCAGTGTGTTTGGTGTGTGTGCGCCCGAGTATATTGTATCTGTGCCTGCACGCACATGCATATACATGTATGTATATGTATGTATGTATGTATGTATGTATGTATTACATCTGTAAGTGCACTTTTGTTTATCTGCATCTCCATACTTTCTTAGTGCACACACATATTGCCTCTTTAATTAAAATAGTAACATGGAGGTTAGAGTCCCATACTACAATAATGAGGTCTTCCTGAGAACTTGGGTGACTGCTACCCTGGTCTTGACTCTGTCTCTGAGCCCAGGTATCTCCTGAAGGTGTGAACAGTGTTGTAGGTGATATCCAGATGAAACTGGGCAAGGCAGATGGCTTCAGGACCTGGCGGGTAGACAAGAACCACGAGAGTAGTTGTGGCATCTATGGAGGGATATCTATGACCACTTAGTGGCCATAGCTCTTCATACTGGGCACGATTGCACTCAATCCAGTGGAGGAGGGACTGCAGACTTGGGCTCACATACCTCTGGCACAATGGGTTTGGTAGACATGAAGCTTTCCCTCTCTCCTGGGGTGAGGTCATGGGGATCCTGCATGGGTAGAATTTCCTCCCCAACTGATCCTGCACATGCATTCATCTGGTCACAGCCTTCTGGCCTTCAGTGGGTAGAGGTGGCACTGATGGGACGCAGGCTCTGCCTGCTTGTAGAGGCCATTCTAGCATTGTTGTCATCAGAGTTGGGCTCTGTGAGGATGGAGCTTCTCAGGCCCACCTGATGTCTGCGTCTCTCCTCCCTTTGGATATCCAGGGGCCAAGTGCAGTGACTAGAGCCTTCCAGTTACCCTCGAGTATGGCCGTGGAATCTTGCTCACTGTGTGTCTTTCACAGTCAGATCTGGAGATATTTCTAGCTCAGGCCTCAGGAAGTCTGGGATCTGTCATCTTGCTATAAGAGTGATGTGTCCACAGAGCATGAGAAGACACTTGGTCACTCCGTGCTGGGGCAGCTTCATTCTGTTGTCCTGTCTTGATCATCAAAGGGCTCCCACTTTGACAATGGCAGATTGAGGCAGCCTGTGATCTCGAGGGCTTTCCTGATGGCCTCAACTGTGCCCTCCCCATTAGCCTGATGATCTATGTCTCAGCCCCATGTTACAGGTCTAGAGTCTCACAGCAGGAGGACTGAGCGCCTTAAGCTCATCCCTCCACAGTGTGTGCTGAGTGTCCCTCTCTTAAGGTCAGACAGCATCATTTCTCCATTATGTAGATTAAATTAAATGGGCCCTGACAGAGATGGCAAAGCCTGGGAACCTTCAGCTCATGCTGTCTAATTTCCTGAGAGTCCTTCAGGATGCTGGGCCCCACCAATTGACAGCACAGGTGTGAATGCAGTTCACAGACTAATTTACCCCGTGTCTTCAGACAGGCAAGCCTGGGGCAGGACACTCTGTACTTGGCCTCCGCAGAACCTGAATGTGTGGTCTTGGTCAGGAGTAACTGAAAATGTAAAGAATGTTCTATCTAGATGAGTGCCCTGCCCATCTCAAAGGCCAGAGACCTCATTGCTGCCTAGAGGGAAGGGAGCCTAGTTCATTTTACACTTGCGGACCTGGTGCCTGCCTTGTTCACATTCAGGTCTGTTTGCTGTTCCACAGTGACTCCTCTACCTCTCGGTTATCCTTTGATAACTGTAGAATGTGGACTAGAAATCTGACCCTTCCCCTGCCTCAGAGAGAACCTCCAAGTGGCAAGGAGAGGAGCGGGTGGCATGGGAATTTCAGAGGTTTGGGGGAGGGGGGGGTCCCCTCAGCCTCAGCAACCCTCTCAGGGTTGGAGTCACTAGCCTGGGATGCTGGGGTGGAAGTGAGAATCCACCTTCCTTCTAAGTCACCCTGAGAGGCTTGGCAGAGGTAATGGGAGAGGGGGCAGCTAGCATCTGTAGTGAAAATTGGCCATGCCAAGAAGCCCCTCCTGCATCCTCGTGTGTGTGTGTGTGTGTGTGTGTGTGTGTGTGTGTGTGTGTGTGTGTGTGTGTGTTCTCTTAAAGAGACCTCAGCTGTCTTCCTTCGTTCCCTGCAGTTGGTCTCCAGGTGCTGTAGCATTCTCAAAGCCTGTACTCAGAAGCATGAATTGAGACCACCTCTTTGCTGTTCAATTTGTGGAATGAATGCATCTGTAAACACTCTTTGCAGAGCACTTTCCTAGATGTATAAACATTGATTACAAGCTCCGACTCCCCTAAATGACTTAAGCTATAATTATATGTTAGGTATGACTGTTTCCTCTGACGGCATCAAACACTTTAAGTGTGCTGTGCTTGTGTGGACAGCTCTTTGCTGCATGAATATCCCCTCCCTGCAAACCACTCTGTGTATTAGTGGCCTGAGGCAGCTGTGCTGCTCTCTCACAGACTGGATCTTTATTTAGTCATCAGGACATTTGACTGCCATTCTGTGGATGTAAGGACCAGTAAGTAACTCATCAGGGCTGTCCAGCAATTGTGGAATGGTTCTAGGAGGAGGTCAGAGATTCTACATCCCACATTAGTGTGAGTGGAGACCTAAACTCAAGATTGAGAAGCTAGTGGTCTGGGGTCATAGTGCACTCCAGCTGAAGGTTCTGAGCCTTCCTGCCTCAAGTTCCAAGGGCTCCTGGGCATTTCCTTGACTTATGGAGTGGAAAAATCTCCTTTTATGTCCCTCATAAGGACACTTACTGATCATCCAGGCTGGCCTCACCTTGAGATCCTAACATTGATGAATCTATAAAGTATCTTCACTCCATGTGTAGTCTTTGGTTGGTGGTTTAGTCCCTGGGAGCTCTGGTTGGTTGATATTGTGTTCCTCTTACAGGGTTGCAAACCCCTTCAGCTCCTTCAGTCCTTCCCCTAACTCCTCCATTTGGGGAATCCCCGTGCTCAGTCCGATGGTTGACTGCGAGTATCTGCACCTGTATTGGTTAGGATCTGGCAGAGCCTCTCAGGAGACAGACAGCTATATCAGGCTCCTGTCAGCAAGCACTTCTTGGCATCAGCAATAGTGTCTGGGTTTGGTGGCTGCAGATGGGATGGATCCCCAGGTGGGGCTTCTTTAACAATAAGCAATAGTTGCTGAAGAGGGAAACTGTCATCTTGCAGTCTTGACAGCAAAAAGTCAAGATTAGGGAGTCTCAGAGCTGGTTCCATCAGGAGCTGAGAGGGACAGCCTGTCCCAGGCTACCTTCCTGCTCCTGGTGGTGGCCAGGCTTCTCTGCAGTTTTTTGGCTGTGGAAACATCACACCCAACCCATGCCTTCATCATCTCATGCTGCTGTTCCTTCATGCATGACTGTGTCGACTTACTTTTTATGGAGACACCAGTCCTACTGGATCAGGGCCTACCCTGCTCTAGTATGACCTCATCTGAGTTCATAATACCCACGAGGATGCTGTTTGCAGGCTAGGACCTCATCGTACATATGAATGGATACCATTCATCCTAGGGCAGCATACATAACTCTCTGCTAAAGCCAAGCAGGTCTGTAAGGTGCCCGATGGTCCTAGCTTGCTGACCACCTGCTGCCGTTCACAGCTGCTCTGCAAAGCGGGTGTGACCTTGGTAGATGTTTTTAGAGTTTGTTATTAGAAAGGTCTCATTGCTCTAATGAAACACCATCACAGCAGCTTGGAGTGGGGGTTGGTTTATTTCCATACAACAGTTCACCATCGAAAGGTGTGAGGGCAGGAACTCAAGCAAGCAGGAACCTGGAGGCAGGAGCTGATGCAGAGGCCGTCGTGCTGTTTACTGGTCTGTTCAGCCTGCTTTCTTATAGAACCCAGAACCACCAGCTCAGGGATGACTCCACCCACAAAGAGCCAGGCCTTCCCACATTCATCACTAATTAAGGGAGTGCCCTACAAGCTAGCCTACAGCACAACCCTAAGGAAGTGATTGCCTTAAGTGAGGTTTCCTTCCTTCAGATGACTTGAGCTTTGTCAAGTTGACAAAACTATCCAGCACACTGCCTGACCTCTTGACTCATGGCAGAGCCAGGGCATGCTGTAGTCATTTCAGCTCTCTGGAGCTTTACTCTTGGGGACTGAGATGTCCAGGATGGTGGGACTGACCAGGTGCAGGGCCTGAGTGTGGGCGGCGAGACCATCATGTCTAACTTCTGGACAGGCCGACTTGCTATTTTCATCTCAGGTGTCAAATCTTCAGCAGGATGTTTCCTCCGTAGATGGTCAGGCGCCCACTGTGCCCTGGCCTATTTCACCACCTCTTTCCTCTTAAAGCCTCTTGCTGCTGCCACCATGTGCAGGCCCAAGGCTGCCATCTGCTGCCGGCTGCCTCTTCTTTCTCTTCTTGGAATTGAATTTCTGTTTATTTGTTTGTTTATTTATTGACACTGGGTCTTACTGTGTAGCATAGACTAGCCTCAAACTTACCTTTCTCCTGCCTCCTCCCCTAAGCTGGGATTACGGAAATGGACCACAATGGATGCTTCATTTATTCTTCTGACCAGTAAAGAGAGGCTTGGTATTTCCTAATCTGTCATCTACATTTGTATGATACTATAGGGGTTTTCTGTTGGTTTGCTTTGCTTTGGTTTTAGTTTTCAGAGACGGGGGTTTCTCTGTGTATCCTTTACTGTCCTCGCAAGTTGGCCTGAATTTACAGAGATCCACCTGCCCATGTCTCTCGAGTCCTGGTATTAAGGGTGTGCACTGCCAATGCCTGACAGCATTTATAAAAATATTTATAGCTATTTATTATTTTGTGGTTTGGAGGCAGGGTCTTGGAATGCCTACCACAGTCCATTTGTGGAAGTCAGAGGACATTTTGTGGGTTCTATCCTCTCCCTCCTCTGTGTGGGGCCGAGGGCCTAGACTCAGGTCCTCGGACTTAGCAGTGAGTGCCCTTACCTATGTAACGTGTTTCCAGTATGTTCACGTCCTGCCTGTTCCTCCCTCCTTGCCTGCTGGCCTCAATGCCTCTGCTGCTCTCTCCAGTGCCCTGCTTGTTTGTCTTGTTGGACTTCCACTTACTTTGACAAATACATGACACCGACCCCTTGTGCTTTGAGCTGCACTGTGATGCCACGCTTGTAGCCTTAGTCAGCCACCATTACCTTCATCTCCAGCAAGTTTTCCTCTCCTAAGCTGAATTCTGTCCTTCATTTGCCTGCCCTGGCCCTTGGCCCCTCCCCACACCATCTTCTGTCTCGTTGGACTCTCTAGCCTTAGAGACCTCGCATAATGACGTCTCGTACAATTTGTCTTTTGTATCTGCTTCCTTTCACATAGCGTGTTTCAAGGTTCGTGGACACTGGAATGTGTGTCAGAGTCTCTTTCCTTTTGAGGGCTGGACAGTATGTCACTGCCTTGTTCTAATGCCCATCCCCCTTCATGGAATTTCGGATTTGCTTCTACCTCTGGGTGTGTGAACATCATGCTCAGAACATCTCTGTCCAAGCATACGCCTGAGTCTCGATTTCCAGTTCTTTTGAGTGAGCTGCGCATAGTGGGATGTGGCTGTAATCCTCTCACTTAGGAAACCAAAGCAGGGGGATAATGTGGTTAACCTGGCTTACATAGTGAGACCTTGTCCGGAACAGTAAGTTTAGGAAGGTATGGTGGTCACGATTGTACTCCCAGCACTTGAAAGGTAGAGGCAGAAGGGCCAAGAGTTCGAGGCCTTCTTCACTGCAATACCTAGTTTGAAGCTGCTGCAGTCTTCATGAGACCCTGTTTCATCAAAAGATCATTTGAGCCAGGTGTGGTCCTGCCTTTAATCTCAGCATTCAGAAAGCAGGGGCGGACGTATCTTTGTGAGTTCAAGTCCAGCTTGGTCTCGACTGGTGAGGCTGTCAATAACAGCTAGGGAATTTTGAAAAGAAGTCTTTTCCTCTTCCTCAATAATCAGCCCAGAGTCAACAAGGCCCACATCCTCAGACTGAAGTCAGGAACTTTACCTGCAGAGCAGAGGACTCTGCATTCACTAGAGCGAAGGAACCCATTAGGCTCTACAAAATGAAGCCATCCAGATGTGGGGGCCTGGAGCTCATCCTAAGGATCCCAGCAGAACAGAAATTTCTTTGGTTGAGCATGCCAGCTCTGACTCCAGCTTCCCAGACTTTCTCTGTGTGCCAACAAACAGTTGCTGTAGTAGAGCGTGCCAACAGAAGGCACATCTGTGAGTGTCCCATCCAGTAATGAAGGAACCCATTGGGTAAAGGGCTCCTTCTAGGACCAGTATAGTCCTTCCTGTCGAGTCCTCTGTTGTTGAGTGTTGATAGTGTCTCACCTTTGTGGTCCCAAATGCTTCTGTACCTAGGCTTGTATTGATGAGCACAGCCCTGTGCTTACCCACTGCTCAGACAATACGTAAGTCATGCCTATAGTGGGCTGTGTTGGGCTGGTCCACCCCTACCTTGGTATCCATGACAGTGGGTTTGCAGCAGACTCTGCATCCCATCACAGAGGTTGGAACTCCTTCCCGATTTTCTCCTGGAGCATGGAGTGCTGTCACAAAGATCATTCGTGTCATCAGACATCAGACAGAGGTTCAGAGCCATGTCGAAAATGGTTCATTGAGCTATAAAATTGGGAATATATACAATTTTATTTTAATGGCACCAAGGTACTTTTCCAGGGTGTTTGCAGGAGTTTACACTCCAACAAGAAGACGAAATACATTTTCCACTCCTGTCGGATACATTTCCTCTGAAATACACCAAATAATCTAGTGCCCACAAGCACTTGGCATAGAAAACAGACCAACAAATTAATCAGTTTCCACCAGAAGGAAAAGAGAGCCAGTAAGAGGCCACGAGTTGCTATCAATCAACTGAGTGGGGTTCTTTTACTCTGCCTGGGGAGAATCTGCACTAGGCAGGAAAAGCTCTCCCAGAGCTGGCAGTCCTGAGCCCTTGAGTTTCAGAGACTGGAGTGGCAGACCCAGAGGCTAACAGCTTATAATCAGGGCTTATTGTTAGGGGGTACAGATGCTGCAGGCTTGTGGCCCTAAACTCTGATTAGAAGCTTATTGCACTGGGCTTAAACCGTCAGAAGCCCTGCCTCTTGGTGGCCAGCTGCTGGTAGAACTACTGAATGGTTGGGTGCTGGTGTGCTCAGGGCCACAGTGAGTAATATTACAGCCTCGGGTGACAGACTCCTGGCACTCATGGCTTGGCAGCTCTCTGAAACTTCCAGCAACCAAGGCCTGTAAATTCTCTTCTCTGGTTCTTACCAACCTTCTGCTTTTCACGTGTTTATTCAATGCATAAAAGTGTTTTGCCTGCACGTCTGTTTGCACACTATATGCATGCCTGGTGCCTGTGGAGGCCACAAAAAAGGGAGTCAGATCCCTTGGAACTGGAGTTAGAGACAGTTGTGAGCTACCATGTGGGTTCTGAGAAGTGAACTCCAGTCCTCTGTAAGAGCAGCCATTGCTCCTAACTGCTGAGCCATCTTCTTAGCCTCTTCTCTCTCTTTCTTTGGCCTCAGCTCATGACCTTTCCTCCCTCACCTCATCTCTACGTTTCCTGTCTCTTGTTGTCTGTGCTGCCTCATCAGCCATCATCCCCACCCTGTGAGAATACTTGTCAGCTGCCCCGGCTCTGTGGCCAGTGTGCTGGAAGTTTAGCACCCCTTGCTCCACATAGCGTTTAGCGCCCTGACTTTTCAGAGATTTGGCTATGAGTCCCCTGTGCACTATCAGAATGAATCCCTGAAGAGCAAATCTAGTAAAACAAGCCACCGGGGAGGGAAGGGGCAGGTATTAGGAGGGGGAGAATATTTGCATATCCTGTTGCTGATATTACAAGGTACCACAGTGAGTGGCCTCCGTTGTCAATAATTCATCCTCTTATAATCTCAAGGCCAGAGGTCTAAAACCTGGCAGGACTGTTCTCCCTCCAGCAGAGTCCTTCCTGCCTCTTCCAACGGTAACCCTGGGCTTTGGACTGCATCACTCCATTCTAGACTCTGGACATAATGGTCTCCTCTTCATTTTGAGTTCCTGTGCCTCCACTTCTGTGTCTTACAAGGACTTTTTTTTTTTTTTTTTCCGGAGCTGGGGACCGAACCCAGGGCCTTGCGCTTCCTAGGTAAGCGCTCTACCACTGAGCTAAATCCCCAGCCCCACAAGGACTTTTGTGTTTGGATTTAGGTCCTACTGAATAACCCAGGGCAGTCTCAATACCAGACCCTTCACTTGATCACATCGGGGAAGATCTTCTTTTCAATAATGTGCCCCTCACAGATCAGACGGTCAGGTGTGCCCACATTTCAGGGTCTGTGTTTCGTTCCCACAGAAGGCATGAGAGGCAAAAGGGTCTTCATAGAAGCTGGGGGATTATGATAAATGAGGATGTAAAGTGGAGAAGTTCAAGCTCTTGATAATGCCACATTAGCCTCCCTGTAGGGGAAGTGCAGGGAAGAAGCAATCAGAGGCTAGAGCAAGGCAGGACCGGAGCTGGGTCTGTCAAGTTCGCTGGTTTTTAACAGTAACACACTGATGCATTTACATGCTAGGAAACGTCATATGCAGGTAACTCAACTCCTTGTGTGTGTGTGTGGGGGGGGTTTGTGGACAAACTGACCCCTGACCCACTGCCCTCAGGCCTCAGAGGCCCTCTGCTATTTGGTTTCTGTCACCTTGACACAAACCTAGACATTTGGGAAGAGGACATCTTAATTGATAAACTTGGCCTGTAGGCAAGTATGTCGGGGCATTTTATTAATTAGTAATTGATGTGTAAGGCCCAAGAACACTGTGAGTGTTGCCAGCCATGGATAGGTAGTCCTGTACTGTATAAGAAAGGAGACTGTGCAGCAGTGTTCCTCCCTGCCCTCGGTTCTTGGCTCATTTCCTGCCTCGGGTTCCTGTCCTGACTTTCCTCTGTGATGGGGAGACTTGAGAGTTGTAACCTGAAATAAACCCTTTCTTCCCCAAGTTGCTTTCTGTCATGATTTTTATCACAGCAATGGAAACCCTAAGTGAGACAGGTCCCTACTGGTGACCTCTACTCACCTGCCCTGCCTCTCCTCTCTGCATCAGCTCCACGACTGGTTCCTGCTCCTTAGACAGCACCAGGTTGGAGGTGACCACTGCAGTCATGCCTGTCACCCCCATGGCCACCAGAGAGAAGATCCGGTCCAGGTTCCATGGCAGCCATGACCTGATCCACCGCCTATTTGTCTGCATTTCAGGTGCGAGATCTAGGCTTAGGACGTGAGCTTGGGGACAAGCAGGGCGTGCCTCAGGAAAGAAAGAACAGCGGGCTGTCCCAGCTTTCTCTGGCTAAAGTAGAGTGTGGTCTGAAGAGCAAGCCTAGGCTGGGGCTAGATCTGTCCTACAGGGAGGAAGGGCTTTCCTCTAGGGGTGTCTGGGAGTGGTGGGCTGGAGTGATGGACAGAAGAGCAAAACAGCCAGGCCCTGGACACCACCTCGGAGTGGGATTTACTCTGAGACCCATGGCTATGCAGAGTCTGCACTGTGATCCTACAGTCAAAGTCACTCAGGGCAGTGGAGTATGGGGTACTGGGAGAATGCAGACATATCTGGACTTCCTTGTTTCTATGATGCCAACTGGTACTGCCATAGACATAGTGTTATGGGGGCCTCTGTGAGTATTTCTTGGTGACCACCACAGTTTAGTTGTGGTTGAGGTGGGGTTAGGTAGGAAGCTTTCTTTTTTCCCTATCTCTTGATTCCCAAGTTTATACTTATCTCAAGGGAATCCTCTCCCCAGGGGTTGGCACTTGCTGGTCCATGAGCACTGGGTGTATCCTATATAGCATGTGGCAGTGTGGTCTCTCAGTGTGGTTGGCTCACCCCAGTCTTCCTGCCACTTTCCTATCAGGTGTAGCTGACCAGCTGCAGACGAACTATGCTAGCGACCTAAGAAGTATTCTCAAAACACTGTTTGAGGTCATGGCCACAAAGCCAGAAACAGATGACAAAGAGAAGCTAAAGAAGGGTGAGTAGACTTACAGGACAGGCTCTGGGGCTCAAGCCAGTCACCATGTGCAGAAAACCACACCCCCCAGGGTCTCCCCAGGCAAACATGCCGGGTTGTTGACTTGGGGAGTTGAGTATAGCCTGTGAAAGTGGCATGGAGAGCAGGTGGGTCCTTGGCTCTGGTTCTTGCATGGGCCATCCAACATTGTACTGCAGACAAAGGTTGGGAACTTGCCTTCTATCTTATACTAGACCAGATGACTAGATGAGTTAATTTCACTTACCTGTCAGAGTACTCAGAGACCAGCCCAGCCCACGTGAAAAAGAGGGGAATGGCCCATCTCTCTAGGAGAGGGTGGCAACACCCACTCTCAGCTGCCTCATATTTACATACGTTCAGCTCACGAAAGTCACATGTTTGCTCTCATATTCACACATAGGTGCACATACATGTACACACTTTTCTGTATATGCAAATAGGAAAATAGGTATTTGTCGAGGAGGGGAGTTTTCCCTCTGTCGCTATAGGGTTCCTGGTAGGAAATGGCCCCTAGACACCTTCTCTGACCCCTGGTGCTAGTCTGAGGTGCTTGCCTGGGGAGAGCTACATGTTCACACAAGGGCTTCTGCCCGTGAGGTATGAGTATATGGAATAGCCCAGCTGGTCCTAGAAGTCCGGCTTGACAGGGCATGTCCTGGTTGGTGAGGAGGAACTTCATCTCCGGCTCTGCCACCTGGCCAGATTCTGACTGGCAATTCAGGCAGAGCTGCCTCTGGAAATCATAAGTCAAGTTGGGGGTGTGGACCTGGGCCACACTCTGGGCAGGGCTCTCAGATGCCAGGGCTTTAAATCCCTGCTCTAGGAAATCTTACCAGTTGGTGCAGGGGCCTCAGGGTTAGATGCTCATTTGGAGGCTCTACCGAGTGTCTCCAGGGTCCACCATGCTACACAAAGAATGAAGTCATTAATAGGGGGAACTTTGCCAGCATTGACATCCTGCCTACTGAGGTGACTTGTTCTGTGTGTTGAGAGATGACTGGGAGGGGGGGGCTTGCGGGGAGCTGGAGAATTGGGGGCACCCAAGTGCTCACTAGGGATAGTCATTTGTGTCTACTGCATTGCCTACCCCCACCCCAGCGGTTCCCCTTTCTCTCTCAGTAACCCAGAGCCTGCGGAGCGCGGCCTTGGAAGACTGTGCATTGTGCCAGGAAACTGTGTCATCCTCAGAACTGGCAGCCAAGACCCGAGATGGGGACTTTGAAGGTATGTGCGAAGCTCTGGTGCGAACCTGGCATGTTGTCTGCTGAGCAGAAGGAGCTACTCTGTATGTATCCATCTGCCCACCGGGCCATCTGGAGTACAGCTTCCTATGGGCCATGGCCACCCACTCTACCTCCTCCTTAGTACTAGGTAGCCACAGCCCCTTTACTGCTGTGAAGCCTTGGGCCTGGTGATTGGCAGCTCAGCCTAGTAGGTGCAAGCTCTAGGAAGTGGGGCAAGGACTGTGCCTACAAGTGACTGATCTGATCAATATCCAATACCTTAGCATTTGACCTGCACTGAACGAGCCTCACATAGCAGCCCCAGGACACTCTGGGACATTAGTGGGGGCTTTGAGGGATACAGAATCCTTCCTTGTAAGGAGATCACATGGAGACTTCCCAGAGTGGGCTGGAGGCTAGGCCCCTTGGTTATCAAAGGAGAGGAATCCTGGCCTGTTTGGGAATACTGCAGTGCATCTATGGGAGAGGGGCCAAGGATGGCGCAAGAACGGGGTAGTCAAGTGTTGAATGCGTCTGGATCATGGAGGTCTGGATGGCTCGATAGAGCGAGCAGAGATGGCAAGGTCTTAGGGCATGATGATTGATTCTGCCATACATGCTGAGCCCAGATGACCTGGTCACTGGGGTGTGACCCTGTGCACCGACACTGCCACTAGTCACTGGGTGTGACTGACAAGCCTACAGTGAGACCAGAGGAGTAGGATGAGAGGTGTCCATCCACCAGCCAGGCCTCAAACCTTTCCCTGCCCCCGCCCAGACTGTTCTACCTGTCTTCCATTCTGTTACGTTTGCTGCGACAGACCCTCCCGAGTGGGTGCCAGATGAGGCCTGCGGCGTCTGCACCTCCTGTAAAGCTCCCTTCACCGTCATCCGCAGGAAGCACCACTGTCGCAGCTGTGGGAAGGTAGGTGGCCCTGCCAGCCCTCGGCATCTTTGGAGTCGTATGGGGACTGCCCCCAGGTATAGCATCAAGGTTTAGGCGTTAGAGCTGATGTCCTGGGAACGCTGTCCTGTTTTTGTGGTCCTTGTGTGAGAGCTCTACTGTGAGTCCATGTCTTAGGCCATTCCTAGGTAGTGCCCCGGGCATGATCCTGGCCTCTCCAAGGTGAGAACAGGAAGGGGCAGGGGTTTGAGAAGGAGTCTGGGGGCTGGGGATTGAGCTCAGTGGTAGAGCGCTTGCCTAGCAACCGCAAGGCCCTGGGTTCGGTCCCAGCTCCGGGGGGGGGGGAAGAGAAGAAGGAGTCTGCAGTAGCTCTGATCAAAGAAGCCTGACCTCCTGGGCAAGCCCTACCAAGTTTCCTGAAAACTCCAGCTCCGTAGACTGTAGGGTCTGGGCCAGGCAGCCTCCTGCCCGTGGTTTTCCTGCCTGTTTTGGGTGGAGAGCTGTGTAAAGGGTTGACGAGGCCGTCTGCTCACCGCCCTCTGCCCTCCTTGGCTTCCAGATCTTCTGTTCCCGCTGCTCATCACACTCAGCACCACTTCCGCGCTATGGCCAGGTGAAGCCTGTCCGTGTGTGCACGCATTGCTACATGTTCCACGTCACGCCCTTCTACAGTGACAAGACGGGCATGTGACGCTGTGCCTGGCATGCCCCAGCTGAACAGGCTGCCCAGGGTCCTGTCCAGGGTCTCCAGGAAGGAGGTGCTGTGCCTGCTGTGCGCCCTGGCCAGGCCGTGCTGCCGGAGGGAGGGCCTCATTGCATCTCATCAAGCCTGGGCTGCTGCAGGCCTGCCCGGCTTCCAGGATGTCCAGCCTGTCTGCTCTCCCTGGCCCCTCCACTGTGGAGACACCAGTCCTGGCATGGGCCAATGAGAGGTCAGCTTTATTCAGAGGAGGGACCCGGGGATGGCCAGTTGCTGCTTCCAGGTCAAGTTACCTGGAGGGCAGGGTCGAACTTTCTTCTCTTGCCTATCCAATGGCCCTTTGCTCCAGCTGTGCGTACCAAGGCAGGAGAGGGCCAATTCTGTGTGTTCTCTTCTGGAGCCAAGAATCTGGAAGCAGAAGCCAGGGGGCGCTAGGTCTCAATGCCACAGCAGGACTCCCTGCTGTTTACCACACACCTCACTCCCTGGGGCTCACACCTGCCTCACACCCTCCTCAGCTATACACATCTCATTTCTTTTTGAAGGGGGAAAAATAGGAAGCAGACACAGCGGTCTCCAGGGAGAGGGACAGGCTCTTGGCATCTATACCATTGCCACTTGCTGGCTGAGCAGGGGCTGGCCACCCACTGATACTATAGGCCAAGCGAGCTCTCAGGTGTTTGGGACTGGACCCATCAGGCAGCTTGGCTAACATTCCCTTCTTCCTCTGCACCCACCGGGACTCTAACCCACTTCCTCAGACCTCAGTGCAGCCTGGACAGGCTGAGACGCACAGACACCTCCTCAGGCTTCAATCTCAGGCTTCACGTTGCAATGATGATTACAGTTTTATTTTTAGAGAGATGACACACCTACTGCTTCTTTTATAGGATGAAATCCAATCGCTGTTCAGCAGTGGAATACACACGCACAAAAATGGCTTCTGTGCAGGGGTGGGGGGAGGTACATAACAGAGGGAATATTATGTATTGAGATTATTTTTATTTTCTAAATGCTGTTAATTCGAAACCATTTCCATAAATCTATTTAAGGATTGCACATGCTCTGGCGTCTTCTATGAACACCAAGTCCTTGACTTTGTCGGGTAGGTGATGGTGTTGGTGCTGATGTGGCTTTTCTTCTGGAAGACTGGGGCATCTGTGCCTCAGGGACAGTCGAACAGCAGAACTTGTCCCCCTGTCAACACTTAGGAGTGGCTGGCTGCTCTCTGCCCCTGTGAGCCCATTCTCCATCTTGGAACGATGTCTGGCTCCCTTACTGCTATTAGGTGTCTGCGTCTTAACTGTTACCCATCCTGTAGCTAAGACGTCTGGCCTATGGTAGGGGAAGGGGCCCAGCAGGTACTTCTGGCCACTCCACACTGGTGATGTTGGTCTCAGGTCTGTGCTATCCAGCCGCCTGGGGGCTGCCTCTTTGACTTCTCAGGGGAGAATACAAGAGGCTGGTCAGGATTGCCATGGTGACAGAGCCATTGTCTGCTCTTGGGGCCCCCGAGTCCTTGAGTCTTTCTAAGTACCCAGTTCCTTGAAAGTGGGTACTTGGCTGACAATGGGTAGGGAAGCAAGACTGAGAGACAGTAATAACTATCATACCTTTTCTGGTGTACGATTTAAAGCGAGGTTCCTTCTGAGTGGAACAAGCCTAGGGAATATAAGAGGGGAGAGTCCAGCTTGGTTGCTGACTCTTACTTCCCAAGGTTGGACCCCATTGTTCTGCCCAAGTGGGCAGAATGCAGAAAAATTACTCTTCCCTCAATCGTCTCCACCTGCGTCTGTGTCACTGGCTAGACAGCTGTACTACAGTGGCCTTATGAGCTCTCGTAGACGGCTTTCTGCTGCTACTGAGCAGGAAGCCTGGTCCTGCAGGAGCCCATGTGGAATATACAGTGGTGTTCACCTCTCCCTGCACAGCCATTTATTTCCCAGACCTGAAATATGGTGTCCTTCTCTCCTTCCATGTCAGAGGGAGAAAGGAGTGAAAGTCAGAAACAGTGTGTGTGAGTGAGTGTGTGTGAGTGTGTGTGTGAGTGTGTGTGTGAGTGTGTGTGTGAGTGTGTGTGAGTGTGTGTGAGTGTGTGTATGTGAGTGAGTGTGTGCATGTGTGCAAATGTGTGTTCATGTGAAAGTGTGCATGTGTGTGAGTGTGAGTGTGCATGTGTATATGTGTGTGAGTGTGTGTGAGTGTGTGTGAGTGTGTATGTGTGTGAGTGTGAGTGTGCATGTGTGCAAATGTGTGTGCATGTGAAAGTGTGCATGTGTGTGTGAGTGTGCATGTGTGTGTATGTGTGTGAGAGAGTGTGTGTGTGTATGTGTGTGAGTGTGCTTTCCCCCATGTGATCTGCTCATGAGTGGCCTTCTTAGGCAGCTTTGGCCTACCTCTATGAGTTGGGTAAGGGGCATTGCCCCATTAACTGTAAGGCCTGGGGCCATAGGTGCCTTTCTTTCTTTTTCTTTTTTTTTCCTTAAGATTTATTTATTTTATTTATATAAGTACACTGTAGCTGTCTTCAGACACACCAGAAGAGGACATCAGATCTCATTACAGATGGTTGTGAGCTACCATGTGGTTGTAGGGAATTGAACTCAGGACTCTGGAAGAGCAGTCAGTGCTCTTAACCGCTGAGCCATCTCTCCAGCCCCATAGGTGCCTTTCAATGAAGATGATCGACTGTCCCATTCATTCATGATGAAGGGATTTTGGGTCTTCATGATAAACTTAGGAGTATCTAGTCACTCTACCCTTCTGTGGAGCTATCCCAATACCAAGAGCAGAGCCAGGATTGAGACACTTCAAGAAGGCTCTAGAAACCAGGCAGTGGTAGTCGTGTGTGCCTTTAATCCCAGCAGAGGTAAGAGAATCTCTGAATCAAGGCCAGCCTGGTCTACAGAGCAAGTTCCAGGATAGCCAGGGTTACACAGAGAAACTCCATCTTGAAAAAAGCAAAACAAACAAACAAACAAAGGCTCTAGAAGCCTCATCTATGGTTGGGGTTCATGTCTGGGAAATCTTGGGGAGCAGAGACTCAGAGCATGCTTAAAGATCTAGGTATGAAGTCAGCTCTTTTGAGCGAGCCTCAGACTTCCCTCAGGTCCTCCTGAGCCTTAGTTTCCCTGCTCTCGCCATCACTGTTGTTCCAGATTTTTACACACCCTTGATAATCCTCCTGGGCATCCTTCAGGGAGCAGGGTCCCCTGTCATGGATAGGTCGACTGAAGCTCATGAAGATCAAACAGCAGCTAAGTTTGAGCTTCGAGCTTCAGGGAGAAACCATCAAGAGGTGGATGCAGAAGTGGCCAGTGAAGTGAAAAACCCAAGAACTGGTCTAAGCTAGCCGAGCTGGTATCCATCCTTGGAATTTGGGAGTCATGCCAGCTTTGAGTACCTCACCACACTTGGCAGCTGGCAGCAGGGTTCTTATTGGTCTCTGGCTACTCACGTAGCCCTGGGAAGGGACCTCCGGCAATCTCCAAAACTTCTAGCCCAGACTGCAGTGGCATGCAGGAGCCCACAGGTACTCAGGGACAGAGGGACCAAACTTTCTATAGCCCTGCCTAGGAGAACCTAGCGAGCTGAGAATGGGTCTAGAGCAGAGGTTGCTGTGCCTAGACTTGGGAGATAGCATGGGTAGAGGGAAGAGGAAGCAACCTCTAGGTTCATGTCTGGTGTATTAGCTACTTTTCTGTTACTGTGATAAAACACCATGACTGAGTCAGCTTACAGAAGACAGTTTATTTGGGCTTAAGGGTTCCAGAGGAATAAGAATTTATCATGGTGTGGAAGCATGGCAGCAAAGCGAATGGCTGGCATGGTGTCAGAAAAGAACTCCAAGAGCATACATCCTTGATCACAGCAGAGGGGGTCGGGGGGAGAGAGAGAGATACAGAGAGACAGAGAGAGAGAGAGAGTTGGACATGAATCAAGACTATAAACTTCCAAAGCCCACATACTTTGGACAAGGCCACACCTCCTAGACCTTCCCAAACAATGCCACCATCTAGGGACCAAGTGTTCAAGCCTCTGAGACTATAGGGGACAGTCTCATTTAAATCACTGTAGAGTTCTACTCTGTCACCTCCATAGGGGTCTACTCAGTACCCACAGAAATGCTTTTAGGGGGTCCCACCTGTACACGTGAGATTTTGGAGGTTGCTTTGATGCATATCCCCCTTCTTTGTGTCTCATATGTATAGCTAACTTGTCTTCCATCCCTGTCTGCCTACCCCAAGTAGCCCTGGGTAGCCCTCTCCACTGCATTCTCAGCTGAATTCTAGGCTGAGTCTTGGAGAAAAAGGATCTCGAAGCCAGACATATAGTGACCCTGGGGCATATGGCAGGACATGGGACTCTGAAGGACTTCTGGTGTCCTGTGGTAGTGCTAGCTCTTGTGGCCAAGTGAAGCATGGACTTGAAGCCTGATTCTCCTCTCCATTCTCTGTCTTTGGCCCAGCCAGAATTCTAGCTGCCACTAGAATTGCAGCCTCTAGTTGCCACCAGGGGGCACTCCATGCCTCTTCAGGAAAGCTTGTGTGGTGTGTGGTGTGTGTGTGTGGTGTGTGTGTGTGTGGTGTGTGTGTGTGTGTGTGTGTGTGTGTGTATGTGTGTGGTGTGATGTATGTGTGTGTGTGTGGTGTGTGTGTGGTGTGTGTGTGCGTGTGTGTATGTGTGTGGTGTGATGTATGTGTGTGTGGTGTGTATGGTGTGTGTTTGTGGTGTGATGTATGTGTGTGTGTGGTATGTGTGGTGTGTGGTGTGTGTGTGTGGTGTGTGTTTGTGGTGTGTGTTTGTGGTGGTGGTGGTGGTGGTGTGTGTGTGTGTGTGTGTGTGTGTGTGTGTGTGTTGGGGCAGGGTGCTCCCATGCAGGAGTCATTCCACTGTAACTTGCACCCTAAGTCCAGACAGAATCCCACTAGCGGTGCAATGAGTACAGGGCCCAGAGGGGTCTATAGCTGGCACAGCAATGGCAGACAGTAAGGAAGACATGTCCTGGAAGCTCTGGGAGGCCAGGAGGAAGAGCCCAGGCTAGAACTGGGTCCTTTTCACAGGCAGGGTTTGGATGGAGTTAATAGCACCCGTGATTAGGAGGTTCTATGGCCTCTGTGGGCCAGGTGCTGTTGGGATGTGCAGAGAAAGCTGGAGGAGGCAATAAGGACCCAAGTCCCTACCCATACCATCCCTAGTTCCAAAGCCTGTGCTTCCTCCCAGGCTCATAGGAAGCCGTGTTCCATAGCAGTGCTGCCTCCCATCTGAAGCACACACAGATCAGAACGCAGCTCCTACGGTTCACGTCTGACCTCTAAGAAGGAGGACCCCAGAGGCCCAGCCTGGGCCCTTCCTATTGTGGAGATCCCAAGACATTCTTCACACATCCTTCAATCCTGAACTTTAAAACAAATTTTTTTTCATCTGTGAAAGCATTGGAAAGATTTGGACCTTTGGTAGCTACAAAATTCATTTAAATAGATAAACTGTTATTTCATGCGTGGCCTATTAGCATAGTAGGGGAAACTTGCAATAAAAAAGTACTCCACAAATCATTCACAAATACAATGAACTGTTTTATTTTAAATTTAAACACAATATTGACATATTAGTTTCTATAGACAGTTAATTACATTTTGAAGCATTTCGATTTTCCTGTCTTCCTTTTGTATTCTGAACACAGTGGGTTTTGTTTTTTGTTTTTTTTTTTTTTTTTCATTTCAAACTTTCTGGAAGGCCTCCAAGTGCTTGGAGACCAGGCCTGGTGCTTGTGACTGGCCAGCCTGGCAGCCTCAGCTCCACCCCAGATTCTGACCGGTTGTGGCTGGGTAAGCCTGCCCCTATGGGCTCCATTTCCCCATGGGCGTGGCCAGGGCTTTGCAGTGCTTCATAGGAGTGCTGTACATATCCCTCCTGCTATCCAGGCACTGCCGTGTATGGGAGCCTACTATGGCCTAGGGTTTTTCATGCATCCTTCAATGTGTCACTAAGCCCCTCCAAAAGCTAGAAGTTGTCATTCTTATTTTATCATTAGGGAAACTGAGGCTTAGAGAGCTAAACTGTCATAGCCATACTTGGATCCAGAATGGCCCTCAGGAAGGGACTTAAACAGAACCTCCATATAGTTATCCCTGCCGTAGGCACACAACTAGCCTGTGTGTGCAGGTAGCAGAGGCTTCTTGAAGACTGAGCTCATCATGGCTTTCCATGCTGGGCCTACCATTCTACAGATCCAGACCTCTCTTGTAGGAGCTACCTACTGATGGGCTGAGGAGAGGCAGGTGCCGGCTGCAGGATTCTGACAAGTGGGCCAGGGCATAAGCAAAACAGGATGCTAGGGCTGAGGCGTGATGGCTGTGGGTGTCTACCATAATGACTGAAGTAGCCAAAGGTGAGAGGAGAGGGAGCAGGTCAGGTAATCAGAGGGAGAGCTGGAGTAGGCCTCACCAACCTTTCTACTCTGGCTATGTGGGACACTCCCTGGTCCTAAGAAGCCTGGGGAATGTTAACATACCTGGACAGGAAAGTATGAGGGTGCTGTCTACTGTAAAGCTGATGATTCTGGTCCCAGAGAAAGGAAGTCAGGGCTGGGTAAGTGGAGAAGGACCTACGAGCAGCCTTCTAAAGGTTTCTCAGCACTTTGAAACTGGGGGTGGGGTGGCAGCCCTTTCTCATACTAGACCAAAAGCTCTTTGGTTAATCCTCCAGATGTCCCAGAAATAGGTGCTAGCCTCATTCCTAGTCAGAGAAATGGAGGTAGGGAGGCCAGCTAGGGAAAGGCCAGACAGGCAAAGACTTGCTATCCCTGGCCATCTACCCAAACCTGGGGAGGCCCTATGTCCTTTCTCCTGGGTCATGCTGACTTACCATTTGTGAGGGAAGATGGCACTGAGGACTCGTGGCAATGCACACTGCCAAGAGTGGAGGTGTCTTGCTCACCACCTTGGACTCTGCAGTCTCCAGCTGCAAAAGTCTGGGCTCTGTCTATCTGAGGCACTGGCCTTCCCTGGATGGGCCTGGCAGGTCACTATGACCTGTGATGAAGAAGGTGGCCTGGGTTGGCTAGCCTGATGCCTTCTTTTCCCAAATCCTGGGAACTCTGGGACACAGATGCACAGATGCTGGTGCCCCCACCCCATTGGGAAGTCATGGGTGTAGAGACCCCTCTGTCTGTAGGGGACAAACTTACCCTTTGTACTTGCAAGCATTTCCTGTTCTGAGCTGCGGCTTCCAGATCTCCCCAGGGAAGTCAGCTCATTTTGCAGCTTCCTTGGGCAGCAGGCCATAGGACTCCTCTACGACCGACCTTCACTTATTAGGTCACTACTACCTGCTCCTCCCAGCTTTCACATGTTCTCAGAGAGGGAGAGCACTTCTGGCACTGGAACATGCTTTGTCTTGGACGCAGCCAGTGGGAGCTAGTGTGCTCAGCTGATATTAAAAATCTCCCAGGCTAGGAGGCTATGGTCACCCTTGTGGTCCACTTCAGCACACTGGGACATCCCGTTCCAATAGCAGGAGGCAGCAGGCTGGGGAGGTCAGTTTTGCTTTAGTACTTGGAGGCAATTCGCCAGCCCGCCAAAGCAAGGGTGTGCCCTTCCAAATGCTGGGCCCCCACGCTAAGCTCAGGGGCCCTAAGCTCAGCATAGAGCCTGGGCCTCAGTGCTCCAGAAAGATGGACACCTTTCTCCTTTACAACACTGGGCAGTTCTACAGACTGGTGGGCTCTATCTGCCGTGGCCCCAGAGTGCTTGTGGGGCTGGTCAGGGAGGCACTTCAGCCAACACCAGGGAGTTCTTTCAGTGCCTATACAGGACTGTTTATGGCAGCATAAGGTTCCTCTTTTGTTTTTTGCAGGGCTCTGTCTGAGCACCTGTTATTCTTAATCCTGCCCCACAGGTCAGACATCTGTGGCTCACACCCAGACTGGGAGGGAGGTGGCTCTGGTTTCCACATTCCCAGATTGTTAACAGCCCTGAGTGTGGGAGCACTAATCTCCATTTTTCTATTTCAAGGGGGCTCTGCAAGTTTCCTTATCTGCATATTGGGCATATGGAGATCCACAAGGAAGCATGTATAAGGCTGGTCATAAAGTAAAGATCAATGTTAATAATTTTTATTGTTTGCTACAGTAGCCCCCTTCCATTTTAAGGGTTGCTGTCTAGCCACCTTATTTCCCACACACCTCTCCTGCCTGCTGTTTTGTCCTCAACCTAAAAACACGGAGAGGATCAAGAGGTGGGAGGGGTTGGATACAAAGATGGTGTTAAGGCATCTTGAGCTTCCCTTCCCCCATGCATCTATCTATAGGCCAGTCTGAGGAGTCCGGGTAATTAGGGCTTAGAGTGACCAAGACAGCCAGGAGCTTGCTGAAAAGCTCACTCTCTTATCACCATAGCCTGGCTCTTGGAATGGCCCTACCCTCAGACCAAGCACCGTAAGCAGACTACACTCCCGGATCCCTCTCGCGCAGTAGTGTCAGTAGGTCTTGGTGCCTTTTCCTTAAGCCTGGTGACCTTCCTTTTCACCCCTGATTGCTGATCCTACCTACTTTGGGTCTGATATCTAAGAGGCTTTTAGATTCCAAAGGTCTGCGTCCCCGTCCCAAGTTTTAGCCTCCCCCAGAAGCCACTATTCAAGCAGAGACAGGTGTCATTTGCAGTTCTTAAGCAAGATCCCAGCTCCCGCCCCAATCAGGCCCCAAGCCCAGTCCTCCACCTAGACTATGGTACAGCTGACTCCCGGCAACAGGTCGTTGCGCACGACATGCATGGGCACGACAAAGCGCCGGGGCGCGTGTCCGCAGCGCATCCTGCGGGGTGTCTCCCGAGACACGGTCCACGTCCTCCTGGCCCCCGCGTAGGCCGGGCAGCAGTCCCACCGCGCAGTGCTTCCTCTCGGCAACCCGTCTTGCCCGGGCGTCCTCATTGGCCCCACGCCCCGTCGCCCGCCATTGGTCCTGGGACCCAATTTACATAGACCGATCTGGCCCAATCGGTGTGCAATGCCTACTTAACATGCACGATGGCCGCCAGTCAGCGAACACTGGGGCTGGGCCACCACGTGCTGTTGCTAAGCTTGGGCTTCTAAATTGTTACTACTGGAGCCAGCCTATCCCAGTCAAGCTTCGCATCTGTCAACATTCTCAGCCCTGCCCGAGGCGTTCGGCCAGTCCCTATTGGCCAAGGCTTGCCAAGAACCCGCCCCCTAGGAAAGAGCGCACACACCCATTGGCTGTGTCGACTGCTGCTCTACTTATGTGTCAATTTGAGGGCCTGAGGCGGAGGGTGGCGGCCCAGCGCTGGAGTCCGCGAGTCGCGCTGGTGTGCCGCCAGGCGCGGGGCGTGCGGCGAGCAGAGCCGGCAGGAGCGCGCCGGGCAGCCGCCGCCGCCGTCCCGTGCGCGGGCGGCAGGATGGAGCTGAACTCTCTGCTGCTGCTGTTGGAGGCGGCCGAGTACCTGGAGCGTAGGGACCGAGGTAGCCCGCGCCCCTTTGTGCCAGGGTGGGTGGGCGGCGGGCGGGCGCAGGGGGCTGCTGACCGCACCGTCTGTCCCGCAGAGGCCGAGCACGGCTACGCCTCGGTGCTGCCCTTCGACGGTGACTTCGCCAGGAAGAAAACAAAGACGGCCGGCCTGGTGCGCAAGGCCCCGAACAACAGGTACCGCCCCCAACCCCCACCTCCCACCCCCGCGCGCTGTGCCAAGCCAGCTCAGGCCAGCCCCGCCCGAGTGTCCCCCGTCCTCTCCGCGTCCCCAGTGTAGTCCTGCGCGCACCCGGGCGGCCGGCCTGGAGGAGGTGCCGGCCCCGCCCGCGCGTCGCCATCTTCCCGCGGCCGCGCCTCCCCGCCGCCGTAAACAGTGCCACGCGTACAGCGGCCGCGCTCGCCTATAGCCGTTCTGGACTTTTCCAGACCGGAGAGGAGTTGTCAGTTGGTGCCGACCGCTACTCCCTCGTTTGGGCCGAACTGGGGACTCCTCCCTCCCTTGCACTTCTCAGAGCTGGCATTGCACTTAGGCCCTGCACCTTATCCCCAGGAGCCTGGACAGAGATCTCTCCCTTGGTACTTACGGGTCCTGCGCAGCCTATTGACAGGGAAACTCCAACTACAAGTATAGGGCTGTCTTTGTCGCGAAGTGCTGCAGGGAGCTACTTCTCCCAAAAGTCCCCAGGCCCAACTACACTCTCTTTGCCTTGCCCTTGTGCTTGGAGGAAGCCCTGAAGCTGAGGTTTAGGGACTCCTAAAGGTTCCACCTTCCTGGCTGCAGTGGGGGCCATGGCACACCTGACACTGTCTAGGGGGCCAACCTTGGCCCAGCTACTCCTGTGTGGTCAGTGTGAGAGCTTCCCTGGCAGGCTGGGGGCTTCAGGGCCCCTTGGCAGAGGGTGCGGCTCATTCCTGTGGCCTGTCTGTTCTTGGGAAACAGAGAGGCTGGCACAAGGACCCATTTCTGTGGTGTCCTGGGCCTGGCAAAGAACTGGTTGAATTAGCAACTGCCTGAGCCCCAGCCCCTGGTCTCCTGCTTTGGGCAGTTTGCAGAAGGACATAAGTGTGCTGGATGCCTCACTGTCCCAAGCTTCCACAGTGAGATGGCCTGGCCCCAGCTTCTGTCTGCCCCGAAGCCCAGATTGAGAGCTCAGGTTCCTGTGGCATGGAGTACCCACAGCTGATAGGAATGGTAGCATTCCTGAGCTGAGGCCCTTGAATGCTTCTGCCATATACACAAGTAAGCAGTCTGACCCAGCCTTGTAAATGAAGCCCTATTTTGATCTCCATTTTACAACTGAGGAAGCCAAGGCATAGACAGATGCAATTACTCGTGCAGGGCCACTTAACCACCTTTGTTCCCTGTTCCTGGATGAGGTCCTAGCCTTCCATTTTCTGCTGGGGTGGAGAACTGGGTGCAAGGGGCAGGGGCTGCAAAGGGCCTCTCTGACTTGACTTGGGTGCACCTCCCCTAAAGTTTCCTTGGACAGAATGTACTCCCTCAAGGCCTAAAGCCTGAGGGGTGGCAGGCAGACACAGCCCTTCCCTCCTCGGTCATTGCTCAGAGTCTATTCTCAGCCAGCTCAGTTGAAAAGCTGGGATTCCAGATGTGGAAGGGAAGTTCTGAAACTATAAGGCTTCTGTGTCCTGGCAAATTGAAGGACAGGCCCTGGTATGGCAGGCTAGTGTGAGAGATGGATAGGTCTCTAATGGCAGTGACTCCATGGGAGGGTGCCTGAGTCAGCCTTTAGGGTGAGGTTCTTTGAGAATGGAAGCAGAAGGGTCAGATCCAGGTGGTGCCCAGGCAGCATCTGACACAACCATGGCCTCTCCTCGGGCACAGGTGCTTTTTAGAATTTGTGTGACAAACTCAGGACGAGTTCCAAGAAAGGTCAACCCCCATGCTGCTAAAAGGTGGCCCTCTAGTCCAGGATCGGGAGCTGGCAAGACAAGTAGTATCTTCTAGTACAGGAGTTGAGGGAGCTCCTCAACACCGAAGGCTCCTTCTGCTGACACTAACCTGCTACACAAACTAGTAGACCTACAGACCCAGTCAGGCTGCCACTTGGAGAACTGAAAGGCAATTCTTCAGAGGCCATCGAGCAGTTTCTGCACTGCCTTCTTGGCTCTGATTGGCCTGTGGAGGGATTCTGAGGCTCTGGGCTGGTCCAAGTGACTAGCAGGTTTTGGGAGAGCCTTGGAAGTACCCGGGAGAGCCCAGGAATCAGCAGGGCCTGAGGGAAGATGGGTGAGCTTGTACCCTAATGGCTCCAGTAGATGATGGGGCAGGTGGAGTGTGCACACTTTTAAAAGATCCCAGATCCAAGCTCTAGAGCAACAGAGGAAAGGACAGGTAGGCAGTAGCAGAACACAGGGAGAGCCTAGGGCTGACTGAGTGTGTCCTGAGCTTTCTGCTCATATATGCAGCAGCCTGGGGACCTTGTTGGTCTGTGGCATTCCCTTAGATTGAGAGAGCCACTTGGAAACCTGAATGACAGCTGTGGTGTTCGGAAGTCTGGTCTGGGGGAATGGGCTTGGCCAGTGGGGTTCAAACAGTCCCTGGAGTCACTGTTCCCTGGGAAGGTAAAGTTGGTCTCAGGGTTACATGTTCTAGCATGATGCAGCTCCTGAGAGAAGGGGGAGTGGCCATCGTCTGTGTCCTGCTATGTACCTATAGGCCCAGAAAGCATGCATTTCTCACAAATGCCCCTGCAAGCTGACTTGGCTTTAAAAGCTTTCTTCTGGATATTCCTATCTGTATGACAGAGCGGCTAGGGGAGGACAGGATCATCTTGTCTTCTGAGGGCCGGCCTTCGTGTATCGTGCTCCTCTGCCATTGGTTCTCTGTGTGTGGCTTGTATTACTTATAAGGACACAGCTGGCCTCAGAGAAAGAGGAGCAGAGAAGGAAAGGTGGCTGGGCACCTGGGCATCCCCAATGCCAGCTACAGACACCATAGGCCTCACTGGGTGGTCTGTGTGGCTATGGGACCCTTAGATCTACTTGTATCTCTGTGCCTTTCTCCCCCATCCCCTGACCCCAATCCTCACAATTCAGTGTAAGGTTCCCCCAGCCTTTGATGGACAGCTGTATACCTGCCCTAGCTCTCAGCATCCAGAAATATCCTGGACCTACGTCCTCCTAGCCACTGTGTGAGGGTTCCTAGCCCTCTACAAAGAGCCACTGTTATTTATGCTCCTGTTGTTGGGCCTCGGAGTGAGCCCTGTCTTTCTATCTCTCTAAACAGGTCTTCACACAACGAACTAGAAAAGCACAGGTAAGTGGTACCCCCATTCCCATGTGAGCTGCCTCCCCAACCCCCACGCTGAAGGGGGTACATTTGTTGGCCTGGGTTGCCAGGCCATTATGCTCTAGGTTCTGGAAAAGCCAGTTCTAGAGGGGACTAGGGTCCTATCCTCAGACATTTTTGGATTGGCAGGCAAAGGCTGGGCTCAGGCCATATTCTTTGGTGTTTAGCTTGGGGTCAGAACTGGATAGGTACCAAGGACTTGAAGCTCCTTGTGCTGGTAGCAGTCTGAGTTGGCTCCCTGGAAGAGGACACGGGTGTGATTGGGTATGCCTAAGCTCCATTTGGAAACTTTGTTTCAGCTCTCAGTACCATGGAAACTTTGTTTCAGCTCTCAGTACCATGGCCTTGGTAGGGGATTCATCCCTTTTCCCCCTTACCTCTGTGCTTTTTGGGGTCTGTTTTCTAAGGAGCTCTGCATGACTGGAGCATCATGGGAAGACAGCAGGCCCAGGCTTTATCCCTGTACCCTGGTTCTAGTCACCCCCTGGTATGGCTGGTGGCCCAGGAGGCTACCTCATTTTGTCATTTGTCTTCCTCTGTTAGTAGTGGCAAGGTGTGGCTAAACCCTGGGAGTTGGGAGATGAAGGAGATACTTGTGGCTGCCAGTAGCTGTCTAAGTGGAAGCGGTATTTTAGGCCAAGTAGTCCCATAAGCAGTAGACCCCATGCCAGGACCAGGGAAAGCCCCTGAGAGATAGTAGGCAGTAGCTCTATCCTGACCTCTGCTTTTATTGATAAAATGGACCAGTTCTGTCTTGCCTTCTCGGTGTTTGGGGGGTGGGGTGGGATATGTAACTCTGCATCCTAGATGATCCCTCCTGGGTACACTGGAAAGGTCTGGAGCCCAGCCAGTTCTTTCCTTTTCCCCTCCCCCTCCCCCATGTCTGCGCCCAGTGCAGCGCCAACTTCCGCTCTCCCGGGATTCAGGACTCTAGTTGGGGCGGGTGGCTGGGCAGGGACAGAACACCATGTTCCCTGAGGAGATGCATTTCCTGCAGTGGCTTGTATGTTTGGGGGGTTCCCAAGGGGCCAGGCCACAGGGATGGAAACCAGAGTGAGGCAGGCTCGGGGTTGCTCATAGGTCAGAGGAGATCAACCCACCTTGTCCAGACTCAGGCACAATGGCCTGGCCTATGTGAGGACTTCCTGGAAGCAGTGTTTGGGAGGACACCTGATAGTGAAGACAGATGAGGAATGCCATTGAAGCAAGAGTGGGTAGTAAGGGTAGTAAGCAGCCTCTAGGGAAGATAAGGGTTGACCTCTGACCTCTACAGATATCTGTTGACCTTAGTCTTGGTCTCTGCCATCCTCTACAAGCCTATAGTTAGACTAGGTCTCATGGAGGCTCTTAATTTAAGACAGGGTAAGATTTGCTGGGCATCCTGGGGCTCTCTGACACCCAACTCAGAGCAGGGTCTTTCTACCTAGCTGATCGGGCCATAGATGTGGACAGCTCTGAGCAGTCCACAAGCCTGGAGTTTGGGCCCTGGTAAGGACACCAGTCACAGCTGGCTGTAGATCGATGCCAGGTGTTCCTGGATGCTGGCTGAAGGAAGGGCTGTGTGTTGTCCTGAGGAAGGAAGGAAAGACCTGGCTAGCTGCCCAGAAGGCCATAAGAGGCATACCCTTGATGCTGCCTTCACTGGAAGTGTCTGTCTTAGAGACTCAGGTGGGCCTGTGGGCCGTCCCCTTTTGGAGCTTCAAATAGTATTCACCCATACGTATGCTCACTACCCCTGTAGGTCAGTATTTCTGGTAGATTTGCCAAGGTGGCACTTGCCGCTGACCTCAGGGCCAGGCAACTCTCCTAGACTCAGCTCTAATCTTTGGTCTTCATCATGATGAGAGCTCTAAGTTTTCTTCCTGGCCCTTAGCACTCCTGGAATGTCTCGGTACATGAAATGTCAGAGGTCGGATCTAAGCCCTCCACTAGGCCCGAACCCTAACCCAGGCACACAGTGGTTTTCAGGCCTGCCGTAGTACCCTTGGCATGCTCTTGCATGGCTGCCCACAAGTGCATGATGCGGCCATGTGGAACCACACAAAAGACATGTTTATTAGCAACAGCTAGAAGATGCTAATAAATAGAAAAGGACAGGGATTCCCTTTCTCCATCCCACTGACTAGTGAAACTTGCCACTGCCTTTTTTCCAATAACCTGGCCTGGAAGCTACCTCTGCCATCCAGTCAGAACTCTGGCCACGTGCGCTAGCGGACCCTGGCATGGAGCCAAGCTCCTGCCCCCAGCTCTTGGACCTTCCATTGAGAGTAGGGGTTTTTGGTGAGACACTAGTTGTGGCAATGTCAAATGGCTGAGTTGTGAGGAGAAATGGGACTGTTGCTGATAGAAATGCAGGAATTTCAAGGGAAGTTCCTTTAGAAGCACAGGGGTTTGACAGGTTTGGGATACATAGGGTCAGCCATGAGTGTCTTGAGTCTGGTGTGCTATAGTGAATTCAGGGAGAATATAATGAGATCCCAGACTCTAGGACGGTGGTGCTCATAATCGGTGGTGGGGGAGGACCTTCCCACATCCCCTCACCAACCACAGGCTCAGCCCAGGGTGTACACCCTTCTGGGTTTGGGTTGACATATTAGTTTTACATTGCTTGTGTATGGTCAGGTGACTTTTCTTGTCTCTTGAAGAAAAACTTTTTTAAAGTATTCCTCCTGTGCTACCTGCACCCCACCTAGAGACCTTACCCTTGGCTACCTGGAAGCCCCTGAGATGATAAGGGGCCTTTGTTACCCACTCTCCCTTCCTGGAATCTTCACCCATCCTATGTAAGTATTCCAGACCTGTGTCCATGTACCCGTAGCCTCCCTGGCCTCAGAGCCTGTAGAAGCCCAACCACAGCCATTGGATCCCTGGCTCCCTCGGACCTGAGCATTGTTGAGCTGAATTTTTAGATGCCCGGGGATGGTTCTGTAGAACCCAGATTCTAGAAGTAGACTAGAAGTACTGTTCAGTGGTCTGACAGAGAGGCGGTGCTTCTCCCACAGGAACTGTGACAGGTCCCAATGCGCCACTAAGTGACTTCCAACCACCTCTTTACATTCCATTTGGTACCAAGGAGAGAGTGAGCATTTGCTCATTTGTTTGTGTTTTCATTGCCGATAACTTGTAGGATGGAGTCCGTTGTCATGTTAGATTTGCCCTTTGTCTTCTGCAACTCTGCTCATTGTTACATGGAGGCAATACTCTCTATTTTTGATGTGTATGAGCTCAAAGTATCACTAATAACTAACCGTTTTGTCTTTTGTATGTATTACAAGTGCCTTCCCACTGTTATTTGTCTTTCAGCTGTGTTCCTTTCTTGTACAAATGTTGTCTTTCTCTGATTGTAAAAGTAAATGTGGGGGTTTTTTTAAAGCATAGAAAACCTGGAAAATACAGAAGAGCACAAAGCTAAAGAAATAAACGTTGCCAGCCGCATCCCTGGAGATGCACGCTTCCTGTGCCTCATTGTGTTCTGTTGAGTCTCTTGTGTGCGTCTGCTCTTTTTATTTTTTAAACAAAAGTGGGTCACTGGTCACATATGTGGTTCTGTATCCTAATGTTTCCACTTAACACTAGTGAACTGGAAAGACAGATACACTGAAACAACAGTGTGGTCATATCTGTAACAGGGAACTTGGGGATACTTTGTTTCTTGTCAACTCCCACTTTCTGTCAACTTCCAAAAAGCCACTGCTGCTGACATGATTAAGTAGTTGCAGGAATTGCTATTTTCTGTGTAACAAATACACCTGGTGAGAAGAGTTCATGGCCTGGGCCTACACCTGCCCTATCCCAGCGCTGGCCTCAGAACAGTGGATTCTATCTCCGTTCCCTAGCACAGCTCTATTCTCTAGTCCCTTCAGTTCCTAGGGTTGGATGCTCATTCTGCTGAAAGCAATGAAGCTGGGATCTGGACTCTGTGAGAGGGCGGCCATGCCTGCTGTAGCATGGAGCCAGGAGCCTCTGTGTATGGTGAGATTGAAGATCCTCAAGCCTTGCGACAGAGTCTAGGGCTTACACAACTCTCACTCACACCCTGCCTCCTGGCTAAGCCCAGCCTTCTGTGTCTAAGAAGTTCTTCCAAAGGTCTAACTCCAGTTCACCAACAGGACCTCTGGGCCTCAGGGTGCTGGGCCAGGATGCTAGGTGAGAAAGTGATTTGTCAGCAATGGGTGCATTTGAAAAGCATAATGACCAGGGGTGGCGCCCCACTCAGTGTGTGGCTGTTAACATCTCTTTACAGTCTCTTCCTGTTTCCAAGTGTCCTGCCTACTGTCTGTCCAAAGTCTCTTTAGACTGAGTACACCTGTGGGTGTGCTTGGGCTCTGTGACTACGGAACAGATATGAAACTTTCTGTATGGTGCCACTCTTTTTAATTGAAAATTGTTTTTTTTTTCCACACAATATATTCTAGTCATGGTTTCCCCTCCCATCTCCTCTTAGATCTTTCCCACCTCTCCACCCACCCAACTCCACACCTCCTTTTTCTCTGTCTTTACAAAATGATCAGGCAAATTAAAAAACAAAACACTGTTAAAAGGAGTATGTGTGGGTGCTGGCCATGAGAGGCCAGTTGGGCAGTAGGCTAAATCCTCAAAAAAAAAAAAAAAAAAAATCTGTTCTGACCTGCTAGTCACGCTTCTAAGAGTCTGTCCAAAGCAAGCCATGCTGACTTGGAAACTGCTTGGCTTTCTATAGGGTCTGGCTAGCTCCATAATCAGGCATTACCTGGGCAGAACACGGGGTTCCTGCAGTACTGGCGAGGTGGAATGTACAGACGTAGCAGCAGTGCCTGTTATCATGGTAAAGCCAGGCAGATCAGGCAGGAAAGCTGTGCAGCATATGAACAAGGACTGTGACTGCAGTTCCCATTTTGTGAAAAAAGATTCACACAAATGGGTACAGGAAGAAAAATCTAAGACAATTTCCAGTGAGACCAAAGACTCTGCAGAGAAAGCCGGGCCTCAGCACCCCCTTAACCTTATCAATCCATGATTTTGTGATGACAAGAATGAATAGAGCACACTGCATAGGGCAGAATAGATGACACAGATGTTTGTTCCCTGGGCTCTGACGTCCTGTGGAAGGAATCATGTAGACACCATATCCACAAAGGCTACTCCGGAAGGGAAGTATTATCTAGCCCAGGAGGGAATTCCTGGAGAGGGATCCAGATACTCCAGCCTTGAGGCAGAGTCTGGGGCAATTCCCAGGCCAAAGGCAGGCCTACAGCAGTGCAGAGGCCTGTGGAGGCCCAGGGGCCACTTCCCACCTTACACCAGCCACACGAGCCACAGTTCTGTGGGGTTTGCTGCCCAGCTTGATAGTCTTGTCTCTGCCTCTTTCAGACGAGCTAAACTCAGGCTCTACTTGGAGCAGCTCAAGCAGCTGGTACCCCTGGGCCCTGACAGCACGCGCCACACCACTCTGAGCCTCCTGAAGCGTGCTAAGATGCACATCAAGGTAAGCATGCCGGGTCCCATCAGCCACTCCGATGTCCCCCAGCTCTCCTCACCCTTGGCAGCTTGGTTCAGAGGACCTGGAGGTGGGCAGTGGAGTCACCTAGCAGGTACGTGTCAGGAGCTTATGGGGAGATCCAATGGGAGCTGATTGGTGGTGTGGAGGTTACGTGACTTGTGTTGAGGGGTGATTGGCAGGGAGATGGTGTAGTTGGCTAGACTGGCTAGACTCCAGGCTGTTATAGATCGTTCTCTAGAACACTGGGCTATGGAAGGCCAGCAGCTGAAGAAGAGGTGGAGTTGAGGGAGGAGCAAGGGGCCATTGCATGTCTACATAGACGGTCTGATTGGGAGTAGGCAACGTTTCAAAAGAATGGCGGTGGTGGGGGTGGTAGAGGCTTTTCTTGGGAGTTGATATGGGGTTATGCTGAGGGAGATATTACCCAAGGCAATCCCTCAAGGCTTTCAGACTGAGATCTGCTTATTTAGTGTTCTTAGGACACTAAGTTTGGACATTTGGGTCAATCATGGTAGATCTCTTTCTCTTAGAGGGACTCTCACAGGTGTGGACTTGCAGGTTGTTGGGTGGTCATAGCTTTGAAAGAGTTATATCCGAGGCCCTGGGTTTTAATAGAACAACAGTGTCTCAGGTGGGCCCCTACACAGGAGGGTTTAGGAAGGTAGGAAGGTCTGCCTTACGGGATACACCAGGCCTCCTTGCCGGCATTTTCCTTACAATTTTCCTGTTGCTTTTTCATTCTCAGATGTGCCTGGTAGACTCAGGGAAAGCCCAGTCTGAGGGCAGGTGGAACTCTCTCGAGTAGGGCTAGAGAGAGGTGCCTGCCAAAGTTTGGATGACACTGTTTCAGGGCATGTGTTTCCACTTCCTGAGGCTAGATAACCGCACTGGACATTCCGTAGCTAGTCATCAGGCCGAGCATGAAAGACTATGATAAGTAACTGGTCACCTTGCTGGGATGAGGAGGGGCATGTTAAGCCTTTGGCTGGGCACCCTGTGGCTCTGTCTAGCAGGCCATGTTATAGGTAAGGATCCTGCCTGTGAAGCTTCTGGGTTTATGCCCAAGGGAGCTTACTCCTTCTTGGCTATGGGTTCACGGACCACCCTCTATTCCCAGAAACTGGAGGAGCAGGACCGCAGGGCACTGAGCATCAAGGAGCAGCTTCAGCGGGAGCATCGCTTCCTAAAGAGACGTTTGGAGCAGCTATCGGTGCAGAGTGTAGAGCGAGTGCGCACTGACAGCACTGGTTCTGCTGTGTCCACAGACGATTCAGAGCAAGGTGAGTACCCAGGCAAGCAAGGTAGAAGCTGGGCAGCCCAATCCTGGCCTCTGGGTGTAGGTATCCACAACGTTCCTGGGGAACATGGAAGCATCTAAGGTGGGATGGTGCTAGTGGTGACAAGGTGCCCATGCCACCTGAGCTGGCTGTACTACAGTAACCTCACAGCCTCACATGAATAAGGGATGGGATGAAGACAGTGTGGCACAGAGGCCATGACAGGGCTATGTGAAGGCAGAGGATGACTGGCCACTGGGCACCATGTTGCAGTGTTTGGGTTCATAACCCAAGACTTTGTCTGGAAGCATCTCGACATCCTCCACCTCAGGGCCCAAAGGACCTCCTTTATCTCTCCCAACCCAGGCTCCATTTCCATAAAAGGGAACTGTGGGCTTTAACTTGGGAGCCTCAGGCTGGCTTCGTTAGAAGAGGCCACCCTGACGCATCCTCTCTCTGTTCTCTCAGAGGTGGATATAGAGGGCATGGAGTTTGGCCCTGGGGAGCTGGACAGTGTTGGCAGCAGCAGTGATGCCGATGACCACTACAGCCTACAGAGCAGTGGCTGCAGCGACAGCAGCTATGGGCATCCTTGCAGGCGGCCTGGCTGCCCCGGCCTTTCGTAGGCTCTATGTCCTTTGCTTCCTGGCCCACCTGCCTGCTCACCTAGCCAAGCGTCTCAGCCTTCCAATCCTCCCTTGACTGAAGCCAGCCTCATCATGGGCCTACTGCTGTGCCATTCTCCAAGCTACAGCTGCTGCCTGGTCTGCCTGCCTCTGCCTGCCCACCCTTCGGTCAGGACTCAAGTTGCCTGTCCCTTCTCCGCAGGGCAAGACCCCATGCAGGGAAGCAGGATCAGGCTCTCACATCCTGGAGCCCAGGGTAGCCACCCACAATCTGTTCTCAGATTCCTAATCATTCCAGAAGTATTAAATATCATTTCTACAAATCTCGGCAGGATCCGTGTAGGGGCCTTAATGACCACCATGGGGAGCTTGAACCCCAACAACGGATCCCAGGAGAGAGGAGTGGACTGAGGAAGGAAGGAAGAAAGGAAGGAAGGAAGGAAGGAAGGAAGGAAGGAAGGAAGGAAGGAAGGAAGGAAGGAAAAGGAAAGGAAAGGAAAGGGAAGGGAGGGAGGAAAGTGCTGCTGTCCGTCTATCCATCTATCCATCTAGCTATTGGTCCACATAATCTGAGGTGTGGACAGAGGGATCTGTGAAGGGTAGTAACTTGAATGAGCATCCTGTGGGTGGCCTCCTTTTCCATGGTGTCAGGAGCCATGGGGATGTTCCTGGGGTCTGGCTGGACCACCTCAAACCAAGTTGGGTGGCTTCTGCTCTTTTAGACCATCAGATGTATACACACATACCTAGGCTCACACCTACAAGCACAAATACGCATGGACGTCAGAGAATGTATATCTTGAAATAGTTGGCCTGAGGTCACTTGGAAACAGTGGCCCTAACCTGTGCCTGACTTGTTCTCAGGCCCCGCTCACCTGGGCCAGTCCAGATGGCTCTGCCTGGTCTGCACAGGAAGTAGATAGGGCTTTTCTTCCTGGCAGGGGACTAGGATAAGCTGGGTGGCAAGCTGAAACCACTGGGTCCTCTGAGCTTCCTCAACTTCCTTTCTTAAGAAAAGAAAAAAAGAAAAAAAAAGTGCAACAGGGAGCTCCCAGAAGGGGCCTCACAAGCCCTGCCCAGGGCAGCCTCAGCTGGCCGAGGCTTTACCCAAAACACAAAACAGAAACATTTTTAAAAAGAGAAAAAACTCTGAAGACTCGCCAGGGGACATGAGTGTGTGCGCCTCTATTTCCTGTATGAGATTTTTGTACTCTATTTTCCTAGCCATTGTTGTGTCCTTGTTTGCTGAGGGGTGGGAGCGACCCAGCGTCTCAGGGACCCATCCTCTGTCACATTGTCATAGTGTGCCTTGTGTTCCCCGTCTCAGATCACCCACTGCCACCAGCATGCTCCTGTGGCTTATGGGATGCACCAGGCCTCTTGGTAGGTGCCCCCCTCACTGCTTTCCTACAGGTAGTCCTTCCCAGCAGCTGCAGCCTCCTGGGAGGGACATGTGCACGCCTGTGCGTCTCCCATTGCTGATTCCTGTATCCTGCAGGGCTATGACCTGGTTTCCAGTGGTGCCTCCATGGTAACTGGCGGGGTGGCTGTGCCTGAAAGTTCGGGGACAGCAGGCCTGCTAGCATAGGGCCCTGTCTCTGGACCTTAAGCAAGGGCCTGGAGTGTCAGCCATGGGCAGTTTATAAGTACAGCAGTTCTGGAGTAGGACAGGCATGACCAGGAGGCTTCTGCTGGCCTTTTAATACTAGAAGACCTTGTTTCTAGGGGCACCACACAGCAATATTTGGGTAGTGGCCACGGGTTGGTCCACAGCACCACCTGCCCCCTCCTCTGGTGCATTTTAAACCATTTCCAAACTGTGGGGAAAATTCTTGTCCATCTTCAGTCATGCCAATGAGCATCCTAGGATGGGTGGCCTACTGATAGGCAGAACGAGGTTCCTGGAAACAACTCTGGCATAGAACCTGCTCTGTGGGCACTCAAAGTGACAGGTGGATAGCAGGCCTGGGTAGGAGTCCCTGGAGTAGAAACATAGCCAACATCTTAGTAAGCTGGTTCTGTCTACATTTTCTGCCCAACTGGGGGCTTCAGTGTCCGCCTAAAGCATGTCCCCCAGGCATTTGTCTTGAGCACACCCACCCTCAGCACAGAACAGAGCTCTGTTTAATGACTTTGCTCCAGGGCTCCTGCCGCGCCCTGAATTCTATCGTCACCTCCCTGCTCCATCTCAGCTTCTGCTTCCACCCTGCCAGCAGCATCCACTCCTGGTGACCAGATTGGCCCCCTTGGCTGAATTTTGTGGCAGCTCAGCCCTTTGCCTTTTCAGGCTATGGATCCCATGTAGCCTAGGGGTTGGCCTCCTTGGTCACCCAGGGGTGTTAGCCAGCTGCCCCTCCCACTAGCAGGCATGCAAGGGGTGGTCCATGGGCATGGGGGCTGGTGCTAAGAGTTACATATCCATTACTCCTTCTCCTGCTCTCTACCATTTGCACAGTGTGGACATTACTGGTAGCCGTGGGATTCAGCCAAGGCTATTGTGTATCTGTAGAAAGAAAGCTGGACCAAAATAGCTGCTGCTATGTCCTCCACCTGCACCTGTCCATGTGAGCCACGTGGTGCTCCATAACAGAGTCTGCAACTCCAGGCTCAGGCTTGGGCCTCTTTCCTAGGAGGTGGTCCAGATGTACCAGACCCACCATCCTGCTGCAGACCCAGCTTGTCTAGCAGGAGAGGACACGGAGGTTTTGTCTCCATATGGGCCCTAGGTCTGCCTCTGTATTTCTAACCTGCAGGTGCTTGAGCTTGCTCTTCTAGGCAGATGGAGTTGTGCACCAAACTGTGGCTGGACAGCCCCCACCCTTCTGTGTGCCCCAAGCCTTCCCTGCCTCTGGTGGGTCAGTTAGCCTCTCACCCCTTGTGCCTGCACAGAGGGTCTTGATCCCAGGCCAGCAAGCAAGTTTTCAGGCCTCTAAACTAGGGCACTAGGGCAGGTTCCGTGCCAGAGTCTGGGGCTACACAAGGGGCCTGGTGCCAGTGCAGTGGGTGAGTTATGAGACCTGAGCTGCAGACTGGAATGGGACCCCATCCCACTTGTCTAACAGATGGGGCTGTGCTGTGTCATTATGTCATTGTAATATAAATACAGATTTTTATACCTCATTTTCTGGTTTCTAGTTCTTTCTATCTCTGCTCTGCTCCCTTCTCTCTAGCTTCAGCTAGAGGGGCTCACTCACTGGAGCCAGGGTCATCCTGGTCCTTGGGAATCAACCTTCACTGGGAAGCTGTCCACTAGCCTCTGTGTGAATTGGGGGGAAGTACCATACATCCTACTCTATGCCAGGTGTTCTTGTTGCTGGAACTAGGACACTGTGGGCCCACAGATAGCTCAGTCCTTAAGGGTGCTATGCTGGCCAGATGCACTCTGCAGAGAAGCTGCAGGGTCTCCAGATTACATACACCTCAAGGACCCCTCCCTGGGTCCATCCCAGCCTCAAGCTGACTCAGGCCTAGCTTCTGCCCTTAAGACCTACACTGCTGAGGTGGACCCGTAGGCAGCTGTGCTTCAGTGCTAGCATGGGGATTTGGGGTTCTGAACTGCCCTCACAGAGCAGCTGTAAGGTTGTTAGAACACACACTGGAGGGAAAACAGTATAGTATCACTGACACTCCACTGCCTACAGGGAGATTCCAAGCCATTGGCAGGAATTCTGGTTCTGGTTCTTGGAGCACTCAATGTCCTCCTAGACAGATGAGTACACTGAGGCCTGTCCTTCAAGGTTTTGCCACCTTGAGGACTGTAGAAGGCATGGATCAGGACTTCCAGAGAGCATGGAGTTACCACACTGAACCCTCTGTAGAGCTGGTTGGAGATGGCCTAGTGGTACCTGCTAGAACGTTTTAATGTGGAACCATGAAACCTAGGGAGGGTTTAGTCCTCCCAGCAGGCAACAACTGTCTCTGAGTTCTTGAAATGTGGATCCCTGCCTCCTCTACCTTCGGTTGGGTACAGGATTGGGATGGGCAGCCTGAGAGGTGGCTGAAGGTAAGTAACTCAGAGAAAAAGGAGTTTTCTGATGTGAACACAATTGGAACTTCAGAATTGGTATGACTTAGGTGTTGATGTCAATGTGAACATTTAAACTCCAAATACTGTGTTTCAGTCTCCCCTGCTACCACTTCCTGTTGGAAGCATTGGGTGCCAGGGGTCTTTGCATAATTAGCACCTAGTACTGTCTAACAGGGTCCATCTCGTGCATGGTACTCCTTCTGTACTTTTCTGTCCCCACTCCAGTCATTACACACACACACACACCCTAGCCTATCTCTCGATTCCTTCATGTTTGCCCCTACCTGAGACCCCTGCATGAATCCTAACCCTTGCAAGAGTGGTTCCAAGATGGCCCTTCTGTTCCTCCTCCTCTTCCTCCCCAGAGTTAAACTCAGATGCCTGCTTCTCGCCCTTCACCTCAACCCAGCCTCCCTTCTACTCAGCCCTTGTCCTTACCCTCTCACTGAGATCTCACTGTTAGTTCATGCCCAGTCTCCTCTGCGAGTGGTCCCTGAGTCCTTCCTCCCTTCACCTCTTTTGTCCCTTTGTCCTCTTGCTGAGATTATGGCTGTATAAATTAGAGGCTGGGCTAATCTGGACTAATTGCTAGTAGGACATTTTATGTCTCCCTTTCCCAATCTTTAGTCAGAAAGTTAGGACACTGGATGTTTCCGGTGTTAGGCCACTAGCTGAGAAGGGAGCTGCAGGGAAGGATGGGTTCTCATCCCAGTTCCTCCTCAACTGACCAAGCCTTCCAGGCAACCTGAGTGAGGTTCTGCACTCCTCAGACCCCTAAACTCTGCCAGGTCACTTGTTCCAGGCTTCCAGCTCCAAAGACTCCTGTCTACCCACCGCCATTGTGACCCCTTCCTAGTAGTGTAGACCCAAATGCTTCTGAGTTTGGTACCTAGTTTTCACCTTTGTCACATGAGTGTAAACACAATGAAAAGCAAATCGCCCTCCCCCAACTCCACGATCTTAAGGAAAGTCAACTTTCTTCTGGAAGAACAAGACCAGTAGGAGGAAGGAGCCAGACCACATGGAAGGAGTCAGTGGCTGACGGCCCCAAGGCTCTGCCAGCTCCTGTAACTCCCTTGCCTTTACCCATTCCTGAATTGTCCAGTGCCAATTTCTCAGACCTTCTGTGACTTAAAACAATTTTTGCAGAGTCAAGCTAACACATGTCTGAGGCTGTCACTTCCCTCTCCGTGTTGTCTTCACTTCCATTAAACTGCATCCAAAAACAACCTTTAACATCATAGTTGTATACAAAGGTTTAAAACCGTCTGAAAAGATGCTGTATAAAACATAAAATAATTTTTTAATATTGATGACGGGAGAGTAAGGCCAGCAGAAAAGACCCACTCATCACCCTGCATTTAGGTTTGCTTTGGCCGTTACATTCTCACAGGCTTGCTCAGGCCCCGTCAGCAACTCAGTTCCCTTTACCTTTTGACCCCAGTAAAACCACAATTGATTTTGAGTAGAAGAAAGCAAGCTTGTCTTGGAAATAAGTTTAACATACTTGCCTTCTTAAGTTTCTAATCCAGTCCCAAGAACTTTCCAGCTCTGTATAATTAACGCCATTGTGTTTGCTGTTAGGACTCAGGGGGCTGATCCTGTTCTAATCTTTATGTTTTTATGGCTTCTTATAGCTCACAAACACCTTTCAAACACATAACTCTGGTCAGCAGTTCAGGATGGAGAGCTGGGGGCTGGGAGCCACTAAGAACAGTGGCTTCTCTAGAAGGTCTCATGGGTTCCAGGTTGTGCCTGGGGGGGGGGAACCTCATCCTGTAAAGTAGCCCTTTGTCTTTCTGGCATCTTTAATTCTGTCTCCTCTGAGCTCTTCCGCACAGTCTATAAATATCCTCCAGTTCCTCCCACTTTAAAACAAAACAACACCAAAAATCCTCTCAGCCTCGCATTCCCACCCCCTCATCTTGTGTCATTTGGCTCTTTTTCTCCTCAGTCTTTGCCTCCTCAGCAAAATTTCCCAAAAAGCACTGCCTGCACTTCCTCTGGCCAAACACCACTCAACGCCAGCTCCCTGCTGAGCCCCTACCTCCAGCTTGGCATCTGGGGTCCTTCTGGGCCAATCCCCTGATTTCCTAACCCCATTAGGCACCGTCCTGAGAACTTTTCCCCCTGCACTATTTATTTTTATTTACTTTCAGGTTTATTGACACTCAAAAGGAGGACAAAAGTTAAATAAGAATAGCCAAACATTAGTTTTTCTCTCTTTGAAAACACTAATAGCTGCTCGTGGTGATTCATACCTGTGACTCCAGCACTTGGAGATGCTAAAGTAGGAAGATCTTGAGTTCAAGCCCAGCCTGGGCTGTGAAGCAAATCCTTGTCTCACAAAACAAATAAGCCCCTCAGGGAGGAGGGCAGCGGCAGGTGGGAGGGGAATCCAGAAAGAATTCTACCTAGTAGTCAGTAGACTAGAACTTTGTCTAATAAATCACTCGGTGACTGGAGGAGGGGAATACTATTTTTTAATGATCAAAGCCCACTCCTTACAAATTTATAAGTCATCTTAAGAGACTGGTAAGTTGCAAATGCTGTCTGATAGAAAAAAACGAACAGATTATAACCCATACAGACAAGTTGTTACCAATGCCAACTGTAACTCCAAAGGTCAGTTTTCTGGACCATAGGACATTAACTAGGCTTGCATCAGCTTTAGCATCAGTTCAGCATTCTGTCATTGAATGACAGCGGGCATGCTAGCATCCTCAGAATGTCTGTACTTCAGAGTTGAATGTACTCCTTCCACAGCATTCCAAAACTGATGTACTTTACACCTTGACACTTTGAAGATGGGATCTTGGAGGAAGTCTAGCTTTTGCTTGGAAGTCATCAAGGCCTTGGGAGTTAAGTGTGTTTTTCTAAATAACCATTGTAAAAGATTCAATAGCCATCAATCCTACTCTGCGAGAGGCCTGATAGGGACTGGGCTACTGACCTGGTTATTGGCACCACGTTGGGTCACCCTACCAGGGGTGGTGGTGGTGGTAAGAGCTGTTGGGAGAAGGAGGGGTCTGCTCGGCCTCAAGTTTCCGGTCCCCCAGTGGTGTCAAGACTGCCAGCCATACTTAGGACAGGAGGCCTAACTGAACTAGACAGGCCTGAAAGCCCAGCAGCCGGAAGATACTCAGACTTCAACTCTGGAGCGGGGGCGGGGTGCGGCGGAGCGAGCGCAGAGCCTCTAGTGAGAAAACCAATCCTCTTGAGCCTAGCGGGAAAGATGGCAGGCTAGGGGCGGGGTTAAGGGGCGGTGCATCTGGCAGGAGAACCAGTCACTTTGCCCTGGCTTCTTGGAAGTGGTTGGTCAGCGGTTACTCCTCGGTCTCCCGGACACCTCGCCGCCTGCGCAGACACTACGGATGGTGTAATCTGCGCGTGCGCGCTCAGGTACTCCCGTGAGGCATTGCGGGGCGCGCGGTTGGAGGCTGGAGGAGAGCAGTGGCCCGGGCGCCCTGAGGTGAGGGGCTGGCGTTCGGGTCTGGTGGGGCCGCCGCTAGAGGCATCGATAGAGGTCGCTGGGCCGGGTTGCGGGCTGGGCCGGGAGGCTGAGGCTTCGTGCCGGGGGTGGGGGCGGCGGTGCTTGGCTGGTCAACCGGCTGGGGTTGGTAGCTTTATTTTTTTCTGATGCTGCGGATAAAGCTCAAGGCCTCAATCATACTAGGCAAACGTTAAACCCGAAATATACCCTTATCTATTATCCATCTTTTAAAAACAGCGACTCGGTACTTTTGTGGGTATGTTTTATTAGAGCTTCTTAAGTGTCATAGCTGAGTACTCAGAAACAAACAAAACCAACCCAGAGATTTTGCTACCAGAGTGTCAAACATATCGTGATGTTAAGGCCTGCAATTGCCAATGACCTTCGTTTGGCTCAAGTCGTGGTTCATTGTGCTCTGGTAGAAAAAATTTTTTTTTACTTGATGACTGATGGGTACTGAAACCTGCCAACTTGTTCTGGTTTTCTCTGCATTAGGCTAGTTATATCTATAGATCGAGTCGTTTGAACCTGATGAACGCAGATTGAGGTAAATATTTAGTTGATTCTTCCTTAGAAAGGTAGGCATATTTTTCCTAAACGACAAGGGGGAAAACTATTTTGCAAAATGTAGTTTAAGTAATTTCATCATTGGGGAAAAATTAATTTTTTTATCGTTATATCTTCATTAATTAGATTCTTCTTTACTGTTTGATTGCTTCTGTTTTGCTTTGTTTTAATCAGATATTGCACCTGCATCTGCCTTTCTCTCAAGTAGCCACCTGATAAAATTGTCTGTATTTTTAAAATGCATTTTCCTTGTTTGTGGTCTAATACTTGTGTTTTTTCCCTCATTAGGAAAACATATTGTAGATTGTATTTTTTTTCCTTCTTCTATGGACTTAGTGTAAACATTTTTTTTTTCTGTTTGAACTTAGTTTTAAAAAACCATAAATTCATGTCAAATATAAAACACAGGAGTAGTTAAACCATGAGTTGTGGAAAAGAGTTTGTGGAAACATTGAAAAAAATTGGTTATCCCAAAGCTGACATTCTTAATGGAGAAGATTTTGACTGGCTGTTTGAGGCTATTGAAGATGAGTCATTTTTGAAATGGTTTTGTGGGAATGTGAGTGAACAGAATGTATTGTCCGAAAAAGAATTGGAAGCCTTCAGAGATCTTCAGCGATCAGGCAAGCCCATCCTAGAAGGAACAGCATTGGATGAAGTTCTTAGAACCTGTAAAACTTTTGATTTGAAGACATGTAAACTGGATGACAAAGAGATTCAGAGATTAGAGGATGAGGTTCAAACTCTGCAGAAATTAAATAATTCAAAAATTCAGCGACGGAATAAATACCAGTTAATGGCTTCTGAAACTAGCTACAAGTCTCTGTCATTAAATGCCAAACAAGAGGAAGCCACTAAGAAGCTGAAACAGAGACAGGGGTCCCTAAATGCTGTGAATACCAAGCTCAGTAATGAACTCCAGGTTCTTACTGAGGGGGTTAATAATTTGATGATGTTCTTTAGAAATTCTAATTTAAGTGAAAGCACAAATCCAATGGTGTTTTTATCTCAGTTTTCCTTGGGAAAGTATATAAGCCAAGAAGAGCAGAGCACAGCAGCCTTAACCTTATATACAAAAAAGCAATTCTTTCAGGGTATACATGAAGTAGTCGAAAGTTCAAATGAAGACAATTTTCAGCTTCTAGATATACAAACACCATCTATTTGCGATAATGGAGAAATCCTTGGGGAACGACGCCTGGAGATGGCTAGACTGCAGATGGCATGCATCTGTGCCCAACAACAGCTCATATACTTGAAAGCAAGTAATTTGAGCATGAAGTCAAGTGTAAAATGGGCAGAAGAGAATCTTCATAGACTAACCAAAGAGGTAAACATAAGAAATAAGACTAAATTCAAATTGTAGTTAGAAATATAGAGTTTAATATTGCTACTGCTTTAGAAAAGGGGACTCTAATTTCTATATTTGTTCAGTACTTATTTGCAGTATGTGTTTCATACAAATATATTAATCATTACTAGAATTTAATAATTCTATCCTCACTCATATTATCTTAATTTGCATTATGAATTTGAAAAATCGTGTCATTTCAAACACAGATTAAACTGCCGTTTGTCTTTTATGTCATACACCAAAGAAACTACTTGCTTGACTCTGGTATTCTGCCTTGTTTCCTCTGATGAGAAGATGCTATTAATGAAGTCCAGTGTTCAGTGGAGCCAATTTCTCTTTCGTGTTGAGAGTTTATAGATAGATTGCAGTTGTTCATCTGCACTCTTTAGAAGCCTGCTTTCTTGATAATATAACCACTAGATAATTGAATAAAAATGTAGAGGTTTCTGAATCAATACCTGCATTAAATTAGTTACTGCAACAGAAAAATTTTGAAGTAATAAAATAAGTCTGGTAAATCTGTCTGCTACAGTCAGCTCATGAACTAAGAAAATACCTACTACATAATTTTAAGAAAAACTAAAAATCTTCATTTGTTATAATGAGTAATACACTTTTTAAAGTTATGATTAAGATAACGATGAGACCTTCTAGTTTGTTAGCCATTGTTGTATACATACCTAGTATAAAAGCACTGATGTTCAGTAGCTCGTGCTGACTTTTTCTCTTGACTTAGTTCATTTTTTTTCCTTTAAAACTAGTTTTGGTTTATACTAATAAGTTAGTTTTTATTCACTGCATATATTATCTGACCACCTAAAACAAAAATGAAAATAATTTAAAATAAAAGTTTAAACCTACAGTTTAAAATGTTATTGCTTTCTTTGTGTAGGTTGTTGGGAAAGAAAATTTGGATGCAAAAATTTCTAGCTTGAACAGTGAGATTATCAAACTTGAAGAACAAATCACTCATATAAAAGGCAGAACTCTGCCTGCTTTGGTAAAGGAGAATGCTCAGCTGTTGAACATGCCAGTTGTTAAGGGCGACTTTGATCTGCAGATTTCTAAACAAGATTATTATACAGCAAGACAAGAGTTAGTATTGAATGAGCTGATAAAGCAGAAGGCATCGTTTGAGCTGGTTCAGTTAGCATATGAGATTGAGTTGAGAAAACACTGGGATACATATCGACAATTGGAGAGTTTGGTTCAGCAGCTCAGTCAAAGAAACACAGTGCTCTGCCAGCACTTGGCCTTGTTAACAGACCTACCAGCATCTGAGCAGTTAAACTCAAGGACTCCCATCGACACCAAAGACCATTCTACTCATAGGTACGTATATGTCATTGCTTCCGTAGCATTTTTTTCTTTTTGTGAAATACTGGAGAGATGGAACAGAAATTTTAAAGGTTTAAAAATTACTTGTATGTAGATTTGGCCTTTCTGCTTTTCTTTTTCCTTTAAATTTTTTGTTCCCTTTCTGTTCATGTTAGGTCTCAATGTAGCCACTGTAGAGCTGAGGTCAATGAGTTGGGGGAATAAAGTGATAAAATATCTCCTTCCCACTTAGACACCTAGATTTGGGACAGGAAATTTGAATACAGCTTTGTATTATAGGTATTGTTGGGCACAAAACTGATTGATTGTAGTGGTGGTAGTAGGATGGGGAGACTTTAGACTTTATTTCCCTATCTGATGAGGTAGATCACTAAAATGAAAGCTGGTCCTTCCTGGATATCTAAGCAATTGATGATAACAGGATACTGGGATTGAAGACTAAAAGTATTAGACTCCACAAGTCTGTACTTGGCCCGATGTGGTGGCTCGTATCTGTAATCCCATCACCTAGAAGGCTGGGGCAGAGCTATACTAAGTTTGAGGCCTTTATGGGCTGTGTAATGAGAGTGTTCAGCGAACATTTGTGTCTTAAATCCTGTGTGGTGATAGGATTACATATTTAATTTCAACTCTCTGGAAGCTGGGGCAGGAGAATCTTGAATTTGAGGTCAGCTTGGGATACATAGCAAGAATTCTAGGACAGCCTGAGTTGCACAATGAGACTTTGTATTTTAGAGAAAGAAAGAATTGGCATGGAGACTGGAGAGGGCTGGGGAGAGAGCTCAGTCACTGCAGTGCTGGTGTTCAAGTTTGAGAACCTGAATTTGATCCTCCAGAAAGTACATAAAAAAGCCAGGTGCTGTGGCACACTCCTGTCATTTCTACACTGGAGAGATAGAGGCCGAAGGATCCCTAGTGCTTGCTGGTTAGCCAGTCTCATGGAATGTGAGCTCCAGGTTCATGAGAGACTTAAAAGTGAGGCAGAGAGTGGTTGAGGAATACCCCAACATTAACTTTAGGACTCCTAGTATGCATGCGGGGACACACACACACACACACACACACACACACACACATTTTATATACTACTCATTTTTGGTAGGACCAGAATAACATATTTTAACTTTTAATCCCAGAACTTGGAGGCAGTTTGAGTCCAGCCTGGCCCATGTAGCAAGTTACAGGATAGCCAGGGCTACACAGAGAAACCCTATCTTGGGGGAAATTTTTTTTGTGTGTGAACAGAGCAGGCTGTGTGTTGATGTATGTGTAGTATGAGTAAAAGGAGCATGTCCTTTCTGTTTTCTTTCTTTCTTTTTTTTTTTTTTTTTTTTTTTGGAGCTGGGTACCGAACCCAGGGCCTTGCACTTGCTAGGCAAGCGCTCGACCGCTGAGCTAAATCCCCAACCCCTGAGCATGTCCTTTCTAAGGCAGGCATACCATGCTGCTTTAGATTTATCTTTTGTCTTACAGGCTGATGGATTTTTCTGCCATTAAGTGCAGTGTTAAAATGGTTTTGTTAATTACCAGGATTTTTTTTTTTTTTTTTTTTTTTTTACTTTTTTTTTTTTCTTCTTTTTTTTTTTTCAGAGCTGGGGATCAAACCCAGGGCCTTGAGCTTGTTAGGCAAGCGCTCTACCACTGAGCTAAATCCCCAACCCCAATTACCAGGATTTTTACCAACCAAATACTGAACAAATTAAAATAGCTAGTTGTTGTTAATGGCCATTTATATAGGTCTTACATTTTTAGTTTTTCTCTTTTTTTTTTTTTTTTTTTTTTTTTTTTAGTTCTTTTTTCGGAGCTGGGGACCGAACCCAGGGCCTTGCACTTCCTAGGCAAGCGCTCTACCACTGAGCTAAATCCCCAACCCCAGTTTTTCTCTTTTAAGCTAAGCCCACCACAATTTTGTGAAATAAGCATTAAAGATTGATTATTCCTGTCATTGTTGCTGCTGCTATATCATAGATGTATTCTGTAAAAGAAGCATTTTCTTGGGACATATCATAAAAGCTCCCTTTGAAGTAAATTAATGGCAGTTATGAATCAAGATGAAGTTTATATCTAAAATATGGAAGATGGAGAAACTGGAACTTGAGATACTGCTTTTAAAGAATTATTTATCTTTTGAGTAGTGTCTTACTGGCTTTGAATTTGCTATGTATCCTTGAACCTCAGGTCCATCTACCTTAGCATCCTGAGTGCCAGGATGACAGGATTTTATAACATACTCAAATTTAGATATTTTTCCTCTGAAATAATATTATACCTGAAGGGTTGGGGATTTAGCTCAGTGGTAGAGCGCTTGCCTAGCAAATGCAAGGCCCTGGGTTCGGTCCCCAGCTCCGAAAAAAAGAAAAAGAAAAAAAAATATTATACCTGAGATGGTTTCAATTGCTCAATATTAGAAACACATAAATTACTACTTTTCAGTTGTTAATTAGCCATCACTATCTGTTTCCCAATTTGGCGGGTTATAATTTTGAAAACAACTAACATGAACATTTTTCTTTTTAATTTTAATTAAATTTAATTAATTTTAATTCTTGTTAATATTTTTGTATTTTAGGCTTTATCAACTTTTAGAAGGAGACAATAAGAAAAAAGAATTGTTTATAACCCACGAACAGCTGGAGGAAGTGGCTGAGAAATTGAAACAAGATGTTTCTGTAACACGAGATCAGTTGGCAGTATGTACTCAAGAGCATTATTTCTTTTTGTCTAAACTGAATAAGGACGTGGACATGCTGTGTGACGCTTTGTATCATGGAGGGAGTCAGCTGTTGCTTTGTGATCAGGTGGGTGTTACCTAGAAATTTAAAATGCTTTAAAAGTTCTGTTTATTGTAGGAGCTGGCGAGGACTCAGTAGTTAGGACACTTGGTGCTACAAGAGTAGGGGACTCACATTGCATTCCTAGCACCCACATGGCACATGGTGGCTCACAACCATCTGTGACTGATTCTGATGTCCTCTGCTTTTGTGAGTACGAAGCACACGTGTGGTACACATACACATGCAAGCAAAAATACTCATTCAAATGAAAAAATAATAGCTTAAAAATGTTTCATATAAAAATATGAAGAAAAGATTATCCTATTTCATCAAATTAATATAATATTTACTTGAATTTGAGAGACAGAGTCTTGCTATGTAGCCTATGCTGGTCTCCAACTCAAAATCTCCAGGTACTAGGATTAGGGGCTTGTGCCACCATATAAAAATATTATGACTTTTTACATTAGTGAAGTCTATTTCTTTTTTTTTTTTTTTTCTTTTCTTTTTTTTCGGAGCTGGGGACCGAACCCAGGGCCTTGCGGTTGCTAGGCAAGCGCTCTACCACTGAGCCAAATCCCCAACCCCCATATTATGACTTTTTAACTCCTAATATATATATTTTTTTTTCAGATGATTTTGAGTTTCATGTACGGAATTTGAAAATTTATAGTTTTCAGACACTATAAAAGGATATATAATATTGATACTATGTAAAGAAAGAAAACTTGTTTTTAGCAAATAGTTGTATTTAAAATCTATGTGTATGGTACATGCTTTCTTTTTTCCTTTTTTTCACATAGAATATATATGTTAACAGCATATATACATAACAAGGCAGATTGAATACATATACTAAGAATTCTTATATAGTACATGTAAAAAATAGGGAGGCTTTGGAGAAAGGTTTTGTCAACTGTGAATAATAGATGGAAGGAGGAAAAGAAACAGTCATCTGTGATGAGCTAGAACCTGAGCAGTGCTTATTTACAGCTCGGGTCAAATGTGTTTAAAGCCATCTTTTCAGATTCTTAGATTATGGTGTCTCTCCTTTCTTTTGTTGAATCAGTTATTTCTGAACAGAACAGGATTTAAATTGTGTTATAACAAATCTTGGACACAGTTTTGAAAAGTAATTGCCAGTAGAAAATATAGCTGCAGAGGAAGAAGCAAACTAAAAATATGGACCACCTCACGAATCTGCATGTCATCCTATACAGGGTCATGCTAACCTCTGTGTCCTTCTGCTCTTAGTCTATGTGCTGATGAAGTGACACAGTACCTGGCTTTTTCTAATGGAATTCCCCAACCTTCTTTGAGGAGTGCTGCCTCTAAGTTTTATTATATAAGTAAATTAGATTGTGTATTAATTTCTCTGTTTTCAAATTTTATATGCATTCAATTGGACGTTTCATTAACTTGTTTGTTCTCACTCTGTGTTAACAGTTATTTATCTAAACCCCAGCCTGAGGCTTCCACCCCACCTTTGGTATTTTCATTCTGGATGAAAGACACATTGACAGCCTTTATATTTACAATAAACCTTTAACAGCACAGGAGCTGGGCAGCGTCCTGCCCTCTGTGTTGTTAAGAGTCTACTTTCCTATCAATAACCCCGAGTTATTACTTACTACTTACTGTGTTTCATCTGGGCTGCTCTCTACTCCAATTGGCCAGGCCTCAGGGTCACGTTCTTATGGCTTACCTAACTTACCGCAGCTTCTTCCTCCCCTTCCTCTTTCTCTTCCTCTTCCTCCTCTTTCTCCTCCTCTCCTTTTCATTGTGGTCCTCCCCAAGCTCTGGAAATCTGAACCCCACCTATTTATGTTCTGTCCAGCTATTGGTTGTTGGCATTTTTATTTATCAGTCAGAAATAACCTAGGGGCAGGGTCATTCAGGGTGTTACTTGTGGTCTCTTCTCTCTGGGACAACCAGTTATGGGGGCCCAGATTAGCATTAGAATACAAGCATTAGGCTAGCATACTATATTTCCCCCCTTTTGTCTAATTAAAAAGGCTCTTTCTCTATAGTAACAAACAATACATACTAGGAACTATTTTGAAGCAATTATGAGAATTATTAAGTATGAATTACATTTAAAAGTTCAGTCTATATTTTGTAACTTAGGTGAGGTATTTAACCATCTAGCCTATCTCAATGAGTTTATAATTTTGTACCTAAAACATCTTCTGTTTTAACTTGTATTACCATCCTAAAACTTATCTTTTTAAATCTAGAACATCTTTAGTGTTAAACAACTTAAGTTTAATTGTAAGACTGTAACTATCTAGTTTTTAACCTTGTTAGAGATTTCTGAAAGGATTAAATATTACCTGAGTATGAAATATTACCCAAGTATGCAGGAAGCATAAAGATACAGCTTTCAAAACTATAGAAATGTCAGAGACAGCTGACCACTTGAACAGTTCCCAACATTTCTTATAATGGTGGGGCCTCTATCTTTAGCCTTTGGCCCAGAACATGTGACAGACCTTATGGACAGCATTCTGCCTGCAGATAAAATTAGGACATTTCTTGCCTAGTGGCTAGCTTGCCACAGTTGAAGCAACTCCACATGGAGATACTGATACTCATCACCTTCTTTGAAGGGGAATGGGGATACTGTCAGGAGCACACATGTCTCATAGTCAAAAGATCTTTTAATAATGAAATAACATTAAATGTCATATTCTATGGATCTCTGATGCTTTTGAAGGCCATCTATCTATATATAGCATAACTGAATTGTTAAATATTGATTACTTTTAGCTGTTTACTATGTGAATAACCTTGAAAACATTTTATAGTAATTAGTATCTTATATGATCATGAGTTTAATGATCTGACTATTAACTTGCATTGCTCAATTATTTTAAACAGTTTGTAATAGCAGCTATTAAAAGGAGAGTCTTGTATTCTTAAATGAGTTGTATATGCACAATGCTAAGAGTAACAAAATTAATTTAAAATTTTATATCACTACATAAAGATATATACCAATAAAAAACCTTAACTTGTATCAATATATAAATTACCAATATAAGAAAATATAACTTCAATTCTGTATCAAAATTTAAAATTTCTATCGGTTTAAGATTATGGCTATAAAATATTTAAGAGTAAATTTAATAATCTATCCCTATTTTTCTAATTTGTTATTACTGTATCCTCCTTTTTTCTTTTTTCTTTTTTTTTTTTCGGAGCTGGGGACCAAACCCAGGGCCTTGCGGTTGCTAGGTAAGCGCTCTACCACTGAGCCAAATCCCCAACCCCTCCTCCTTTTTTCTTTTCACCCCCCTTCCCTTTACCTAAGAAAGAAAGAAGGATAGCGAAGAGGAAAGGAAAAATAGAAATGTGAGTCTAAGTTCTCTGTTTTATTTCTTCCCAGTTCAGAACTATAATTGTTTGCAAATTATCACTTAAAAATGACAACATATTTTATAAAATAACCAAAACCAGACACCTCAAATGAAAGGATTAGGATGATGATTTTCTTATGATTGCTTCCTGTTGAATTGGGGCAAAGGATTCTTTTTTTTGGGGGGGTGGGGAAAGAAAATTAGAAAAACTGCTTAGTCTCAAGAAAGCCAGCTATAACATTTGTGAGAAATTTCATTTTAACTGAAGTCCTGACCAGAGCCATCTGAAAGGCTGCATGAACTGAGATCACAGGGGATTAGTAATCTTTTCTGAAGCTGTTGAGGAAGTAGGTCTCTGGAAATAACATCAGTTGAGGCAGGATCATGCAGGGAGCTGTAATAGTGAGTCATTTCAGCATTCCTGAGAGCGAGGCTTGTCAGAGCTGTCCTATTGGTACTTTAGTTTGTAATATATGAACTTAATAACCAATATTTAGTTCTATAAAGATACTTGTATGCATTGTGCAAGGTGCATAGATCAGTTAAGGATGAATTTTTGTTTCTTGTTTGAGCAGGTGAAAGACAAGTGTCTCTTTTTATGAGTTAGTTTGGTCAATAACCAAGTTGTAATCTTCATTCATGCCATATGAAAGGATGACGTGATGAATTTTGAGGATTCCATAACCAACAAGATTTATAGGCTGAAGTTTTGTCTAGAGATAATTTTATGTCTCAGCCAGTTTCAGGGCTGCTCCCATGTAGAGGAATCACCTGTCCTGTTTGGTCTTCTTGATCTTTATTTCCTTCCTGTCTGTAGCCAAGATCTTCAGCTGGTCTTCCTCTATCATGTCTGATCCACATTACTTTGGAAGGAGTCCAAAGCCTTTTTTCTTTCCTGTTTTAACACATTAGGCAACCCACTACAACCCTGTACTCCTCAACTTAGTTAGTATTCAGTCACTGAGGCTGTTGATAAAACCTAGGGCCTTCTACGTGCTAGGGAAGGACTTCATCATTGAAGTACAATCCCAACACTTTTTTTTTTTGAAACAGGTCTCATATGCCCAGGGTGGTCTTTAAAAAAGCTGGCCCTAAACTTGCAGTCATTCTTTTGTTTATAGAATGCTGGATTACAAACACGCTTCTCAGTGACTAACATTTGCTTGCTTTCATTTCATTTCCTTTATTTATTTTTTGAGACAGCATCTCATTGTGTATTCCTTGCTCAACCGGGACTCACTCTGTAGATGAGGCTAGTCTCAAGCTCAAATTGATCTGTCTGCTTTTGCTTCGCCAGTGCTGGGATTAAAGGTGTGTGCCATTGTACCTGACATGTACATATTTTTTAATATTATTTTTGAAACTCATCTATGTAGACACATACTAGTTTTTTCTTTTATATAATTACTGTTTCATTATATAAAATTTCATAATTTCCTGTTCTCTTGACAGATGTTAAAATAATTTCTAGTTTTCTGTGGTTAGTTTTTGTGTTAGTAACTCATATATACATACTTTTATGCAGATCAAATACCTAATAGAAGCAACCTAAAGTGGAAAAGATTTATTTGGCTCATGATTTCAGAGAGTTTAATTCATGATCATTTGACCCCATGTGCTTAGACAAAACATCCTAGTGGCAGACAAGGTTCTCATTTTGAGCACAAGAAGAAGGAAGACACTCATCACTCTGTCTCTCTGTGTTTGTCTTTCTGTCTCTCTCTCTCACAAGGAGTCTTTTAAGATGTAGATAGACATTTTTTTCTCATTTTTAAAACTATACTTACATGTGTGTTGTGTGGGTGCATGTGTGCCATGGTGCACAATTTATAGGAGTTGGTTCTCTTCTTTCTACTATATGGTCCCAAGGATTGGGTTCTTTTTTTTTTTTTTTTTTTTTTCGGAGCTGGGGACCGAACCCAGGGCCTTGCGCTTCCTAGGCAAGCGCTCTAACCACTGAGCTAAATCTCCAGCCCCTTTTATTTATTTTTTTATTCATTTATTATATATAAGTACACTGTAGCTGTCTTCAGATACACCAGAAGAGGGCATCGGATCTCTTTACAGATGGTTGTGAGCCACCATGTGGTTGCTGGGAATTGAACTCAGGACCTCTGGAAGAGCAGTTGGGTGCTCTTAACCTCTGAGCCATCTCTCCAGCCCTGGTCCCAAGGATTGAACTCAGCTTGGCTGTAGGTACCATTATCTACTGAGGTGTCTCTCTGGCTCATTAGTTTGTTACTCTTGAGCATATTTTATTTTTTTATTATTCTCTTTTTTACAGTCCAGCCATTGCTCCCCTCCTGGTCCCTCTTCTCACAGTTCCTCATCCCATTTCTTCTCCCCGTTGTCTCCAAGAAGATACCCCCCTCCCCTCCCACGCCTCCCCACTCCCTTGGCGTCTCAAGTCTCTCAAGTGTTAGGCGCATCTTCTCCCACTGAGGCCAGATCAGGCAATCCTCTGCTGTATATGTGTTTGGGGCCTCAGACCAGCTCATGTATGCTGCCTGGTTGGTGGCTCAGGGTCAGAGAGATCTCAGGAGTCCGGGTTTGTTGAGACTGTTGGTCTTCCTATGGGCTCTTCCTCCTTCTCAGCTTCTTCCAGCCTTTTCCTAAATCAACTACAGGGGTTCCTGACTTCAGTCTAGAAGATGGGTGCAAATGTCTGCATCTGTCTCAGTCAGCTCCTTATTGGGCCTCTCAGAGGACTGCCATGCTAGGCTCCTGTCTGTAAGCACACCATAGCATCAGTAATAGTGTCAGGCCTTGGAGTCTCTCATCTCTCAGGTTTCCAGTACTTTCTAGAGTCCCCCCTCCCCCACAAAGTTGCATATTTCCATTCATTCTGCTGGCCCCCAGGGCTTCTCTCCAGTCTCCTCCCACCCTCATACCTGATCTTGTTCCCCTTTTCCCTCCGCCAGGTCCCTCCCTCCTTCTGTCACCCATGATTTTTTTCTTCTTCCTCCAAATGGGATTGAAGCATCCTCATTTGGGCCCTTCTGCTTGTTAACCTCCTTTAGTTCTGTGGACTATATCCTAGGTATTCTATACTTTTTGACCAATATCCACTTATTAGTGAGTGCATACCATGCGTGACATTTTGGGTCTGAGTTACCTCACTCAGGATATTTTCTAGTTCCATCCATTTACCTGCAAAACTCATGATGACCTTGTTCTTAATAGCTGAATAGTATTCCGTTGTATAAATGAACCACATTTTTTGTATCCATTCTTCTTCTTTTGTGTGTGTTTTATTTAATTAATTCACTTTACACTGCCCCCCCCCCTCCTGGTCACTTCACCCCACAATCCTCCCTGCTTCTCCACTTCTTCTCCTTTGAGAGGGTGGGCCCCCCTGGGTATCCCTCCACCCTAGCATATTAAGTCTCTGTGGGGCTAGGTACCTCCTCTCCCCCTGAGGCCAGAGAAGGCAGCCCAGCTAGAGGAATGTATCCTATGGTCAGGCAACAGCCAACGTATATTCTTAGTCAAGTTCTTGAGTGAGCAATCAGCATGAAACATGTGGGTTCTTAGGGGTCATGGAGGCAGGTGTGCTCTTCATCTTTTGTCTTCTAACCCACTCAGTTGCCAGCTCTAAGGCTGTCTTGTCGAGGCCCTGAGTTATCTTGAAGATTTCAGCCTCAGTAGCAATTCCTGGCTCTGAAATTAGTCTCAAAGTGGAGCCTAATGAATCCTATGCCTATTGGGAGTCCTCTGACCCTACCTTCCTCTCTTGGTCCAGTACATACTTAGCTCACTTTTCATGACATCTTGCCAATGTCCTCAGCTTTGACCCTATCTTGCCACGCTGATACCTAGATCATATAAGTCATTTGCTTCTCATCGAAAGAGTAGAAAGAGTGGCTGTGTCTGGGAAGGTAAAGGTATTGGTCAGCTGAAACCCTAAAGACATTTTTGGATTTGGTGTCAGGATCTTAGAATCTACATTGCTGTAGATGACAGCAGTCAAAAGTGGCTTTGATATTCTTTCCGAGACCTTATGGTTCATGTATATTTTCTGACTGCAGAACCAAACTAGAACCCAGATGACATGGTTGTCGTGTGCTTCTCAGGATCATAGCCCTGATATCATAGAGGAACAACCAAACACATTTGGCACAGTGTGGAAAGAGCCCAGGTTCTGATAGTTTCAGCTTCAAATCTTGGCTTTGCTTTAATGATCTTTGACAAAAGTACTTAATTCCCTCAACTGAATTTTCTCATCTTAGTAACAACTTCCTCACTAAAGCATTGTGAGGCCCAGTTGAGATTATTCATATAAAGTGCTTGACCCAGCCTTATCCATGGGATGCCAGCTACCGGGGCACTCGTGTGTTTAGTTCATACCCTCTTCATATACAAATAATCCTTTGCCCCTTGAACTACTAATCTGTTTTCTCAGCCATCACATATCAGTGTCTTAAGGTCTCCACCTGTGAGAACATTGAAAATGACCCAGGTCTTTGACAGGAATTACACATTTAGACAACACCTTTCCACCTACACCTACATTCTACTTTTTCTTACTCTTCATCTGAATTTCCTGGCAATTCCAAGAACATTAACAGGGTTTAAACAGAAGTGGAACATGTTCACTATGTGCGCACATCTGTGATCTCCTTGGCAAACCTTAAGGTCAGGATTCTCCATTCCTTTTCTTGGAGGAGGAGACAGAAGCCTAGAGATGCAGAGCCAGATAGTGCACCTCCTGCTTTCCACCTCCTGGTGTCTGCAGCGCTGCAGCGCCTCGTGGCAGGAGTAAAGAGTAGGGCTGTTTCATTGGTGGGGAGCTCAGCTCCTCTCAGCATGCTTCCTAAGCACCCACAAGTAGTGGGCACATAGTCAGAACCACTGCCAAGATCTCCAGACTGTATTAGAAGCAACTTTTCTGAGTTCCTCCAATGCCCATCTCTTCTTGACATAGTCCTGATCCAGCTGTGATGTCTTTGTGGCTCCATATCTGCTTCTTCTGATTGAGATTACTTCTAGGCCGGCTCCTTGGTCTGACCTACATGTGTGGGTACTTGATTAACTCATGTGATACAGGATTGCATTGGAACCAGTTCAAAATTGCATTTTTTTTTCTTTTTCTTTTTTTCGGAGCTGGGGACCGAACCCAGGGCCTTGCGTTTGCTAAGCAAGCGCTCTACCACTGAGCTAAATCCCCAACCCCTTCAAAATTGCATTTTTAAGAGCCAGAAAGCAGAATAAAGACACCAGATCCAATTTCTCCAGAAGTGGTTTGTGCACGGCAAGAGGAGCATGAGATGCTCTTTTTCACACCATCCTCTTCCTGCTACAGCCCGTCCATACCACAAGAGTATCCATTCTTCTATCGTGGGACATGTGGGTTGTTTCCAGTTTCTGGCTATCACAGATAAGGCTGGCTATGAACAGTGGAGCTTGTACCTCTGTGGTATGGTATAGTGGGGCAATCTTTTGCATATATGCCTAAGAGAGGTATAGCTAGGTCTTCATGTAGATCTATTTTCAATTTTCTGTGGAACCTCCAGAGTGGTTGCACCAGTTTACAATCCTACCAGCAATGGAGGAGGGTTCCCCGTTCTCTACATCCCCGACAACATGTGCTGTCACCTGAGGTTTTGATCTTAGCCATTCTGATTGGTGTAAGGTGGAATCTCAGGGTGGTTTTGATTTGCATTTTCCTTCTGACTAAGGACTTTCAGCATTTCTTTAAGTGCTTCTTTGCCATTCGAGATTCCTCTGTTGTGAATTCTCTGTTTAGCTCTACACCACATTTTTTTGATTGGGTTGTTTACTTTTTTGGAGGTTAGCTTCTTGAGTTCTTTATATATTTTAGATATTAGCCTGCTAGTGCATGTGGGTCCTATTGACTGTATCTTTTGCCTTACAGAAGGTTTTCAGTTTCATAAGGTTCCATCTATCAATTTTTGCTCTTTGAGCATGAGCCATTGGCGTTCTTTTTAATAAATGTCCCCCCCAGCCCCCATGCTACTCTCCAGCATATTTTAAAAGGAAAAAATAAGCCAATTAAAATGAATAGAATACTTCTAAAGCCTTGCATTTAATTCTGAATTGCTCTAAATTATTTTGTGATTCACAGTTGACTTCATTTTCTATATTGTACATCAAGAATATTGGTGGAAATGTTTGGGTTTTTTTGTTTTGTTTTATTTTGTTTTTGTTTTTAAAAACAGTCTTACCATGTTACCCTTGCTTCTCTGGAACTTACTATATAGATAGACCTTGTCTTCTTGTCTTTGCCTCCAAGTTGTGGGATTATAGTTCTGAGTCACCACGATCATCTTAGAAATGGTGCTTGCCCATCAGCAGCAGCTACCTCATGATAGTCTCTACTATAAGGTGCATCATTGCAGATATGTGGAGATGTGAAAAAGCATTGCAGATTCCCCAGAAGAGCTTTTATTATAATCTCACTATTTGGCATCATTGATGTTTTTTACTACCTCATTAGGGTATAAAAAAATCAAGTTGGGTTGTTCATAGTGGTGATCACCTTTAATCCCAGCACTTGGGAGGCAGAAACAGGCAGATCTGTGTGAGTTCAAGGCTAATCTTGCCTACATACTGAGTTCCAGGACAGCCAGAAATGCAGAATCCTGTTCCCCTCCTCCCCAAAAAGGAAATTTAAAAAGTCAAATCAGTTTTATTAGTGAAGTCGAACATGTTTACTATGTGCTATAGGAATATTAGCACTTTAAGATCATTAGGGTTTAATTAAAATTAAAAGTGAGGTTATTAGTATACCAAATTTTTAAAACATTAAAAATAGTAATGTCAAAATTAATCTTTTTTAAAAATGTATTGAAAAGTACTAATCTGTGAAATAGGCATATGTGGCAGGTCAAAAAGCAGTCATTTTTTAATTTGTACATTGGAATCATCAGGGAGCAAAGTATCGAAATGTTGATTCCTGGTTCTGTTGCAGAGATTGAATAATTTAGACCGAATTGAGGCCAGGAAGTGTAGTTTTATAACAAGCACCCAGTTGCTTGTGGGCCATGCACAGAAGCTCTGGAATGTTGCAGGTAGTGATAGCTACAAATTTTAGGAGACCCTGTGCTGCTAACTGGCTACAGTTTTGAAGAGTAGAATGCTTGATTGGATAACTCTAGAGACTTGTTTAAATCCTTTAAATGTCAAAAGTAAAGAAATCAAATGTATTAAACATAAGGCATTAACAAGTCTGAGTTCTTAGACAGAAGAATTATATATGCTAGCATGGTTTTCACTAAGTATTCTGTGTAATTCATTTTACAAGACAGGAAAAAAAAAGAAATTTCTGTGAGGCAGGTTTCTTTTTTTAATGGTTGAAGATTCAGCGTGCCACTCTGGATTTTTATTGTCAATGTGATTATACAATATAGTCAAGTAATCTACATTACCATTTCTAGAGACCTCAGCAAGATTGTGGTTCCATGTATCCTTTAGTCAATGTGGAGGCAGACGTAAACCAATGGTTGGTGGTCTGGCTAATGTCCCAAAGTCCACCCCACTGATATTTCTAGTTCTTCAGGTGACGTGAATAAACCATCTATTCACCTAGCTGAGGCTCACCAATGACAGAAATGAGTAAAGGATTCCACCCGAGTCTAGGTTGGTGAACCAGAATTGCAATTAATAGGATTTAAATGAGAGGCCAATTACTTAGAGCATGGGCAGTTAACTTATTGGCAGCTCTACTACCCAAAAAAGTCTCCCTCCCAACTGTTAACTGCCTGGAGAGACAGAAGGGAGGGCTTCCTGAGCCCCTCCCACCCCCAACAAAGCATTTGTGGGTCCATACTGAAGCAATTTTGTTTTATTTTTTTTAAAGACTTATTTATTCACTTAATATGTATGAGTATACTGTAGCTGCCTTCAGACACACCAGAAAAGGGCATTGGATTCCTTTATAGATGGTTGTGAGCCACCATGTGGTTGCCAGGAATTGAGCTCAGGATCTCTGGAAGAACAATCAGTGCTCTTAGCTGCTGAGCCTTCTCTCCAGCCCATGATTGGTTTTTTGTTTGTTTGTTTTTTATTTTTTATTAGATATATTTCTTTACTTACATTTCAAATGGTATTCCCTTTCCCAGTTTTCTGTCCATAAGCCCGAATCCCCACCCCCTCCCCCATATGGGTGTTCCCCCCATCCACCTCCCTTACCCCACCCCTACCCCCGACATTCCCCTGCATTAGGGGACCAACCTTGGCAGGACCAAGGGCTTCCCCTTCCACTGGTGCCCCAACAAGGCTATTCTCTGCTTTTTTTTTTTTTTTTTAATTAGACTTCATTTCAAGGTTTTTCCTGCACTTACATGTCTCAGGCACAGATTAAGCTACAATGAAGTTTCATTAATAAGACCTTCATGAGGAAGTTTTTGTTCATTGTTTTTGTGTCAATAGTTATAAAACAGTGTTTGATACAAGGTAAGCATTCAATAATATTTGTTGATTATATAAAGACATGGAACAGATCAGATACACTTTAGGAAGTGAGAGTTTGCATTGAGTCATTCAGAATTGCCTATTAGATGTTATTATAGTTAATTTTTGTATTGACTATAAATCTGGTGGAAACTTTCTTGTTTGCTTGCCATAGGGTCTCATGCTACAGTACAGGTTAGTGTGGAATCAGTATGTATTCCAGTCTGAGCTTAAACTTACAGCAATCCTGCCTCAGCTTTCCTACTACTGGGATTACAGACATGAGCACATGCCCAAAACTTTTCATTGCATTTATTTTTGTGTAGGGAGTGGTGCGCACCTGTGTACAGATCAGAAAGATCAGAGGACAATTGGAAGTCTTGTTTCTTTCAAGCTTGTATGCTTGGGGGATCAAACACATCGTTAGGGCTTTAGAGCAAGCACCTTTATCCACTCAGCCATCTCTTTAGCCCAGTAATCTTTAATTACAGATTTTTGTTATTCTTTATTTTTTTTAAAGACATGATTTCATCCCCATTTATTTTATGTGAGTCCACTGTCGCTGTCTTCAGACACACCAGAAGAGGGCATCGGATCCCATTACAGATGGCTGTGAGCCACCATGTGGTTACTGGGAAATGAACTTGGGATCTCTGGAATGTCAGTCGGTGCTTTTAACTGCTAAGCCATCTTTCCAGACCCTCGTTTATTTTTTTTTCTTTTTTTCTTTCTTTTTTCTTTTTTTTCGGAGCTGGGGACTGAACCCAGGGCCTTGCACTTGCTAGGCAAGCGCTCTACCACTGAGCTAAATCCCCAACCCCCCTCGTTTATTTTTTAAAGACAGGATCTCATTGTGTAGTCCTGCCTGGTTTGGAATTAATTATGTAGATCTGGTTAGCCTGGAACCAGATATTTCTGCCTCTGTCTCCAAGCATTGAAATTAAGAGTGTGTGATATATGTTTTTATTATGAGGAGTTACTAAGTCACAGAATTTCCTTTTATATTTTAAATTTCTAGTTGGTGTTTGGAATAAATATTCTTGAAATAAGGCTTTTTCTTCCCATTTCAGGAGCTAATGGAGCACTTTCATCAAGTTGAATCTCAGTTGAATAAACTAAATCATCTCCTTACTGATATTCTCGCTCATGTGAAGACAAAAAGAAGAATTTTGGCAACTAATAAATTGCATCAAGTGGAAAGAGAATTATATGTATATTTTTTTAAAGATGAAGAGTATCTAAAAGATGTTGTGGAAAATTTAGAAAACCAGTTAAAGATTAAGGCCTTGGGTTTTAAAGACTGAAGACTTCTGAAAACCGAATCTTTCCTATGCCAGCTGTGTTTTAAAGTACTGGACTATATCTAATAAACTACTAATTTTATTTTACATTTGTATGCAGGGAGGGATGTGTATGTTGTGGTCTTGCACATTAGTGTGTACTATGATGGCTATGTGAGATAAGAGAACAACTTGGAAAGTCAGAATTCTCCTTTTACCACGAGAGCTCTGGAAATGGGAATCAGGTCACCAGTCTTGGGGCAGTGATTAGCTCGTCTTGTCAGCCTCAATGCTGCTACGTTTATAAGTTAAGATCAATGGAACTTTATATTTTAATAGATTCAGTGTTAAGTTGAACTTCACTGATCTGAAATTTTTGTTTTTGTTTTTTTCTTTTTTTTTTTATGGAGCTGGGGACCAAACCCAGGGCCTTGTGCTTGTTAGGCAAGCGCTCTACCACTGAGCTAAATCCTCAACCCCGATCTGAAATTTTTAAATGGTCCCAAATCTTAAACTTTATAAGTAACTGGGATGATTCCATGAGTGAAAAATTCTGCATCTAATCTTATATAACAAGTCAGAGTCACAAAACAGATATGCTAAATTATAAAACAACCTTCCGTTTGTCTGAAATATAAATGAATTTCACATTTCAGCTTGGGTTCTATCCCTAAGATTGCTAATTGTATATGTACAAAAATTAAACTATCTGAAACACTTTGGTCCCGCACGTTTAAAGTAGGGTGTGTTTAGTTTGCGTCAGTTTGGTTGTTAACCCCTGTAATCACTGTTCAGAGTGCCTGCTTGCCTTTGCCTCTCTCTGAATCCATAATCCTGCATTGACTATGCTGGGATTATCAGCATGCATCACCATATTAGAGTGCTTATCAGTTATCAAATGCTCCCAAAGAGCTCACTTTATGATATTTTTGTGTTAAATACTAAATACCTTAAGAGATCAGCTGTAGTAAATACCTCTAAGAATATTCTTTACCTTTGGTATATGGAATGCCAGTTTTAAAAAATGACATATCTCAGAATGTTTTATGGTCACTTTTAGAAAGAAAATAATGTTGGAAAAGATATTAACTGCTTTCCTGGTGGGTGGTAGCAAAATCGTTTTAAATTGGCACCAGGTGATTTAGATGTGTGAACCAGATGCTTGTTTTATACTTTCCACCTAAACCTTTACCTGCTCAGGGGTCAGTATGGTGTGTCAGTGCCAAGATGGCAGGTTGTCTGCTTTGATGACCCAAGCCAGTTTTAATTTCCATATTTATAGTTAGCCATATGCTTGAAAATTAATAATAGGTAGTTTTCAGAACTGAGGGGTATTTAAGTACACTTTTTACTTCATAAATGGTTAATTAGGGGTTGGGGATTTAGCTCAGTGGTAGAGCACTTGCCTAGCAAGCGCAAGGCCCTGGGTTCGGTCCCCAGCTCTGAAAAAAAAAAGAAAAAAAATGGTTCATTAGAAAATGAGGGTTTTTTTTTTCCCTCCTCTCTAAAACATGGTGTTTCTATGTAGTCCTGACTGTCCTGGAACTAGCTCTGTAGGCCAGGCTGGCCTTGAATTCAGAGATTCACTGTCCTCTTCCTCTCTAGTGCTGGGATTAAAGGTGTGTGCCACTGTCACCCATCAAATTGAATCAAATCTAAGGCTTACACATATCAAGCTAATGCTGTCTCTGCCACTGAGCTCTATCCCCAGCATTTTTTGTTTGTTTGTTTTTGTTTTTAACTTTAAAAATATTTGAGATTGGGTCTTGTTAAGTTGCCTATGCTGTCCTTAAGTTCGCTCTGCCTAGGCAGGCTTGAACTGTTCTCCTGCCTCAGCCTCCCGGTTCAGCTTGCATCAACATGTCTCCTCATTTTTCCACATCCTATTTGTGGTACATAATTGAAACCTGTAACTTATAGTTATTAATTACCTTTTAAAAATAACATACATAAATCCTGTTAAAGTCTTAAAATTAATATATGGGTACTTATCTTATATTTAGGGCTTTATGAAAATGGAAAATTATGAGGCATGTGTAGGTTTTGATCTCTGTGAGACACCCCTCTCCACTGTTGCTCAGAAGATTATGTCTGCTATGCGCTCAGGTGATTTAATGGCTTCTAGGAATGAGGGAGAGAGGACAAAGAGTAAGTAATTTTACAAGCCTTCCTTTTACTGTCTTGAATATTAATTATTTTAAAGACTAAGACTTAAGTGAAATGAATATTATAAAATTATTCCATAGAACTATATTTTGTAGGGATTTTTGTTGCCTACAAAGGAAGTGGTTTCCAATATGCTCCCTCCCTTCCTTCCCCATTCATTATATGACCAAATCGCTTGCTGAATTCGAAGTCCTTTAATCCCATTGTTTTAATACACACACTCCTCCTTGTTTCAGGTGTTCTAGTATCTTCAAAGGAGATGAGCTCTTTTATAATGCCTCTTGCTTCACTGTCAGATTATTGAATTTGTACATAGTAGTTGCTGTTGTATATGGTCATCAGAGAAGTGTTTCTGTCATTGTACTGCTATAAAATGTATAAACTATGGGCATCAAAGAAGAATGGGTTTATCTATATGGGTTTATGACGTGGTACAATAGTAAAAAGCTGTGGCATATATTCTCAGGTTCAGGTGTAGCTGAAAGGTTGTGATAAGCTGGTTTTTTTTTTTTTCTTTTTAAACCAGCCAAGCTAATAATTTTGCGGCTTATTTCTTTTCATACAAAATAAGTTATAAGTGATACTAAGTGAGGATGTTGAGATGAAATAATTGAGAGTATTACCAAGTATTAGCACAAATGCTGTCCATAAACACATTTTTTTTTCATTTAAGAGATAATAGTACTTGGGGCTGGAGAGATGGCTCAGTGAAAAAGAGGTAACAGGCTTGATCAGCTCAGTTTGAATCCCTTGTACACAGATGGAAAAACCAGCTACAGTGTCTATAACCTCAGCATTGGAGGTAGAGGGAGGTAGATCTGGGGAGTTCACTGGCCAGCCAGCTTAAGTGAAAATTACTGCTTACTTTGCTAGAACCTCAGTTTTTCTCAAATCCTCTTTTATTCAAACGTCACCACTACCTGACTTATAATGTTTATAATGAAAAACACTTTATATTGCTTCAAAGACCTTTTGTCAGAGATTACTTAGCTATCTGTAGGGGTCCAGACTTCCTGTCTGGGGCACAGAGGTCTGTGCATGGCTCAGTTTCATTGCAATAGGTCTCTGTCAGCAAAGTGTGAACTCAGATAGTGAGTGTCCCTTCCAAGGCATGTTTGAAGACTATCGACTTGCTTGTAAATTGGATTACCATTGGAACTCAGGATAATTTCTCTTCAGTCCTAATCTAAGTAACAGTATCATAGAGGTGGGGGTGAAATAATGTGCCAGAAGGACTCTGGGCCTGTGAATGCTTCATGAAGCATCTTTACCACCAACTGAGACCTTGTATCTCAGAACATGAAAGAAATACATTTACAATTTATTCTTTAAGTCCATTGTATTAGAAGCTTTTGTGCCTGTGGGTTTTTTTTAAGCCTTAATTCCCTTTATATTCAGAGTTGGGTTCATCTATAACTTTTTGGCATTATATTGTTCAGTAATGCTGTTAAAAGATGTGCCAGTTTCTGAGGTCAAAGGAGTTTTTAAGGTTGTTAGTTGACTAGATGCTGTCTTACACTTGAAATTAACCATTTTTTATCAGTATGTATGTTTATTTTCATATAAAAATTCCAGCACACATTTATTAGAACTTTTAAGTTAGAGTTTAGTGTATTATATTAAAAATATTTTACAAACATGAATTCATAAAAGACTGATTCCCTAAAAATTATTTGTTAAAATCCATTTAATGTGAAACTCATCTTTATTCCCAGTATCTAGTAGAAATATTTTGTAATATTGGGGACAGAATAGAAATGAAATGACAAAATAGACCTATGATGATTGCATTCCTTCTAATCAGGAGTAAATTAGTAAACATTTTTATGTGTAAAATTATGTATGAAATCCTTACTTCATTTGTGTGGCCCTACAAGCCTTTAGATTTTAGTTCCCAAGGTCACTGCCCTCATTCAGGCCCCTGCCTCATGGAGATTTTTATGGTAGCTTTCAGGTTGCTTTTTGTTTTCATTTAACTTCCACTTTGGGTGTTTTTGTGCCATGGTTTGAGGTCATTTTTTGTCCTTGCTCTCTGGAAAGTTTGTCCCTAGAAATGTTACCAAGTATTCCTGTGTATCATCTGGCTCCAACTGCCCTTTATATTCTATTCTATTGTTCTCTATTTTCCATCTGACTCTGCTCCATTGTCCTTCCACCTCTCTTCATCTTCCCTTCCTCCCTCTCCTACTCTTCCCCACTCTCCAAAACTCCAGCCCTACCTTTTCCTTTCACTGCTCAGTCACAGGTTCTAGCCTTTATTTGACCAGTTAAAATGCGGAGAAGGTTCACATGAAATTAACTAAGGATGTGATCTTATCGGGTCAGTCCCTCTTGAGGAAGCAGAATTATCATCAGAATGAAAACAGCACCAGGGGGGCTGGGGATTTAGCTCAGTGGTAGAGCGCTTACCTAGGAAGCGCAAGGCCCTGGGTTCGGTCCCCAGCTCCGGGAAAAAAAAAGAACCAAAAAAAAAAAAAAAAAAAACCCAAAAAACAACAACAACAACAAAAAAAAAACAGCACCAGGGCAATCCACAGCATTTCCCCCTAATTGTCCAATTAAAAGGCTCTTTCAGATATAAATTGAGCACAACCATTATAATTATGCAGATTATAAAGTATAAGATAGATTTAACACCCAGTCTCTCATATTTGTCAATTTGGATAAAGCATTCTACAGTCCTAATTTAAGAAGCTATAATTCTATAGCTGAATTATGTTCTGGTTTTAGATTGTATTACCATCTGAAAACCATCCTCTCAAATCCATATCATCTATCTCAATGCTAAACAACTTGTGTTGACTATGAGACTATAACTAGTCTTCAATCCTGTCAGAAATCCCAGAGCGACTTAAATATACCTTAAAATATAGGAAGCACAAAACATAGCTTCCAAAACTTAACCAATTTGTAGAACTCACAAACTACCTGGACACTCTCATTCCTCAATTTGTTGGAACATCAATCTTTAGCTTTCTGGCCCAGGATCATCTGACAGAGCTTTGCAAAGCAGATTTATTAAATTATTAAGGGCTGCTTACCCTGTCTTGGCAGAGTGATCAGTCAACTATTCTGCATAGTGTGTCCTTTTCTTGGACAGTATTGTTCGTAGATGAATGGAGGCAAGTCTTACCTAGTGGCTGTCTCATCACAAATGGAGCAACTAACTCCTGTGATGCTCACTATCTCCTTTGAATCAAGAAGGAGGTGCTGTCAGGTGCAGACTTGTCTCTAGTCAGATGATCTTTAATAATGGAATGGCCTTAAATGTGGTATTATGTGACCTTCTGACACTTTTGAAGACTATCTATACAAAGTATATCTGAACTGTTAAACCTTAACTATTCTTAGTCATTTCAGTTTGAGTAAATTAAAAACACTATTATAATTAAATCAGAATCTAATACAACCATGAGTTTACTAACTGGCCCCTAACTTGTGTTACTTAATCATCCTAAACTGAAGTGGCAATTATTAGAAGGACTGGGTTAAGCCTTGTATTCTTAGATGAGTTGCATAGGTACAATGCCTATCAAAGAATAACAATAATAATTTCAAATTTTGCATCCATATAAATAATTCATACCAGTGAAAACCCTAAATCTGCATCAATCTATAGATTGTATACCAGTGCAAAGTTATAACTTTAAGTTACATTTTTGTTGTCGTTCCATTTGGGTTCTAACTATGCCTCTGAGCATCTTTTCTGTCTTCCTCTGTACTCATCATTTCCTTTTTGACCTTTCTTTACAACTCACAGTGCCTTAATGCTAGTTTCCTTTATGAACATGGATGCAGATTTTCTCAATAAAATACTTGTAAATGGAGTTTTAATACATTAAAAGCATTGTACATGATCAAGTTAGTTTTATTCCAAGGATGTAATGGTGGTTCAAAACAAGCAAATTAGTAAATTAATATAGCACATAAATAGAATCAGGGACAGAAATCACATGGTCATCTCAATAGATACGTAGCATTTGACAAAGTTCATTACCCTTTCATACCTGTCCTACAGCAACTAGGTCTAGAAAGACCATACCTTAGCATAGTAAGATAGCGTCAGGTAGCAGCACTTCCCTCCAAGTTTGACCACCTGAGTTTAATCACCAGGATCTACCTGGTGAACTGTGATAATTCCTCCTGCAAGTTGTTTCCTGACTGTGTGTGGCACATTTGCACACAAACATAAGTAAATGCATTTTTAAAATTTGAGGATTGTGAAGATGATTCCATGGTTAAAGTACTTATCATACAAGTGTGAGGACTAGAATTCAGATTCCCAGAATTCATGTAAATGTGCTCTTGTGCTCTCAGGCTCTCCCTCCACCCCCCACTCCACCCCACTTCTTTCTCTCTCTGTAAAGGTGTGTCTGTAGTGAGGCTAGCCTTGTCTGTGAACTCTGAGTTTGACTGAGAGGTCCTACCTCAATAAACAAGGTAGAAGAGTGATGGGAGGTTTCTTACATCAACTTTGAGTCTCTCCTTGCATGAGCACTCATGTGTTCATGCACCTACTCACATGTGTGCCTATACTTGCAAACATGCATATACATACTTGCACACTACACGCATGAAAATGGAAAAATAATTTTAAAAAATTAAAAGAAAACCTATAACAAACACTAGATTAAGTTGAGAAAAATAATAGAAAGCATTCTCTGTAAAATCAGGAAAAAGAAAACAATGTCTAATTAGTGAGATAAAGCAGCATGTAAAGGGCTTACACTGAACCTGACAAGTGGAGTTCAGTCACCAGGACTCATGTGGTAGGAGAACAGAACTAACACTGAGAGTTGTCCTCTCACCACTCTTGCATCTTATGGCAAGCACAGGTCACCACAAAATAAACAAAACAGCTTTAAAAAGAAAAATCTGTGTTTTCCCCATTCTCCAGTGTACCTTTTGAATTCTTAAGGCAGAGCAGTAAGGCCAGAGAGAAATAAAGGATAAACATGGGAAAGGAAGATGTCCACTTCTCCCTATTTCAGACTGTGATCTGATCCTATACTTAAAGACTGATCCTACCAGAAAACTCTTACCTAAATCAACATTTCATCAAAGTAGCAAGATACAAATCAATATCAGTCGCTTTTCTAAATAATGATAAAGAACATATTGAAAAAAAAAATCAGGCCTAGTGTAGTGGTGCATGCCTTTAATTTCAGCACTTGAAAGGCAGAGGCAAGATGTTTTGAGAGCAGCCTGGTCTATATAGCAAGTTCCAGGTCAGTCAGAACTACATAGACACATCCTGCCTCAAAGAGAAAGGAAGAAAGGATGGACAAACAGATATAGAAATGAACCTGAACAAAGTAAGAGATTTTTCCAGTGGAAAGAGTAGCACCAAAGGAAATTGAAGACACTAGAAGATGGAGGAAAAATACGTTCATCAACTGGCCTGAGGAACATGACGATTGCCAGAAGCAGTCTATAGAATCAATGCAATCTCAGTCAAGAGTCCAATGACAGTAATGACAACTAAACTCTTAAAATGTGAACTAGACCCCTAAAACCACAGACGACCTCAAGCTGTCAGAGCATCCTGAGCAAAAGCAGCGCTATAGGTATCACAGCTGATGTCAGATTTTACCACAAACAGCAATCTCAAAACCAGCGCGGTGCTGACCTGAGGCCACATAGAAACCAACAGTGGCAGAGAATTGTGGACCCTGGAGTAAACCCACGGAGCCACAAACACCTGGATTCCAACACAGATGCCAAACACGCTGCAGAAACAACAGCATCTTCAGGTGGTGCTGGGAAAAACTAAATATAACACCTAAAAGAAGAAAACGGAAAAAACTTAAAGGCAACACAAGGCCTTTCTAAATAGGACTCTAACCCAAGAATCATCAAGAAGTAACCAGTGGGATGACATAGAATGGAGTTTGGGCATCTTGGGGAAGCAGTGGAGAGGCAGCCTACAAAAGGGGAGAAAATCCTCGTGAACCATTCATCCAATAGCACTGGCATCTAAACATTTTTAAAACTCAAGAAATTAAAAAGAAAAATCAGCCAGTGAATAATGAACAGATAAATTGAACAGAGTTCTGAAAAGAAATACAAGCAGCCAATAAATACATACAGATGAATGTTTTTAACTGTCAGGAAAATTCAAATCAAAATTATATCGAGATTTAATCTTACCCCAGTTAGAATGCCTGTCATCGGTAAGACAAATTTGGGACTGGATAGTTCCAATCCGCGGGTTAATAGTACTTATTGCAAAGGACCTGGGTTCTATTCACAACACTCATAGGGAGGCTTACTACCTGTTCGGGCACCAGGCATGTGGTGCCCACAGGTAAACACAAGTAAAACACTCATAAAAACAATCTTTAAAAAAAGTTTTAACAGTTTTTTAATTTTAATATTTTCTGTTCAGGATATGGGGGAAAGGAACCCTTAAACAACACAAATTAATAGATATGTAAATTAATGCACCTATCTTTTTTTTTCTTTTCTTTTTTTCAGAGCTGGGGACCGAACCCAGGGCCTTGTGCTTGCTAGGCAAGCACTCTACCACTGAGCTAAATCCCCAACCCCTTAATGCACCTATCTTAGAAATTAGTATGGAAGTCCTTTAAAAGAAAATAAGGGGTTGGGAATTTAGCTCAGTGGTAGAGCGCTTGCTCAAGGCCCTGGGTTCGGTCCCCAGCTCCGAAAAAGAGAAAAGAAAAGAAAAAAAAAAAAAGCCATACCCTCGGATCCTGGCCCGCAGCAGCTCTCTGCTCCCAGACACCGTGGGAGAGAGACCCGACCACCTGGTCAGGTGGGCACTCCTGAGGCTGCAGAGCGGAAGAGACCACCAACACTGCCCACCCCTGCCCACATCCCTGGCCCAAGAGGAAACTGTATAAGGCCTCTGGGCTCCCGTGGGGGAGGGCCCAGGAGCGGCAGGACCCCTGCCTGAGACACCGCCGGAACCTGAAGGAAACAGACCGGATAAACAGTTCTCTGCACCCAAATCCCGTGGGAGGGAGAGCTAAACCTTCAGAGAGGCAGACAAGCCTGGGAAACCAGAAGAGACTGCTCTCTGTACATACATCTCGGACGCCAGAGGAAAACACCAAAGGCCATCTGGAACCCTGGTGCACTGAAGCTCCTGGAAGGGGCGGCACAGGTCTTCCTGGTTGCTGCCGCCGCAAAGAGCCCGTGGGCAGCACCCCGCGAGCAAACTTGAGCCTCGGGACCACAGGTAAGACCAACTTGTCTGTTGCAAGAAGGCTGCCTGGTGAAATCGGGCCACACAGAGGCAGAATTCCTCTAGAACCGGGCACGTCCTGTGTTTACCGGAAGTCCCACACCCGCGGATCCCGACCTGCAGCAGCTCTCTGCTCCCAGACCCCGTGGGAAAGAGACCTCTCCGCCTGGTCAGGTGGGCACTCCTGAGGCTGCATAAGCTCCCAGAAGGGGCGGCACGGGTCTTCCTGGTTGCTGCCGCCGAAAAGAGCCCGTGGGCAGCACCCCGCGAGTGAACTTGAGCCTCGGGACCACAGGTAAGACCAACTTTTCTGCTGCAAGAAAGCTGCCTGGTGAACTCAAGGCACAGGCCCACAGGAACAGCTGAAGACGTGTAGAGAGGAAAAACTACACGCCCGAAAGCAGACCACTCTGTCCCCATAACTGGCTGAAAGAGAGGAAAACAGGTCTACAGCACTCCTGACACACAGGCTTATAGGACAGTCTAGCCACTGTCAGAAATAGCAGAACAAAGTAACACTAGAGATAATCTGATGGCGAGAGGCAAGCGCAGGAACACAAGCAACAGAAACCAAGACTATATGGCATCATCGGAGCCCAATTCTCCCACCAAAACAAACATGGAATATCCAAACACACCAGAAAAGCAAGATCTAGTTTCAAAATCATATTTGATCATGATGCTGGAGGACTTCAAGAAAGACGTGAAGAACTCCCTTAGGGAAACACAGGAAAACGTTAATAAACAAGTAGAAGCCTACAGAGAGGAATCGCAAAAATCCCTGAAAGAATTCCAGGAAAACACAATCAAACAGTTGAAGGAATTAAAAATGGAAATTGAAGCAATCAAGAAAGAACACATGGCAACAACCCTGGATATAGAAAACCAAAAGAAGAGACAAGGAGCTGTAGATACAAGCTTCACCAACAGAATACAAGAGATGGAAGAGAGAATCTCAGGAGCAGAAGATTCCATAGAAATCATTGACTCAACTATCAAAGATAATGTAATGCGGAAAAAGCTACTGGTCCAAAAGATACAGGAAATTCAGGACTCAATGAGAAGATCAAACCTAAGGATAATAGGTATAGAAGAGAGTGAAGACTCCCAGCTCAAAGGACCAGTAAATATCTTCAACAAAATCATAGAAGAAAACTTCCCTAACCTAAAAAAAGAGATACCCATAGACATACAAGAAGCCTACAGAACTCCAAACAGATTGGACCAGAAAAGAAACACCTCCCATCACATAATAGTCAAAACACCAAACGCACAAAATAAAGAAAGAATATTAAAAGCAGTAAGGGAAAAAGGTCAAGTAACATATAAAGGCAGACCTATCAGAATCACACCAGACTTCTCGCCAGAAACTATGAAGGCCAGAAGATCCTGGACTGATGTCATACAGACCCTAAGAGAACACAAATGCCAGCCCAGGTTACTGTATCCTGCAAAACTCTCAATTAACATAGATGGAGAAACCAAGATATTCCATGACAAAACCAAATTTACACAATATCTTTCTACAAATCCAGCACTACAAAGGATAATAAATGGTAAAGCCCAACATAAGGAGGCAAGCTATACCCTAGAAGAAGCAAGAAACTAATCGTCTTGGCAACAAAACAAAGAGAGTGAAAGCACACAAACATAACCTCACATCCAAATATGAATATAACGGGAAGCAATAATCACTATTCCTTAATATCTCTCAACATCAATGGCCTCAACTCCGCAATAAAAAGAAATAGATTAACAAACTGGATACGCAACGAGGACCCTGCATTCTGCTGCCTACAGGAAACACACCTCAGAGACAAAGACAGACACTACCTCAGAGTGAAAGGCTGGAAAACAACTTTCCAAGCAAATGGTCAGAAGACGCAAGCTGGAGTAGCCATTCTAATATCAAATAAAATCAATTTTCAACTAAAAGTCATCAAAAAAGATAAGGAAGGACACTTCATATTCATCAAAGGAAAAATCCACCAAGATGAACTCTCAATCCTAAATATCTATGCCCCAAATACAAGGGCACCTACATACGTAAAAGAAACCTTGGGGCTGGGGATTTAGCTCAGTGGTAGAGCGCTTACCTAGGAAGCGCAAGGCCCTGGGTTCGGTCCCCAGCTCCGAAAAAAAGAACCAAAAAAAAAAAAAAAAAAAAAGAAACCTTAAAGCTCAAAACACACATTGCACCTCACACAATAATAGTGGGAGATTTCAACACCCCACTCTCATCAATGGACAGATCATGGAAACAGAAATTAAACAGTGATGTCGACAGACTAAGAGAAGTCATGAGCCAAATGGACTTAACGGATATTTATAGAACATTCTATCCTAAAGCAAAAGGATATACCTTCTTCTCAGCTCCTCATGGTACTTTCTCCAAAATTGACCATATAATTGGTCAAAAAACGGGCCTCAACAGGTACAGAAAGATAGAAATAATCCCATGCGTGCTATCGGACCACCACGGCCTAAAACTGGTCTTCAATAACAATAAGGGAAGAATGCCCAAATATACGTGGAAATTGAACAATGCTCTACTCAATGATAACCTGGTCAAGGAAGAAATAAAGAAAGAAATTAAAAACTTTTTAGAATTTAATGAAAATGAAGATACAACATACTCAAACTTATGGGACACAATGAAAGCTGTGCTAAGAGGAAAACTCATAGCGCTGAGTGCCTGCAGAAAGAAACAGGAAAGAGCATATGTCAGCAGCTTGACAGCACACCTAAAAGCTCTAGAACAAAAAGAAGCAAATACACCCAGGAGGAGTAGAAGGCAGGAAATAATCAAACTCAGAGCTGAAATCAACCAAGTAGAAACAAAAAGGACCATAGAAAGAATCAACAGAACCAAAAGTTGGTTCTTTGAGAAAATCAACAAGATAGATAAACCCTTAGCCAGACTAACGAGAGGACACAGAGAGTGCGTCCAAATTAACAAAATCAGAAATGAAAAGGGAGACATAACTACAGATTCAGAGGAAATTAAAAAAATCATCAGATCTTACTATAAAAACCTATATTCAACAAAACTTGAAAATCTTCAGGAAATGGACAATTTCCTAGACAGATACCAGGTACCGAAGTTAAATCAGGAACAGATAAACCAGTTAAACAACCCCATAACTCCTAAGGAAATAGAAGCAGTCATTAAAGGTCTCCCAACCAAAAAGAGCCCAGGTCCAGACGGGTTTAGTGCAGAATTCTATCAAACCTTCATAGAAGACCTCATACCAATATTATCCAAACTATTCCACAAAATTGAAACAGATGGATCACTACCGAATACCTTCTACGAAGCCACAATTACTCATATACCTAAACCACACAAAGACACAACAAAGAAAGAGAACTTCAGACCAATTTCCCTTATGAATATCGACGCAAAAATACTCAACAAAATTCTGGCAAACCGAATTCAAGAGCACATCAAAACAATCATCCACCATGATCAAGTAGGCTTCATCCCAGGCATGCAGGGATGGTTTAATATACGGAAAACCATCAACGTGATCCATTATATAAACAAACTGAAAGAACAGAACCACATGATTATTTCATTAGATGCTGAGAAAGCATTTGAGGAATTCAACACCCCTTCATGATAAAAGTCCTGGAAAGAATAGGAATTCAAGGCCCATACCTGAACATAGTAAAAGCCATATACAGCAAACCAGTTGCTCACATTAAACTAAATGGAGAGAAACTTGAAGCAATCCCACTAAAATCAGGGACTAGACAAGGCTGCCCACTCTCTCCCTACTTATTCAATATAGTTCTTGAAGTTCTAGCCAGAGCAATCAGACAGCAAAAGGAGATCAAGGGGATACAGATCGGAAAAGAAGAAGTCAAAATATCACTATTTGCAGATGATATGATAGTATATTTAAGTGATCCCAAAAGTCCCACCAGAGAACTACTAAAGCTGATAAACAACTTCAGCAAAGTGGCTGGGTATAAAATTAACTCAAATAAATCAGTTGCCTTCCTCTATACAAAAGAGAAACAAGCCGAGAAAGAAATTAGGGAAACGACACCCTTCATAATAGACCCAAATAATATAAAGTACCTCGGTGTGACTTTAACAAAGCAAGTAAAAGATCTGTACAATAAGAACTTCAAGACACTGAAGAAGGAAATTGAAGAAGACCTCAGAAGATGGAAAGATCTCCCATGCTCATGGATTGGCAGGATTAATATAGTAAAAATGGCCATTTTACCAAAAGCAATCTACAGATTCAATGCAATCCCCATCAAAATACCAATCCAATTCTTCAAAGAGTTAGACAGAACAATTTGCAAATTCATCTGGAATAACAAAAAACCCAGGATAGCTAAAGCTATCCTCAACGATAAAAGGACTTCAGGGGGAATCACTATCCCTGAACTCAAGCAGTATTACAGAGCAATAGTGATAAAAACTGCATGGTATTGGTACAGAGACAGACAGATAGACCAATGGAATAGAATTGAAGACCCAGAAATGAACCCACACACCTATGGTCACTTGATTTTTGACAAAGGAGCCAAAACCATCCAATGGAAAAAAGATAGCATTTTCAGCAAATGGTGCTGGTTCAACTGGAGGTCAACATGTAGAAGAATGCAGATCGATCCATGCTTATCACCCTGTACAAAGCTTAAGTCCAAGTGGATCAAGGACCTCCACATCAAACCAGACACACTCAAACTAATAGAAGAAAAACTAGGGAAGCATCTGGAACACATGGGCACTGGAAAAAATTTCCTGAACAAAACACCAATGGCTTATGCTCTAAGATCAAGAATCGACAAATGGGATCTCATAAAACTGCAAAGCTTCTGTAAGGCAAAGGACACTGTGGTTAGGACAAAACGGCAACCAACCGATTGGGAAAAGATCTTTACCAATCCTACAACAGATAGAGGCCTTATATCCAAAATATACAAAGAACTCAAGAAGTTAGACCGCAGGGAAACAAATAACCCTATTAAAAAATGGGGTTCAGAGCTAAACAAAGAATTCACAGCTGAGGCATGCCGAATGGCTGAGAAACACCTAAAGAAATGTTCAACATCTTTAGTCATAAGGGAAATGCAAATCAAAACAACCCTGAGATTTCACCTCACACCAGTGAGAATGGCTAAGATCAAAAACTCAGGGGACAGCAGATGCTGGCGAGGATGTGGAGAAAGAGGAACACTCCTCCATTGTTGGTGGGATTGCATACTGGTACAACCATTCTGGAAATCAGTCTGGAGGATCCTCAGAAAATTGGATATTGAACTGCCTGAGGATCCAGCTATACCTCTCTTGGGCATATACCCAAAAGATGCCTCAACATATACAAGAGACACGTGCTCCACTACGTTCATTGCAGCCTTATTTATAATAGCCAGAAACTGGAAACAACCCAGATGCCCTTCAACAGAGGAATGGATACAGAAAATGTGGTACATCTACACAATGGAATATTACTCAGCTATCAAAAACAACGACTTTATGAAATTCGTAGGCAAATGGTCGGAACTGGAAAATATCATCCTGAGTGAGCTAACCCAATCACAGAAAGACATACATGGTATGCACTCATTGATAAGTGGCTATTAGCCCAAATGCTTGAACTACCCTAGATGCCTAGAACAAACCGAAACTCAAGACGGATGATCAAAATGTGAATGCTTCACTCCTTCTTTAAAAGGGGAACAAGAATACCCTTGGCAGGGAAGAGAGAGGCAAAGATTAAAACAGAGACTGAAGGAACACCCATTCAGAGCCTGCCCCACATGTGGCCCATACATATACAGCCACCCAATTAGACAAGATGGATGAAGCAAAGAAGTGCAGACCGACAGGAGCCGGATGTAGATCGCTCCTGAGAGACACAGCCAGAATACAGCAAATACAGAGGCGAATGCCAGCAGCAAACCACTGAACTGAGAATAGAACCCCCATTGAAGGAATCAGAGAAAGAACTGGAAGAGCTTGAAGGGGCTCGAGACCCCATATGTACAACAATGTCAAGCAACCAGAGCTTCCAGGGACTAAGCCACTACCTAAAGACTATACATGGACTGACCCTGGACTCTGACCCCACAGGTAGCAATGAATATCCTAGTAAGAGCACCAGTGGAAGGGGAAGCCCTGGGTCCTGCTAAGACTGAACCCCCAGTGAACTAGACTATGGGCGGGAGGGCGGCAATGGGGGGAGGGTTGGGTGGGGAACACCCATAAGGAAGGGGAGGGGGGAGGGGGATGTTTGCCCGGAAACCGGGAAAGGGAATAACACTCGAAATGTATATAAGAAATACTCAAGTTAATAAAAAAAAAAAGAAAGAAAGAAAAGATGACTGGCAGTGGTGGTGAATGCCTTTAATTCCAGCACTCAGATGTAGGCAGAGCTATGAGTTCAAGGCCAGTCTGGTCTACAGAGTGAATTTCAGGACAGCCAGGGCTACACAGAAACCCTGTCTCCAAAAACCAAATAAATACATACATACATGTGATCTAGTTATACACTTTTAGGTATATATCCAGATACCTACACACCTATACACAACAGCCAGGCTACAGACTCAATACATGCCTATTGTTTTAGGGTTTTCTAGAGGAACCAAGCTAACTGACAACCAGCAATGGTTGTCTGCCAATGTAAGGTCCAAGAGGCCAGTAACTGTACAGTTCATGAGGCTGGGTTTTTCAACTGGTCTTCAGTATATACCGGAATCCCAAAGAAGGAGGCTCTAATGTCAGTGAATGGGCTTGCAATGAGAGTAAGAGTAAACAGGCAAAAAGAGAGCTTCCTCTTTTCTTTTACTGTCCTGGAACTCACTCCTTAGACCAGGCAGGTCTCAAACTCATATCTCCCTCCCAAGTGCTGGGATTAAATGTGTCCACTACCACTGTCTGGGTGCTTCCTTCTCTATGTCCTTTATATGGACTGCAGCAGAAGGTTGCCCAGATTAAAGGTGGATCTTTCCACCACAAAAAAAAAAAAAAAAAAATCCAGTTTAAAAGTATATTTTTCTACTTCAAATTATTTACTTAAGAAAAAACTCAGTTGGGCTGGAGAGATGGCTCAGTGGTTAAGAGCACCCAACTGCTCTTCCAGAGGTCATGAGTTCAATTCCCAGCAACCACATGGTGGCTCACAACCATCTGTAATGGGATCTGATGCCCTCTTCTGGTGTGTCTGAAGACAACTACACTGTACTTATATAATAAATGAATAAATAAATAAAAAAAAGAAAAAACTCAGTTATTTCTGTGCTTGGGTTTTAGTCAGTTCTAGATGTAGTCAAGTTGGCAACTAAGAATAGCCACTGCAAGTCCACCCCTGTCAATTTGACACACAATTATATCTCCTTATATCACACTTAATTTCCAAATGAAAACAATAACCTGATAATTATACTTAGCATGATAACAACCATCCCATGTATAGTCAAAGACATTACATATTTAATCAGCTCATAATTATGCCTAATGTGATATAACAATCTCTCATACAACCCCAAACATATTACAGGTTTTTAGAATTGGCAGTAGTAGTTCTTGAGGGAAGTTCTTTTAGTATCTTGGACTTAAATATGATAATCACTGATAGTCTCTTAATTGATATTATATTACATGTTAAAGACATTGAAGAAAGAAAACACAAATATCTGTACTAATATTTTTTTTCCAGAGCTGAGGACCGAACCCAGGGCCTTGTGCTTGCTAGGCAAGCGCTCTACCACTGAGCTAAATCTACTAACATTCTTTTTTTTTTTTTTAAGATTTATTCATTTATTATATATAAGTACACTGTAGCTGTCTCCAGACACACCAGAAGAGGGCATCAGATCTCTTTACAGATGGTTGTGAGCCACCATGTGGATGCTGGGAACCGAACTCAGGACCTCTGGAAGAGCAGTCGGGTGATCTTAACCGCTGAGCCATCTCTCCAGCCCCTGTACTAACGTTCTTCAAGTATGCCAGAACATACTACTTACAGTCCTCATTTCTTCAACTGCTCATGTGGCCTTAGCTAGTATTTATAAGGACCTTCTACTACACACTCAGTATCTCCTCCACCCTTAGCAAGGTCTTGGCACTTTTCCTAGAGGAGTAACCCATACCTTCATTCTTGAAGGGTCTGTGCCTTTTCTCATCCTGTTTGGATCAGGTTTTTGTAGTTTCCCATTGACTAATCGTAGGACATGGTAGCACCAAGAGACACCAAAGGAGCTTCTGAATTCCAGATAGAATCTTTTCTTATTTCTGCTATGGAGAAACAATTCGATTTCCTCCTGGTAATCTGTCCTCAGCCACCCTCCTAATTACCTCACTCCTTTCTTAGCAGTTGGTTTAAGGGCATCAAAGCCCAAAGTGGCTGCGGGGAATCTTGCGCTTTCAGGGCAATAGAATATCTGTTGTGGCTCCTGTCAGGAGCACTCCCCAGGGGAAATCAAAACTTTAGGGCAGCAGAACTTAAGATTGAGGGAGCAGCCATCCACAGATGGGTAAAGGAAATGTATATGTACATGGTAGATCTTGCTCAGCCATAATAAAACTTTCATTTGTAGGGAAACTGGAGACCATAGTAAGTTAAAGAAGCCAAACTCGGACAATGTTTTCTTTTTAATCTTGTGTTCATAAAGTAGAAAGAAGACTTTGGGAAAGGGGGTAGCCAGAGTAGGTTGAAATGGAAGACAGAGTGAATTATCAAGTACAATAAAGGACAAAACCAGATGGTACAAAAAGTGTGGTCCTGGAGGCTTTGCCATCCGGATATACAAAGGCCAGAAGCCCTTTCCCACATAGCTAATCCATGTTCATGTTGCCTGGATGGCTGAAGATACAGGGCCTACTGTCCTTTTGCTTGAAAGCAGTGCAGGGGCATCTGTCTTAGAAAAACCCAGCATGTTTGTTTATTTTGTAATGTTAGGAACACCTAAAACTAAACTGATATCTTATTACTCTCCTTTTTCTTAATTTTTTTATGTACTCACATTTTATCTGAAACTTTGAGAGTTTATATGTACTTTTACAGTATAAGTTAAATGTTTTTCTTTCTTGGGTCCCTTTCCCTTACCTGTTCTTTTTGTTAAACTGGTCTAGCAGAACCAGGTTTACTAAGGGAGTATTTTCTTCCCCTTAGGAGACAAAAGTCACGCAATAATTTGAACAGGGAATGTTTAAATTGTTATTGACTAGATGGATTTTAGCCACCATAAAGAGAACTTTAGAAGGTCGAAGTAGGGAGCAGCTTCCTCAGGCAACACTGGAGTAGAGTGCTGAAAAACGGAGAGGTGTCCATCCTCTGGCAGTGTTCCTCCAGCACCCTCTGCTGACTACATTTAGCATTGTGCTACGCGTTTACAGGGTCAGCTCCAGGATCACTACCAGCTAGGTCACTTAGGATGGATGATATAAACCTTCATCTTGCCCCAGGACTGTTAAGTGTTTCGATGGCAACATGCTAGTCCAACAGCACAAATATTGTCTGTTAGAGCTCTTGCTGTTCAATGGTTGGGAGATAAACTCTAAATGATTCAGAAGCCTTCAGGGATATAGTAGGATACCCCTTTCAAGTAAAAGACAAATTATAGCATTTTATGTCTCCTACCACTAAGAAAGAGGCACAGACCTGATAGAAAACTTTGAGGAGAATAAAGGCATATATCTCACACTTGGAAATATGTTTTATTCCACACAGTAAATGTTAGGAAAATCACCTGCTTCGCGTAGGGCCTAAAGTAGATGGGGTTTAATCAGTGAAGCTACTGTTCTAGCCATATATATTGCCAGCCCAAATAGATCCGATGATATTAGAGGCAGAAAAAAAAGATGCATGGCTTTGAGAGCTTTAACAAAAGAAGAATCACAATACAGACTCCAAGAATATGAAGCAAGGCTATTGCGTCAGCATCAAAGAAACATAAATCTTTTAAAAGATTAAAATTAAATTAAAAATGCCTGAAGTGGAAACTTAAGGGTTCTTTCAAAAGTTGAAAGTCAATTGGATGGTGTTTTGCCTGGGTAAGCACATGAAGGAACATTTCATTAAAGTGGATGCAGGTGTGAAAGGCTAAGGCTGACTCATGAAGGAATGTTTTGCTGAAGCAGACACAGGAGTGAGGATGTTCTCCTAAAGCAAGCATGTGAATGGACATGTAATGAAGGATTTTTGGCTAATGACACACATGTATTAGTCTGCCTTACATTGTGTAACTGAACTGCATTTGTTAGGACACAATAGGGAGAAACACACTGAAAACCTTGTGGTGGTGTGCTGCAGCTTCTTGCTGCTTCCAAGGATTTGAGCTGATTGGATGTGTGTGCTGAGGCAAGGCATGTGGAGGACGTGATGTTTGGTGGGTATAACTAGGACTCCACAGAGTGACAGAGACAGAGCTTGGCTTGCTGGTACCTCTAGCTGTGCAATGCTTGTGGGTCTTGAGGCCTCGCCTCCCTGAGAGAAGCACAGCTGAGAACATCTCCTGGTTCATGTTCCTGCTGGTCCCTCCTGCTGACACATGCAGAGACTGAGGCCTGGCTGTCTTTGCTAGGTTTTTGTCACTACTGTTGCTAACCAAGCTCTACCAAACTGGACTGCTGGTGTGTCTGTGAGGTGTTTGTGAGTGGATGGATCTGCCCCTGCCTGCTAACCTGTGAATGAACTGTTTATTTCCAGACACACGGACGGGAGGTGCTCCAAAGAACCTCTCTAAACAGGTCCACTTCCCTTCCCCGTATTATTTCTTTTCCATTACCTCTGGTGGATGGTGGGTTGTTACAAGGAAGGTTAAAGCATTTAAGAACCATCATTAAAAATAGGATTTGAAAAAAATTAAAGTTACAAATACTGCCTGCTATGCTACTAGCCCTGGAGCTTGAGACTCTGAGGACATCAAGTCACCTTGAGTCTCAAACTGTCAAATATTGTCAAGTTCTGTCAGAGCATCAGTAAGAGGGTCTGCAGCAATTCATTGTATGCTGGAAGTGGTTTGTTTGGTTCAGGTACAAGCAAGCCAGTAGACACAACTGGCTACCTGAGCCAGTGGTTCAGAGCTGCGTGCTTGGCTTAGAATGTATTGTCTCAGTGTACAAAAAAGGACTGCAGATGTACCATACTTCAGTTCAGGCACCCTGAAAGACATGTTAAAATAAATCCACATGGTAAAATTTTGGTTGATTTACTTGATCATCTACATTGTATGGTTGGGAAAACCAAACTAGAAAACTTTGAACCTATAGATAAAAGTTGACTAATTGGCCAATCTGGAATAAGAAAGATCAGAAGATCTGGCACAGGGAGTTGTTGACACAAGGCATATGATTAGATCCAGGGTACAGTTGAAGTATCTCTCACCTATGACTTTCTACCACAAGGCTGCATCAACAGCCATGTTATTAGAATGACTTGGCCAATTGGCACATACCAGTCTCTGTCCCATAGTATCCCAGTGCGAACGCATGGTTACTTTGAATTAAGTAACCATGGGAGTTGGGGTAGAGGCTGCATATGGGCCCATTAGCCAGGACTGATTTAAGTCCCAAGTCTTTGTCAAACAATCAACTTCCCAATAACAGAGATTGGGCTCAGAGTCCCCAGGACAGGATCTTTTATGAACAGTCACCTGGTGGCAGGTTGGCAACACTGATTCCCCATCCTCTGAAAGGTAGAGTGATAGGTTTTTGTTTTTTTTTTTTTTTAATCTTTTAGAGAGTGTATCTCACTGTGTTGCCAAGGTTGGCCTTTCTACCTTATCCTACCAAGCACCTGGACCACAGATATATATCACCATGCCCACCTACAGAGTAACTTATTTGAACAGGATCAACACGTGCTCCAAGCATGGGTTCCCCTTCTCAGTTCTCCATTTTCAGTTGTCAGCTCCATTTCTCATGAGTACTCTTGGAGCTTTAGAATTACACATGAGCAAGTGGGGCCATGTACCCAGAACACCTGTCAAAGTGGTTCCGAGCACAGATGTATAAGTTATACTGCTTGGGATTGAGTCTATGCAGCTCAAGTCAGTCAGTCAGTCAGTCAGTCAGTCAGTCAGTCAGTGTGGTTTGTGTGAGTGCACAGGTGTGTGTGCGTGGAGGCTGTAGGTTCTCAGGAGCCAACTACTTATCTTTTTTTTTCTTTCGAGATAGGGTTCTTCACCTTAGGCTAGGCTAGATGGCTAATAAGCCACAGGGATCCTATCTCCACATTAGCCAGCATTGGAATTATAAGCTCGCACCACAGCTGGCTTTCTACATGAGTTCTGGAAACCAAACTGAAGTCCTCATTTTTACTCATGAACCATTTTATACACTGAGCCATTTATGCAACTCTCCAACTCAGGGTTATTAAAATTAAAATCTAAATTAGGTGTTTGCATCAGTGATGTTTTCCTGAGCTCCTGATTGTTCTACTGCAGTATTACTCATTTTAACAATCTCTTCAATCCTTTAGTACTACTTATAAGGTGACTACAGAATGTTAACTTTGGATTTTCTTTTCTCTTTTTTTCTTTTTTCTTTTTCCTTTTTCCTTTTTTTTTGTTTTTTATTTTTTGTTTTTTGTTTTTTGTTTTTTGTTTTTTTTGAGATAGGGTTTCTCTAGGGCCTGGGAGTCCTGGAACTAGCTCTGTAGACCAGGCTGGCCTCAAACTCAGAGACCCACCTGCTTCTGCCTCCAGGTTGCTGCCATTAAAAGGTGTGCACTATTACTGCCCGACTAATTTTAGATTTTCAAAATAAAATATTCAAGTGCAAATTACAAGTAACCACAAATAAACATCTCATAATTCTATAGATCAGCCTTCTATTAATTTGAAGACACTTTGTGTAACTGCTTACTGCAATGGTCCTGTGCATTTTGATTGTGTTGATAGTGGCTAAATAGCATATTAATCATTTTCAATTGTTAGCTAATTCTAGAGTTTTTTGGTTTTGATTTGTCTTGTGAGAGGTAGGGTTTCTGCAGTCTGTTCTGGAGCTGGGTATGTATAGACTGGCTTTATAGCCACAGAACTCCACCTGCCTTTGCTTCCCCAGTGCTAAGATTAAAGAAGTATTGTACCATGCCTGGTTTTCAATCTTAAATTTTTGTTTCTTTGTTTGTTTTTAAGCTTCAGAAGTGACAAAGAAACCCAGTGTTCATTTCTCAGTATTAGCTGAGCATGAAAAGACTCAACCACTAGAAACAAAGGTAAGTCTTGGCAACTTGGAGGACTTCTAAACAGATGATCCTCATTTGTTAACAGTTAATAAGTGTCCTGGTATTTGGTAAAAACTCCTGACACTGCTTTTAAAAAGTTCTTATTCTCCAGAACACATGGTTTAGTGTAGACAGGTGGTGAGGAAGCGGGCACATGTGCTCCACGTGTGCAGTAAGTGCTGTGTAGCAGTGGGTTTCATGATCTCTCGGTCTGGGAGGAAGGACACTGAATCAAGCTTTGTGCTGTTGCAGTTTTCATTTGGGGGCAATAGGAGCAGGATCTTGTGATACCTTTAGGAAGTATGAAAATTGTATCTGAGTTGAAATGTAATGGATGACCAGGGTTGGACAAAATGAAGCTCCCACATTTCAAGTGTAGGGAAAGGATACTGAAATTTTTTAAGAGAAAAGAGCTTGAAAATTTTCAAGTAAGTTAGCCAGTTTTGGCAATACAAGAAACAGAGGTCATGTCAGGAAAGACCCTGTGTAGCAAGCCGTGGCAGAGGCTGCCTTATGGTGGAGAAAATGGACTCTGGAGCGAACTGCTTATTCATGCTAACCTAAATTTTTTTCAAGGCAGGGTTTCCTGGCTATTCCGCAAGTCACTCTGCAGACTAGGCTGGTCTTGAACTCACAGAGCTCTGCCTGCCTGCTCCCAAGTGCTGGTATCGAAGGGATGAACTACCATTGCTGGGCCCCTTTTTAAAAAGCTATTTTATTTATTTTTGATTTTTTGAAAAGGTTTTACTGTATAGCCATGTCTGGCCTGAAACTCACTATGTAGACTGGACTTGGCTCAAACTCACAGAGATCTGCTTGCCTCTGCCTTTCGAGTCCTGGGATTAAAGGCATATAGCAGTACACCTAGCAAAAGCTATTTTAAAGTTTTATTTAACTTTTATTTACTTATTTTTGCTGGGGAAGAGGCACATGCCCTGGATCACGGGTGCAGGTCAGTGGACAACTTGCAAAAGTCGCATAATTTTTCCACCATGTGGGCTCCAGGGATCTACCTCAGCCCTGGTGGCGAGTGAGTCATCTTGCCAGCCCTAACCTAATTTAAAATTAAGTTCCCTGTAGTAAAGTGGAGATACTGTCAGGACCTATCCCTTGGCTGATTCTTTGGCCCTAAGATTTTGAAAAGTTATATCCTTCTTGAAATATTTTAAGGTTGAAATATAAAATATTCACCATAAGTTTCTAAAGTTGCACTTTAATTCATATTGACATTTTAAAAACTGTCATAAAATTTAAAATACATCCACTGCGATTCAAAGTACACTGTGGCAATTTGATATCCACTATCACCTGTTTAAGAAACACACGAGCAAGATCTTCAGCAGTCTAAAATCTTATTGAATTCCTTTTCTTGAATACTCCGCCACAGAATTTTTTTTTTTTTTTTTTTTTGGAGCTGAGGACTGAACCCAGGTCCTTGCGCTTGCTAGGCAAGCGCTCTACCACTGAGCTAAATCCCAACCCCAGAATTTTTAATGAATATAATTTTATGCCTAAAGTCTGTTCTTAGAATCATACACTATTCTTCTGCAGTAAAAATATGAATAAATATGCTAAGTTTTCTGTGATATATGACCAAGTGTTAGAACATTTTCTTTCAAAATGTCTTTCTTTCTTGTGTTTCTTTTCTTCTTCTTCTTCTTCTTCTTCTTCTTCTTCTTCTTCTTCTTCTTCTTCTTCTTCTTCTTCTTCTTCTTCTTCCTTCTTCTTCTTCTTCTTCTTCTTCTTCTTCTTCCTTCTTCTTCTTCTTCTTCTTCTTCTTCTTCTTCTTCTTCTTCTTCTTCTTCTTCTTCTTCTTCTTCTTCTTCTTCTTCTTCTTCATCGTCGTCGTCTTCTTCGTCTTCTTTTTTTTTTTTTTGAGATTGGGTTGAGCCCTGGCTGTCCTGGAACTCACTCTGTAGACCAGGCTGGCCTCTGCTTACTGGGTGCTGGGATTAAAGGCATGCTCTACCACCACACAGCTCAAGATTACTTTAAAATTAATATTAATGTGCAGTTGTGAATAGCAAGAAGTAAATTATCAATTTGGAAATGAACACTAAAGCACAAAGTATCATTGTAAGTAACTGTATTGAAATGGGTGGAGATAATTTTCTCCTGCTAGTGGAAGGGTCTGCCAGCGTTGACTGCACACTGCTAGAATGAGGACAAGCATTGCTGAACTATAGTTTTCTTAATTTAATAGGTCAATTAACATTATCAAGTATTTTTTATGATTTCATTTTTCTCTATGACTGACCTCTACTTGGAGCTGTCAATTGCAGGCCTCACACTTGATCATTATCTTCTGAGATGGATCACTTCTAGTACAGGGCTTAGAAGAAACATTTTGAGCTTGTACCTGCTCTAGCTCCAGGATCATGTAGTCTAGAAAGACTGTCTAGCTCTGTTGAAAGAGTGGTTCTAGGCTAGAACATGGTGCTAGGGTATGCACCAGAGAAAGAAAAGAGAAGGATCACAGATAATTTAAGACTTGTGTGCTCTCATTATCTGTGATAAGCTGTATCAGAAATGCACTTGGTTTCTAGACATGTCTTGTGAATCCATGTTGTGATGAAATATTTTTCCCTTTTTCTGCAGAACCCCAAGTCATTAATAAACCGGACACCAAGAGGATCTGTTGAGCTCTCTTCTCAACCCTCCATTACCAAGCTCTCTGCTGGTCAAGTACAGAACAGCATTAGCTCATCAGGCCTTTCCAGTTATTTAATTCCACAGTGTGATCAGGAAGCTTCAGTTTTACAGAACAGAGAGCATAAGAGAAAGCATTTCCTAAAGGAAAATATAGGCAAAGAAGATAAGGACAGCTTGAATCTTAAAAGAAAATATATTACATGTAGTAATTCCCCAGAAAAAGCAAGTAAACACACAGCACTGGGAAAAGAGACTGATGGGACCTGGCAAAATTCCGAGGACACAAGAGCTTTGGGGAAACAGCTGTATGATGTTAGATATTTGGGTGATTTGGCAAAAGTCCAGCTGATGGATGTTCTCAAGCAGGCAGCAGCCCTGGTGGTGACATTGATGTACAAGGACGGTTCCACACAGCTCAGTGCCAAGCAGGTTAGTAAACAGTTGTACCACATGCTTGAGACACTAGCACTTGAGAGACATAGGCCAGGAGGGTAACTTGAACTCTGGAGTTTGGGTTCAGCCTGGGAAACATAGTTAAAACCTCATTTCAAAACAAATCCTCTTTGTTTTTGATAGGAGAGCTAGAAATAAGATTTTGCATCTTACTTCCTCTACTTTGGGAAGTGATTGTGACAATGTAGGGTTCCTGTCAATTCTGGGCAACCGACAGACTGTTTTCTAATGGAGTCCTCCATTCTACCTTCCACCAGTTATGCCTGAGGGGCTCAAATTTTCCACCTGCTGGAGATTTTCTTCTATTTTCTACTTTAACCATTCTTGTTGGTGCAAGTGTTACTTTGTTGTACTGCTGAAGTGCATTTGCTCAACAATGTCACCATTGAATACTGAGCATTCTTATGTATTTATTGTTCTTTTTGTATCTTCAGTGAAATTCAAGGTGTTTGCCTATTTTTGAATTAGATTATGATTTTTTTTCTATTTTGGATATATAAGAATTCTTTATATGTTTTATATGATTCTGATTCCTAATAAGATTTGTGATTTGCAATTTTTCCCAATAGGTGGATTTTAATGCAAATTTCTTGAGAAATTTGAGAAAAAAACTTTAAATCTAAAAATCCTATTTTGTGCTTTTATTAGCATATTCGGAATGCTTGGGGCTTGGGGAGATGGCTTAGTGGGTAAGAGCATTTGCTCTGCCTGAATATGGAACTGAGTTCCAAGCCCCAGTAGTCACAGAAAAAGCAGGGCACAGCTTTGCATACATGTAACCTCAGCATTGGGAGACTGAGAATGGGGACCCTGTGTACTTGCTAGCTAGATAGCCTAGCTAAAAGACTGAGCTGTCCTTTCAGTGAGACACCTTGTCTCAAAGCAAAAACATAGAGTAATTGAAGAAGATATCTGACTTTCTGCTCAGGCTTCCACCATATACTCACATATTCACATGTCTGTCTGTGTGTCTGTGTCTGTCTGTCCCCCCTTCCCCCCGCTTTGTCTTCCCCAAGTCAAGCAGATTTGCCCAGGTTTTATTCTAGGCTGTGGAAATTCACCCTTTGCAGGTGACAATCCAGTCATCCCAGCTCTATTTGTTGAAAATACTCTTCTCATTTAAATCTTTTTTGTTTAAGATTTAACATTCATTTTGTTTATATTAATACATTTAGCTGTCTTCAAACACACCAGAAGAGGGCATCAGATCCCATTACAGATGGTTGTGAGCCACCATGTGGTTGCTGGGATTTGAACTCAGGACCTCTGAAAGAGAAGTCAGTGCTGTGAATCACTGAGCCATCTCTCCAGCCTTTCATTTAAATCTTTTAGTGCTTTCATTAGTTACTTTTCTCATTACTGTGAGAAAATCTCTGAAAAAAAAACCGATTGGAGGGGGCAGGGGAGATTTATTTTGCTCAAAATTTAAGAATATAGTTCTTCATGGTGGAGCAGGCCTGGTAACAGAAGCTTGAGATAGTTGGTCATATTGTACTCACGGTTGAGGAAGCAGAGACAAATGAACACTTGTCTTGTCTGACTTTCTTCTTTTTACTATATTCATTCCAGAACCCAAATCCATGGGATGATGTTGCCCACATTCAGAGTAGGTCTTCCGGGGTTGGGGATTTAGCTCAGTGATAGAGCGCTTGCCCAGCAAGCGCAAGGCCCTGGGTTCGGTCCCCAGCTCTGGAAAAAAAAAAAAGAAAGAAAGAAAAGAAAACAGAGTAGGTCTTCCCTCTCAATTAAGCCTTTCTAAAAGCATCCTTATAGACATATTATCGAGGTATGTTTCCATAGTAGCTCTAAGTCTGAACAAGTTGACAATAAAGTTAATCTTCATAACACTTTCATTGGAAATCAGTTGGCTGTAAATCTAAGGGTTGATTTCTGTTTACCCTGGGCTTTTGTTTTGTTTGAGACAAAGTTTCACTATATATCCAAGCTGACCTTAAACTCATGACCATTCTCCTGCCTCAGCTTTCTGAATGCTAGGGTTATAAGTGTATGGTACATTACCTCTAAGGGTTGATCTCTGTATGTTTGATTCTTTCCTTTAATCTTTGTTTCTGTCTTATATTAGAAAGCATACTATCTTGATTACTGAGATTTGTAATAAATTTAGAAATTAGAAGGAAAACGCTTCCATCATCCAACTGAGTTAGTCTTTTTCAAGGTAATTTTTGCTATCAGGGTTCCTTGCCTTTCCATATAATATTATCTTTGTTTTGTTATGTCATCGTAATTTCTGTAAACATCCAGCTAGGGGCTTGATGCAAATTATGTTGAATCTTTATGTTTTGTTTTGGTGGGGAAGCCTTTTTTTTAATCTCAAGGACAATTTAGTGTAAAAGAAAGACCTGAAGGTAAGAAAACTGTAAATCTTGGCAACTGTCCAGAGGATGGAGAAAGAGAAGAGGAAGAGAGAAAGTCATGACATTTGAATGGGCCAGTATGGAGCTCAGGCACATAGTGAATAAGCTGCCATGTGGTGCTTAGAGAAATGGTATGGAATCCAAAAGGATGGGAAAAGCATGCTTAGAACAGAGACAAAAAAAGGAAGGGCTTTTTTTGAGTAGTTCAGAAAAGAGGAACTGCCCTCTAAATGTATATCTCTAAATCTACAGTCTAGTGCAGATCTTATCAGAGAAGACTTCTGGATGGTGGTTAATGGAAAAGTACACAACTGACCAAAAATATGAGAGAGTAAGAGTCTGTGGAATTCTCAGCCACAGATGGGACATCTGTATCACCCCCTACAAGGCTCATGGGCCATTATGGAATAGGGGACCGAAAGATTGCTAAGAGCTACACCTTAGAGAAAACTGGATTGAAGTAGTGTCTTCTGGACATAACTGGATTATAGCCCTCCTGAACTATAACAGCTGTGGTTGCCACACAAGACCCCTGGAGGATCAAGCAGCCAACATTTCACATGGAGGCGGAGGAGCTCACAAGTTCCCACGTCTAGGTGAGGAACTGTTGACAAATGGCGAGGGAAAGAAAGTCAAGTTTCTGTAAAGGTGTGGCCCTGATAGGGTTGACCATGCTCCAATGGAGGCCTACACCCATGAGTATATGGGCAACACAAATTAGACTCAGTGTGTTATAAAATTAAAAAATAGAACAATATGGAGTGGGAAATGGGATTAGATCTGGGCGGAGCTATAGGAAAGGGTGGTATGGTGTTTGAATAGGAATGGACCCCACAGACTCATGTGTTTGAGTGATTGGCCCATGGGGAGTGGCACTATTAAGAGATGGCCTTCTTGGAAGAAGTGTGTCACTATGAAGTCAGGCTTTGTGTCACTGTGGAATCAGGTTTTAAGATCTACTATGCTCAAGTTTTGCCCAGCATGGAATCCATTCTTCTTCTGCTGCCTTTGGATTAAGATGTAGACCTCTCAGCTCCTTCTCTAGCACCATGCATGCCTAGACAATGCCATGATTTCTCACCACCTCTGAAACTGTAAGCCAGCACCAATTAAATATTTTCCTTTATAAGAGTTGCCTGGGTCATAGTGTCTCTTCACAGCAATAAAATCCAAACTAAGACAAACGGGGTGAGTATGATCAAAATATAAGGGGTTCATGTATGAAATTCTCAAAGAATTAGTAAAAACATTTAAGAAAAGCAGGCAGACTTAAAGCTGTATAGCTGTGGTTCTTCTGTATGCAACTGTGCTAGGAGGAGGGATTTCTGGGAAAGAAAGTACATTATTTCATTAAAAGGATGATTATTTGACCTGCCTGGGACCTGCTGGCAGGGACGGCTGGAAGAAAGACACTGAAGCGCTGCTGTGGTAGATGTGTGATGGAGAGATGGAAGAGAGCACAAAGCCGGGAGGCTTCTGCACTGTGGAGAAAGGGGAAACTGCTGTCTGGATGGTCGTGATGAATAGGCAAACGTGAGGAAGCCTGGGGAGGTCCTGGCTCAGACTGTCACCAAGGACCATGTCTGGGTCTATAGTCTTATGGCAGCCAGGATTGTGTTGATGTCCCAGACTAGTGTTACTACCAAAGGCCATGCAGATGTCCTGGCTCCTCCCCTTGCCTAGGCAGCACAGAAAAGCTGACCTGGGTGGGGGAGCAATGGGGAAGGTGACTCCTAGGACATGAGTTAAGGAGAGCTGGCTGACCCTAATTTGTTGTGGGATGGCTTGGGCAAGGAAGAGATACTCTCCCCTGCCCTTGCCCTCACCACCGGCAGCAGGCAGGATAACTGGCCCTGAGGTCATGAGAGTGGGAGAGAGCTGGCTTTGCCCTTCACTGGCTGCAGCACTCAAGAGAGCAGGCCCAGCAACTCACCTGGGCAGCACAGTGGAGCTGTGGTTCGGGGTTAGGGGAGAGAGAGCTGTCCCTACCCCTTATCTACCATGGGGTGAGCTAGCACCAAAGCTATGAGAGCAGGAGAGCTGGCTCCACCCTTCATTGGCTGCAGCACTTAGGAAACAGGCCCTGTACCTTTCCTGGGCAGCAGAGTAAAGCTGGCCTGCTGGTGAAGGCCCAGACTAGCAGGTCCTAAAGAAATGAGAACAGGAGAGCTGACCCTGCCCCTTGCTGGTTGCATTATTGGGGAGCTAGCCAGGGCAGTGCTGGAGAGCTGGCCCTGGTGGTGCAGTCTCAGGATCACTGGCAGGCTGACCAACTCAGCTACCTCCTAGGCTCAGACACAGGGCTTTGAGTTGGCCCACCCCATATCTACCCCATCTGTGATCTGCTGGAGCACATAAAAGGGCTGGCCCTGCAGATCTAAAGCTTCAGGATCTCTATGACACAGGGCAACAACAGGATAGCCTATGGATTCCCCGCGAGGACCCAGTATTGATAGTGTAACAGAGGCCAGAGGCTTGAAACAGACCAATGACTCATATTGCAGTGAACATTTACAAGTAAAGATGTGTGGACAGAAGCTGCACCCTGCAACTTGCATAACAAGATTTTTTTAAAAAAATTTATCTTATTTTCTTTTCTTTTGGCAAGGGGAGGGAAGATATGAAGGGCGTGGGACTGGGATAAATGATGTGACATTCACAAAGAATCAATAAACAGTTAAAAATACAAATAAATGATTAAAGTTTGAAAATTATAAAAAATAACTGTGTGTTGCCAAGTTTTATATCCCCACCAATGAAGAAAAAAACATAAAGAAAAAAATTTTTTATTTATTTTATTTATGTGAGTACACTGTAGCTGTCTTCAGACACACCAGAAGAGAGCATCAGATCCCATTACAGATGGTTGTGAGCCACCGTGTGGTTACTGGGAATTGAACTCAGGACCTCTGGAAGAGCAGTCAGTGCTCTTAACCACTGAGCCATCTCTCCAGCCCAAAGAAAATTTTAAAAAGATAATTATTTCTTCTATATATTTAGCATGGCTTAGGTGAACCTGCCTTCTTGAGAGATGGTCCCTTGCTAGGGGTTGATTTTCTGGCCCAGTTGCACTGATTCTCTTGTTTTGGCTATCATGGAATGTTAGGACTCCACCCAAGCCAGAGAAATAGCTTTCCCTTCTGGACCTCCGCAGAGCCCTGATCAAGGCTATTGTGACATGCCTTTCTCTGAAAGATAACCTTGAAATCATTTACTAACCAGACGAGGAATCCGAGCCCTGAAACACTTTGATTTCTATTTTTGAAAAGTTTCTTGTAGAGTACAGAATATTAGTTGAGACCAAGATGTGATAACGCATGCCTATAATCCCAACACTTTGCAGGAGCAGGCATTCTAGGCCGGCCTAGGCTATGTAGATGACCCTATCTAAAAATAAAACTCGGAGGATGGGAAAATGGCTCGGTGGATAAAGTGATTGCTGTTCAAGCATGAAAGCCCAAGTGTGAATCCCCAGAACCTATAAAAGCTGGATGCCATAGCATGTGTTTGTAATCCTAGGGCTCCTATGGTAAAGTGGGAGGCAAATACAAGAGAATCACCTGAAGCTTGGGGTAGTGAGCCTGGCATACACAGTGACAAGCAACAAGAAACTCTGTATTAAACAAGGGAAAGATGGAGATCAATATCCCAGTTTGTCTCCTAACTTATGCGTGTGTGCCAAGGTGTGCCCATACTTGGACTTACACATACACGTGCACAGATATTTTTAAAGATCATCATAGATTTTAGTCTTGTCTTATAGCTAGCTCTCATTTGTGACTTTGCATTCATTACTGTGTCTTCACAGGCTTTAACTTGTCCTGTTAAAGGAATTGTGGTGTTACTAAAAAGCCATGTAGGCAGCAGCCCTCTGATTCTCCCAGCCCATGGTGGTGCTCTGGGCAAGGATTTCACATCCACAGATCACTGTATCTACATACATACCGAGCAATCCCCTTTCTGGGACCCAAAGCAAGAAGCACATAGCCTATTCGTCAGGTAAGAAATCTTTATCTAGTACATTAAATGTAAAACCTCCCAAGCTCCAGTTTTAATTATTTAAAATTTTAGTTTTTTATGAATACATAAAATTATTTTAAAGGAGAACAACCATGAAAGCAGTGGTTTCTTCCCTCAGAGTTTATGGAATGGAGGCTCCATCCTGATGCCAAGGAAACCTGTTCCAGTATTGTGGCAGCTTTGCAATGATCTGCTAGGGGGGAGCCTCATCCTCTAGCTTAACCCAACTAATTCTGGCACTACATTCTGCCACATGGTTAGCTCTACCTCTCTGCTCCGCTCTGGTCTGTCTGCTGGTGAATCCCCACGTCTTATTTATCCTGTCTGTCTGTCTGTCTGTCTGTCTGTCTGTCTGTCTCTGTCTCTGTCTCTGTCTCTGTCTCTATCTCTCTCTGAACTTCCACCCTCCACTTCTCGCCCAGTTATTGGTTATCAGCTCATTTTTACAGTCAATCATATAATTCTAGATTGCCTCTAGGCTAGTGAGGAAGGACAACTATTTACAAAATAGGGACTAGTGTTGAACCTTAGAAATAACCATACCAAGATCCTGCCAGCATTTACTCTCCGCCAGTACAGAATTAACTATTGAAAACAAAGAGTCATCTTCACACAATGTAAAAAAGGTTACCCAAACATGTATAGTCTCAGTCCCTGGGGTTGCTGTTTTGAGGTGATAGAACCATAAGAGAAGGAACTCAGCAGAGAGTAGGTAGGTCATAGAGTCTCCTCCTTCATGAATGAATTAGTGTGATCTTGCTAGAGTGAGTTTTCAAACTGGTGGGCTGTTATGAGGTGGAGCCAAGCCAGTGCCATGCTCTTTGGACTTTGCTGCTGTAATTATGAACCAAATGAACTTTATTTAATTGTGCCTAAATATGGTAGAGACTTTCTAGCTCTTTGGTTTTCTTTACATTTATTAAAGCTTTCTGTGAAGAGCTTTTCTTTATCAACTAAACTTTGTTCACCTTATCATAACTTCATTTATGTCTTATTTTTATCACTTCGGCCTTTTCTAAACATCTGGATAAAACAGTACCCTAGCCCAGCACATATACAATCACTATCTTCACATTTCCCTTGTACGTTTTCATTTGAAAGCCTAACCTTTAACAGCCAGACTGTCACTCTAGCCCACATTTCTCTATAATGTCTATCACAACGACCATTTATACATCTTATTTTGTTTATTGTATTGAGCTACTAAGCTCTATGAGGGTTAGGGCAGGATTTGGATTTTTTGCAATGTCATGATCCTATACCCAGGAGCACTGCCACAGTATCATTTTGAAGCATGGTAAGTTCTAGGAAAGAAAGTCCCTCATGTACTATAAAACTGGGAAAATAGTCCCAATTCTACAGTTGTGTATTTAGGATTCAAAATCAATTTTAACCATATTTTATAAATATATTCATAAATATATAATAGGAAATTTTGCATGTGTATGAGTTGTATGTAAGTGTTTACACATGTATATATATATATATATATGCACATGTATGTATGCCTTTTATTTTATTGAGGCAGAGTCTCTTGTTAAATGTAGAGCTCATCTATTTAACTAGTTTAGCTAGCCAGCTTGCTGTAGGGTCCTTGCCTCCCCAGTGCTGGATTACAGGAAGGACACAAAGCATTTACATAGGTTCTGTGAATCTGTCCTAGGTAGCTTCAGCTCTCAACCTGATGCAAACCTAGAGTACCTGGGAACAAGGTAACCTCAACTATGTATTTGCCTTGATCAGATTGGACTATGGCCATGCCTAAGAGGCACTTTTAAAATTACTGATTGATATTGGAGAGGCCAGCCCATCTTGGTTGGTACCATCTCTGGACAGGTGGGTCTGGGCTGTATAAAAAAGGGATCTGAAGATGAGCCTGGTGCAAGTGAGCCAGCAGTCATTCCTTTATGGTCCCTGCTCCAGTTTCTCCCCCAGGTTCCTGCCCTGACTCCCCCATAAGATTAAATAAACCCTGTTCTTCTCCAGTTGCTTCTGGTATTTTATCTCAGCAACAGGAAGCAAATTAGAACAGAACCTGAATTCCAGTCTTTGTGTTTGTGTGGTAAGTGCTTTTTCCATTGAGCCACCTCCCAGCCCATAAGAAACTCTTCTACTGTTTGTCTTACCAAGATAGTCGTTAGCCAGCCTGGATTTCTCTCCAGGTGAAGACAGTGTAGCCATTAGATCATGTCATCCTGGATGTATGCCTCAGCGTGTGTCAGTGAGGTCCCCATACCCCATTTTCTATCATTCTTCTTCCTTCTCGTTCTTGGGTCCCTTACCAGTCTTATCTAAGCCAAGACCCAGTGATGTTGACACTTTGACCTCTCTACCATCTTGGTCTCCTGTTCAAACAAATCAAGGCCAAGCCACATAACTTTCAAAGCACTATACAGTGTCTATCAATGGAGCAGGACAAGCAGACACATCACTCAGTGTGCATATCTACTGGGCTCCTATTTCTTCCTTTCTTACCCAATCAAAGAGCTCTTTTTAATGTATTATTGTACTTTTTCCTCAAAGAGGAACTTAGGGATTAGTTGTTTAGGGCTTATCTTCTGGCAGTAGCAAAATATAGTATCAGAATTCGACCTTACCATTTATTTAATGTGACATATCTGAATCCAAGTCCTTTCATCTGCATACTGGATGGAGTGACCACCCTGTAGCACTGTGAGTAGGTTTCAGTGTGGCAGCCTTGTGAAATGGTAGCCTGGTATCTGCTATGGCAAATGTTAACTGTTATTCCACATTCAGAAGCTCATAAGGTGAAGGAAGAAGCTGCAGTTCAGCACATGTGGGTCCTATGAAAGGTGCGTGGGTAGGCTGCTTGCCCAGAACGTCTCTCGAGTAGGTTGCACAAGTTGTGGGTGGAGAAGAGTAGACATGCAAGGGCATATGCCATCCCCAGCAGTACGGGTAGAAGTGGCACAGTGAGATGGCAGAAGGAGAGACCTGGCATGCTGAGAGATGGAATGCTCGGAGGGGATTGAACCAGGTCCAGTGTGTGTATTCTGCACAGGAGCTTCAGGAGTAGAGGCTTTTCTCAGAGTTAAGCCCTGAGTCAAAGCTTCCTAGTGAATGAACTGTGCATAAGAAGTAATGCCCACCTCATGGGGATCTTTAGTTAATCGAGGCATGAATGTGCTGTGTAAGGACAGCTAGCCATTTGATCTTACAGTATGTTTCCAAGACCCATATTACTTTCTAAATGGTGAATTTTCTCTTTTCTAGGAACATACTGTTTTGGACACTTAGGTGTAAATGCCCTGTTGTTTGTTTTAATGCCAAGGACTTTGTGAGAACAGTACTGCAGCTTTATGGTGAGGATGGCAGTTGGAAGCATGGTAAGTCACCATTCTCATTGTCTCTAAGACTTAGAAAAGTGGTCAGGCCACCATGTCACCTGCTCCAAGGGTTCCTGGTCACACAGACACTGCTTCTTCACTTGCTACTGTGGTATTTGGGTTATTATTATATTTGTACCAGTTTATACTCCTTCAGTGTAAAGAATGACCTGAAACATAGTCACAATGGGCTTTGTTATTGCCATCAATGGCCAGAGACAACACAAGAATTACAACACAGAATGCACCAAACAAGGCAGGGTATGTAGTATCTTTAAAAGAGTAGGGAATAGCTGGTGAATGCCTTTAATCCCAGTACTCAGTAAGCAGAGGCCAGAGGGTCTCTAACTGAGGCCAGGTTGGAAAAACCAGAGAGAGAGAGAGAGAGAGAGAGAGAGAGAGAGAGAGAGAGAGAGAGAGAGAGAGAGAATGAGAATATGAATGAATATAAAATCAAATGGACTACAAGTATTCACTGATAGATCCTTCAGTTGATCTTAGCCAAAAGGCCAAGAAGTGATCACTGATAGATCCTTGAGTTAGTTGTGCATTTTTCTCAAGTTGTCTGCATTTCAAAATATTCATAATAAAATGTTGAGAAAATTTTTTTATTTTAATCAATTTCTAACATATACAAAATTACTTATCTAAGGTTGACCAAATTGGACTTACAGTTGGTGTTTTCTTTTATAATTCTCCATTTTTCAAACCAAAGACTCCTTAGTATTTTGTAACAAAATCTCAAACACTGTAAGATTAAGCTCTGACACTTCTATTGTGTGAGGATCCCATGAACAAGGCAATGTCATCACTCCCCAGAGTGAGCAGTAATCTCTTTGCATTTAGCTGTCCTAACAGTATTTCACCTCCCACACTTGTCCTGTGATGTTGTTATTTTTTTGGGTTTTTTTGTTTGTTTGTATGATGTTAGAAGCTATTGCCCGTCAGTGTGTAGGTTCCTTAGTTGCAATCTGGTAAGATCCAAAATCCATTATATTTTCTTTACTTTTTTTCTTTTTTCATTTTCATGTATATATGCTTATCTATTTAGAGGAACATGTGGGGGGGTGTATGCATATATGTGGAAGCTTGAAGTTGATGCTGGGAAAGGCTTTAATTGATCTTCTGCCTTATTCATTGAGGTATGGTCTCAGTCAACCAGAGTTGGCAAATGTAACTAGCCAGCTTGCTCTTTGCCTTCTGAAGCTTGGAAGTACAGGCATGCTGCCACTCCTACCTGACATTTACATAGGTTTGAGAATTTGAACTCTGCTACTCAGGCTTGTAAGGTGAGCACTTTGACCACTGAGCTATCATCCCAGTTCCTTTCCTTCATTTATTAACTAGACTAGTTCTATAGAGAGAATCCCTTCATCATCTGCCTCGGTAAACTTGAGATGGTGACTCCTGTATGGAAATTTAGGATTTTTTCTTTACTTCAAAATAATGAATTGCTCCACAGAGTCAGCAAAACTTGATATAAAATACTTTTAAACTATGGTTATGGTGAGCATGTGGGTATTATTTAAATAATATATACTTATATATGTACATTACTATGATAGGAGGTTCCTTGGGAAATGGCGAAATATAAGTCAGCAGATTCTTAGGGTGAGTATGTATCAGCTCAAAGCCCCTCAAGTCAAAGTTCACCTTTATAAACCATCAAAGATATGTGCATCAGAATAAAACAGACAGAAGAAAAATCTATATGACCACTATGGAGAACTCTATGGACAGACCTCAACAAACTAAAAGTAGGAATTTGTCCTCGCAGGCTTCTTTCTGTTTGTCAGTTTGTAAGCATTTACAGGGATCAGTACCCAGAACATTCTGGTGCTGTCCAATTTCCAAGGTCCTTTCAAAAGGTCTTTCTGTAGAACTCTTACCTTTGGAATGTCAGAGGTCAGCCAGTGTTACCAGTGTCATATGAACTCAAACATTGCTGTCCTGGGGCACAAGCAGCCAAAGTTCCAAATCTGCCAACATTGGTTGTCTTGGGCATAATATAGAAAGGTGTTGACACCGGCTGCCATGGTAAATATACATCTCTCTGGTTGATGTAATAACTTAAGGATGCCAGACAATCTGGCATTTAGTGTGATGTGATCCAAAATTATAGTTTTATTTAAAAGCCAGTCTCTTTTGTTTTTAGTTGTCTCACTGGAATGTATTCTGTCAGGGAATACCATTCTGCTTTGCCTGTACTGCCTGCTTACTCAGACACAGTGACAAGGACACTACGTGAGTTGAGGTAGCTCCTACCATTATCCCTTGACTCAGGAGTCATGATTCTGAGATCATGATGGAGCATTATGAATGGCTTGGGAAGACAGGATTCAGAGGAGAAAGTAGAAGAGAAAATCTACTATAATGGCTGAAAAAACCCAAGTGGCAAGAGAACAGTTGAGGGACAAGAAAAACAGGGACCTAGACCTAGGTTTCTGATTAGAGTCTCATATTTAAAAAATTTTTATTGGTTATTTTATTTACATTTTATTTTTTTAAAATAAATCATCATTTTATTTTATTTTGTTTTTTTGTTTTTTTTTTCTTTCCCGGTATCCGGGCAAACATCCCCCTCCCCCCTCCCCTTCCTTATGGGTGTTCCCCTCCCAACCCTCCCCCCATTACCGCCCTCCCCCCACCAGTCTAGTTCACTGGGGGTTCAGTCTTAGCAGGACCCAGGGCTTCCCCTTCCACTGGTGCTCTTACTAGGATATTCATTGCTACCTATGAGGTCAGAGTCCAGGGTCAGTCCATGTATAGTCTTTAGGTAGTGGCTTAGTCCCTGGAAGCTCTGGTTGCTTGGCATTGTTGTACATATGGGGTCTCGAGCCCCTTCAAGCTCTTCCAGTTCTTTCTCTGATTCCTTCAATGGGGGTCCTATTCTCAGTTCAGTGGTTTGCTGCTGGCATTCGCCTCTGTATTTGCTGTATTCTGGCTGTGTCTCTCAGGAGCGATCTACATCCGGCTCCTGTCGGTCTGCACTTCTTTGCTTCATCCATCTTGTCTAATTGGGTGGCTGTATATGTATGGGCCATATGTGGGGCAGGCTCTGAATGGGTGTTCCTTCAGTCTCTGTTTTAATCTTTGCCTCTCTCTTCCCTGCCAAGGGTATTCTTGTTCCCCTTTTAAAGAAGGAGTGAAGCATTCACATTTTGATCATCCGTCTTGAGTTTCATTTGTTCTAGGCATCTAGGGTAGTTCAAGCATTTGGGCTAATAGCCACTTATCAATGAGTGCATACCATGTATGTCTTTCTGTGATTGGGTTAGCTCACTCAGGATGATATTTTCCAGTTCCAACCATTTGCCTACGAATTTCATAAACTCGTTGTTTTTGATAGCTGAGTAATATTCCATTGTGTAGATGTACCACATTTTCTGTATCCATTCCTCTGTTGAAGGGCATCTGGGTTCTTTCCAGCTTCTGGCTATTATAAATAAGGCTGCAAAGAACATAGTGGAGCACGTGTCTTTTTAATATGTTGGGGCATCTTTTGGGTATATGCCCAAGAGAGGTATAGCTGGATCCTCAGGCAGTTCAATATCCAATTTTCTGAGGATCCTCCAGACTGATTTCCAGAATGGTTGTACCAGTATGCAATCCCACCAACAATGGAGGAGTGTTCCTCTTTCTCCACATCCTCGCCAGCATCTGCTGTCCCCTGAGTTTTTGATCTTAGCCATTCTCACTGGTGTGAGGTGAAATCTCAGGGTTGTTTTGATTTGCATTTCCCTTATGACTAAAGATGTTGAACATTTCTTTAGGTGTTTCTCAGCCATTCGGCATGCCTCAGCTGTGAATTCTTTGTTTAGCTCTGAACCCCATTTTTTAATAGGGTTATTTGTTTCCCTGCGGTCTAACTTCTTGAGTTCTTTGTATATTTTGGATATAAGGCCTCTATCTGTTGTAGGATTGGTAAAGATCTTTTCCCAATCTGTTGGTTGCTGTTTTGTCCTAACCACAGTGTCCTTTGCCTTACAGAAGCTTTGCAGTTTTATGAGATCCCATTTGTCGATTCTTGATCTTAGAGCATAAGCCATTGGTGTTTTGTTCAGGAAATTTTTTCCAGTGCCCATGTGTTCCAGATGCTTCCCTAGTTTTTCTTCTATTAGTTTGAGTGTGTCTGGTTTGATGTGGAGGTCCTTGATCCACTTGGACTTAAGCTTTGTATAGGGTGATAAGTATGGATCGATCTGCATTCTTCTACATGTTGACCTCCAGTTGAACCAGCACCATTTGCTGAAAATGCTATCTTTTTTCCATTGGATGGTTTTGGCTCCTTTGTCAAAAATCAAGTGACCATAGGTGTGTGGGTTCATTTCTGGGTCTTCAATTCTATTCCATTGGTCTATCTGTCTGTCTCTGTACCAATACCATGCAGTTTTTATCACTATTGCTCTGTAATACTGCTTGAGTTCAGGGATAGTGATTCCCCCTGAAGTCCTTTTATCGTTGAGGATAGCTTTAGCTATCCTGGGTTTTTTGTTATTCCAGATGAATTTGCAAATTGTTCTGTCTAGCTCTTTGAAGAATTGGATTGGTATTTTGATGGGGATTGCATTGAATCTGTAGATTGCTTTTGGTAAAATGGCCATTTTTACTATATTAATCCTGCCAATCCATGAGCATGGGAGATCTTTCCATCTTCTGAGGTCTTCTTCAATTTCCTTCTTCAGTGTCTTGAAGTTCTTATTGTACAGATCTTTTACTTGCTTTGTTAAAGTCACACCGAGGTACTTTATATTATTTGGGTCTATTATGAAGGGTGTCGTTTCCCTAATTTCTTTCTCGGCTTGTTTCTCTTTTGTATAGAGGAAGGCAACTGATTTATTTGAGTTAATTTTATACCCAGCCACTTTGCTGAAGTTGTTTATCAGTTTTAGTAGTTCTCTGGTGGGACTTTTGGGATCACTTAAATATACTATCATATCATCTGCAAATAGTGATATTTTGACTTCTTCTTTTCTGATCTGTATCCCCTTGACCTCCTTTTGTTGTCTGATTGCTCTGGCTAGAACTTCAAGAACTATATTGAATAAGTAGGGAGAGAGTGGGCAGCCTTGTCTAGTCCCTGATTTTAGTGGGATTGCTTCAAGTTTCTCTCCATTTAGTTTAATGTTAGCAACTGGTTTACTGTATATGGCTTTTACTATGTTCAGGTATGGGCCTTGAATTCCTATTCTTTCCAGGACTTTTATCATGAAGGGGTGTTGAATTTTGTCAAATGCTTTCTCAGCATCTAATGGAATGATCATGTGGTTTTGTTCTTTCAGTTTGTTTATATAATGGATCACGTTGATGGTTTTCCGTATATTAAACCATCCCTGCATGCCTGGGATGAAGCCTACTTGATCATGGTGGATGATTGTTTTGATGTGCTCTTGAATTCGGTTTGCCAGAATTTTGTTGAGTATTTTTGCGTCGATATTCGTAAGGGAAATTGTCTGAAGTTCTCTTTCTTTGTTGTGTCTTTGTGTGGTTTAGGTATAAGAGTAATTGTGGCTTCGTAGAAGGTATTCGGTAGTGATTCATCTGTTTCAATTTTGTGGAATAGTTTGGATAATATTGGTATGAGGTCTTCTATGAAGGTTTGATAGAATTCTGCACTAAACCCGTCTGGACCTGGGCTCTTTTTGGTTGGGAGACCTTTAATGACTGCTTCTATTTCCTTAGGAGTTATGGGGTTGTTTAACTGGTTTATCTGTTCCTGATTTAACTTCGGTACCTGGTATCTGTCTAGGAAATTGTCCATTTCCTGAAGATTTTCAAGTTTTGTTGAATATAGGTTTTTAATAGTAAGATCTGATGATTTTTTGAATTTCCTCTGAATCTGTTGTTATGTCACCCTTTTCATTTCTGATTTTGTTAATTTGGACGCACTCTCTGTGTCCTCTCGTTAGTCTGGCTAAGGGTTTATCTATCTTGTTGATTTTCTCAAAGAACCAACTTTTGGTTCTGTTGATTCTTCCTATGGTCCTTTTTGTTTCTACTTGGTTGATTTCAGCTCTGAGTTTGATTATTTCCTGCCTTCTACTCCTCCTGGGTGTATTTGCTTCTTTTTGTTCTAGAGCTTTTAGGTGTGCTGTCAAGCTGCTGACATATGCTCTTTCCTGTTTCTTTCTGCAGGCACTCAGCGCTATGAGTTTTCCTCTTAGCACAGCTTTCATTGTGTCCCATAAGTTTGGGTATGTTGTACCTTCATTTTCATTAAATTCTAAAAAGTTTTTAATTTCTTTCTTTATTTCTTCCTTGACCAGGTTATCATTGAGTAGAGCATTGTTCAATTTCCAAGTATATGTGGGCATTCTTCCTTGATTGTTATTGAAGACCAGTTTTAGGCCGTGGTGGTCCGATAGCACGCATGGGATTATTTCTATCTTTCTGTACCTGTTGAGGCCCGTTTTTTGACCAATTATATGGTCAGTTTTGGAGAAAGTACCATGAGGAGCTGAGAAGAAGGTATATCCTTTTGCTTTAGGATAGAATGTTCTATAAATATCCGTTAAGTCCATTTGGCTCATGACTTCTCTTAGTCTGTCTACATCTCTGTTTAATTTCTGTTTCCATGATCTGTCCATTGATGAGAGTGGGGTGTTGAAATCTCCCACTATTATTGTGTGAGGTGCAATGTGTGTTTTGAGCTTTAGTAAGGTTTCTTTTACATATGTAGGTGCCCTTGTATTTGGGGCATAGATATTTAGGATTGAGAGTTCATCTTGGTGGATTTTTCCTTTGATGAATATGAAGTGTCCTTCCTTATCTTTTTTGATGACTTTTAGTTGAAAATTGATTTTATTTGATATTAGAATGGCTACTCCAGCTTGCTTCTTCTGACCATTTGCTTGGAAAGTTGTTTTCCAGCCTTTCACTCTGAGGTAGTGTCTGTCTTTGTCTCTGAGGTGTGTTTCCTGTAGGCAGCAGAATGCAGGGTCCTCGTTGCGTATTCAGTTTGTTAATCTATGTCTTTTTATTGCGGAGTTGAGGCCATTGATGTTGAGAGATATTAAGGAATAGTGATTATTGCTTCCCGTTATATTCATATTTGGATGTGAGGTTATGTTTGTGTGCTTTCACTCTCTTTGTTTTGTTGCCAAGACGATTAGTTTCTTGCTTCTTCTAGGGTATAGCTTGCCTCCTTATGTTGGGCTTTACCATTTATTATCCTTTGTAGTGCTGGATTTGTAGAAAGATATTGTGTAAATTTGGTTTTGTCATGGAATATCTTGGTTTCTCCATCTATGTTAATTGAGAGTTTTGCAGGATACAGTAACCTGGGCTGGCATTTGTGTTCTCTTAGGGTCTGTATGACATCAGTCCAGGATCTTCTGGCCTTCATAGTTTCTGGCGAGAAGTCTGGTGTGATTCTGATAGGTCTGCCTTTATATGTTACTTGACCTTTTTCCCTTACTGCTTTTAATATTCTTTCTTTATTTTGTGCGTTTGGTGTTTTGACTATTATGTGATGGGAGGTGTTTCTTTTCTGGTCCAATCTATTTGGAGTTCTGTAGGCTTCTTGTATGTCTATGGGTATCTCTTTTTTTAGGTTAGGGAAGTTTTCTTCTATGATTTTGTTGAAGATATTTACTGGTCCTTTGAGCTGGGAGTCTTCACTCTCTTCTATACGTATTATCCTTAGGTTTGATCTTCTCATTGAGTCCTGGATTTCCTGTATGTTTTGGACCAGTAGCTTTTTCCGCTTTACATTATCTTTGACAGTTGAGTCAATGATTTCTATGGAATCTTCTGCTCCTGAGATTCTCTCTTCCATCTCTTGTATTCTGTTGGTGAAGCTTGTATCTACAGTTCCTTGTCTCTTCTTTTGGTTTTCTATATCCAGGGTTGTTTCCATGTGTTCTTTCTTGATTGCTTCAATTTCCATTTTTAATTCCTTCAACTGTTTGATTGTGTTTTCCTGGAATTCTTTCAGGGATTTTTGTGTCTCCTCTCTATGGGCTTCTACTTGTTTATTTATGTTTTCCTGGAATTCTTTCAGGGATTTTTGCGATTCCTTTCTGTAGGCTTCTACTTGTTTATTAATGTTTTCCTGTGTTTCTCTAAGGGAGTTCTTCACGTCTTTCTTGAAGTCCTCCAGCATCATGATCAAATATGATTTTGAAACTAGATCTTGCTTTTCTGGTGTGTTTGGATAATCCATGTTTGTTTTGGTGGGAGAATTGGGCTCCGATGATGCCAAGTAGTCTTGGTTTCTGATGTTTGGGTTCCTGCGCTTGCCTCTCGCCATCAGATTATCTCTAGTGTTACTTTGTTCTGCTATTTCTGACAGTGGCTAGACTGTGCCTGTGTGTCAGGAGTGCTGTAGACCTGTTTTACTGTTTTCTTTCAGCCAGTTATGGGGACAGAGTGTTCTGCTTTCGTGCGTGTAGTTTTTCCTCTGTACAGGTCTTCAGCTGTTCCTGTGGACCTGTGTCTTGAGTTCACCAGGCAGGTCACTTGCAGCATACAAGTTGGTCTTACCTGTGGTCCCAAGGCTCAAGTTCGCTCGCAGGGTGCTGCCCACGGGCTCTTTTCGGCGGCAGCAACCAGGAAGACCTGTGCCGCCCCTTCTGGGAGCTTCAGTGCACCAGGGTTCCAGATGGCCTTTGGTGTTTTCCTCTGGCGTCCGAGATGTGTGTGCAGAGAGCAGTCTCTTCTGGTTTCCCAGGCTTGTCTGCCTCTCTGAAGGTTTAGCTCTCCCTCCCACGGGATTTGGGTGCAGAGAACTGTTTATCCGGTCTGTTTCCTTCGGGTTCCGGCAGTGTCTCAGGCAGGGGTCCTGCCGCTCCTGGGCCCTCCCCCACGGGAGCCCAGAGGCCTTATACAGTTTCCTCTTGGGCCAGGGATGTGGGCAGGGGTGGGCAGTGTTGGTGGTCTCTTCCGCTCTGCAGCCTCAGGAGTGCCCACCTGATCAGGCGGTGAGGTCTCTTTCCCACGGGGTCTGGGAGCAGAGAGCTGCTGCGGGCCGGGATCCGCGGGTGTGGGACTTCCGGTAAACACAGGACGTGCCCGGTCCTAGAGGAATTCTGCCTCTGTGTGTCCCGATTTCACCAGGCAGCTTTCTTGCAACAGACAAGTTGGTCTTACCTGTGGTCCTGAGGCTCAAGTTTGCTCGCGGGGTGCTGCCCACCTTATTTACATTTTAAATGTTTATTCCCCTCCCAGTTTTCTTCTTCGAAAACCCCCACCCCACGCCCTCTTCCCTCCCTCCATGAGGATACCCCCCACTCCTGTCCTACTTCCCTAGTATTCCCCTATGCTTGGGTATCAGGCTTTCACAGGACTAAGGACTTTCCCTCCCTTTGATGCCAGACAAGGCCATCCTCAGCTACATATGCAGCTGGAGCCATGGATCTCTCCATGTGTAGTTGTTGGTTGGTAGTTTAGTCCCAAGGAGCTTGGGAGTATCTGATTAGTTGATATTGTTGTTCTTCTTATGGAGTTGTAAACCCCTTCAGCTTCTTCAGTCCTCCTCTAAATCCTCCATTAGCTTCCCCCTCCTCAGTCCGATGGCTGGCTGCAAGCATCTGCATATGTATGGGTAAGGCTCTGGCAGAACCTCTCAGGAGACATACATAGGCTCCTCCTGTCAGCAAGCTTCTTGGCATCAGCAATAGTGTCTGGGTTTGGTGGCTGCTGTATAGGAAATTGAACAGAGGTGTGTAGCAATGGGGGATGGGGAAAATCCCAGAGATGATAGGAAAACAAGAGACTCCCAGGACCCAACGGGGATGACATTAGCTGAAATACCCAACAAAGGGGAGAGAAAACCTGAAAACAATATCCAGAGGTTAGGCACAGATCCTGGTTGAGGGATGGAGCCACTTCTCAAAATTTTAACCCAGAATTGCTCCCGTCTAAAGGAATTACAGGGACAAAGAGTAGAGCAGAGACTAAAGGAAAGAACATCTAGAGACTGCCCCACCTGGGGATCCATCCCATATGCAGCCACCAGTCTCTTATATTATTGAGAGACCCATGTTCCAAGTGAACTTGAACAGCTATCCTTTCTCAGCTGCTTAGGTTCTATTTCTTTAATATGAAGCTCACACTAACCAGCCATGTAGGACCTGGATGTATCCGGCCACCTTCCCACAAGGTAGATGTTCTTGAAGAGGGGAGGAGATATGGCTCAGAGGGTAAAGTGCTTACTGTGTGAATGTGAGTTCTGCTCCCTAGTTCCTATGCAAATGCCGGGTAGGTGTGATGGCATGCCTGCCTAGTACACTCAGAAGGTGGAGGCAGGACCTCCAGAACAAACTGGCTAGCTAGAGAGCAATACTGAGGAGCTCTACGTTCAACTGAGGGACCTTGCCTCAATAAATAAGATGGATAATATCTGAGGAAGATTCCTGACAGCAGCCTTGGGCTTCTGCATATATGCACCTATACACATACAAATAGATACACACAGACATGCCACACACACACACACACACACACACACACACACACACACACCACAGATAAATACCCAAAAAATATAAAAATTAAATATAAAATTTAATTCTGTAATTTGAGAGGATAGCAAAATATTATTCATTGGAAATTAATCATCTTTGTTTCTTTTTATTTAATTTTTATATATAGTATATTTTGATTATGTTTCCCCTCCCCAACTTCTTCCAAATCTTCCCCCACCTCCTTACTCACCTAATTCTATGCCCTTTCTCTCTCTTCTCTCCTTAAAAAATATTTCCACAAAAACACAAAATGAAAGTCAAAACAAACAGAAAAACCTATAAGATAAAAAAAATTCATCGGGGTTGGGGAATTAGCTCAGTGGTAGAGCGCTTGCCTCGCAAGCGCAAGGCCCTGGGTTCGGTCCCCAGCTCCGAAAAAAAGAAAAAAGAAAAAAGAAAAAAAATTCTAAAACAAAATGAAGCAAAAAGTCCACAAAAACCAGAGCAAAACAAAAGTACTCCTGCCTATGAGGCTTGTCCTGGAAAGTGGTTGATACACCCAGTGACAGTGCATTTTACAGACACCAATCACAGACAGTTTCTTGGCTCTGGATGAGACCCCTGTCCACTTCTTCTTCTCAGTGGTGGAACCCTGTCTGGCTTGAACTTGTACAGGCCCTGTGTATAATGCCACAGTCTCTGTGAGTTCATACATGTGTCAGCCCATTGTATCTGTAATACACTGTTTCCTTGGAGTCATTCCTCATCTCTGGTTCTCAGAATATTTTTCCTTTCTCCAACTCAAGGACCCCTGAGCCTTGAGGGGACAGTTTTGATGAAAATGTCCCATTTAGAACTGAGTACTCCAAAATCTCTCACTCTGTGCACATTGTCTAGTTGTGGTTCTCTCTGTTAATTTCTATCAACAACATCGAGAAGCTTCTCTAATTAGGGTTGAATGAGGTACTGATCTATGGGTATATCTGTTTTGTATTAGGAATCATTTACTGCCACGTTCCTTTAGCAGGGCCCGTGGCCTGTCTAGTTTCAGGTTGTTGGCACTTTAGCAGTGTCATGTATGGGTTCCATTTAATGGAGTGGGCCTTATCCAACTCAAAGTACTTTCATAACTTGTGTGCCAGTCTTGTATCAGAGTATTGTGTAGGCAGGTTGCTGTTGTAGATAGCAGGTTTATAGCTGGGTGATGTTGATGATTGTCTTTAACCCTTGGTAAAGTGCAAAGTACCTTCCAGTACCACGAACACAGTAGCAGTTAACCTTCTAGTTTGGCGCCAGCTAGACTTCTCCATGTTCAGTAAAATAAATAGATGATGTTTGCAACAATAGGGCTTTACCACCTCACTATGGAAGCAATCATGACCTTGGTAACAACTTCTGATGTTTGGGGGGGATTCCAGGGGACCCCTTTGGAATCCTTGGCACTGGAAATTTTACTTGGTGGCATAAAATATCTACTTGGGATCGCCTTGTATGGTGATTCTGTTTAGATTCATTCCATATATATTTACAATAGGAAGCTTCTACAATAGTGGGTTTCCGTATGAAAACCTTTAGTGTCAGGTGTTCTTCTCATAGCCCCTACTTGACTTGGATCTCCCATCCTCTGTGCCTTCGATTCCTTTAGTCTAGTTCCTCCTTTTCTTCCCACAACACTATATTCTATTCCCCTTTCTTGGAAGAGCCTCTCCATCCCACTGCCCCTTACTAGATATCTAATGTCTGTGGTTATTTGAATTTTAGTACACATGTCAAAAGCATAAAAGCTTAACATCCACATACAAGAGGAAGCATGTAGTATTTGTCTATTTTGAGTCTGCCTTACTAGGAAGTTTCTTTTCTCTAGGTTCATACATTCACCTGCAGATTTCAAAAATTCACTGTATTTTTTAACAGCAGAATGATATTCCATTGTGTAAATGTACCATATTTTCATTGTCCATTTATCAGTTTATGGACATCTTGACTGTTTCTAATTTCTGACAATTATGAGTAGTGCAGCAGTGAACAGAACTGAGGTAGTGTCTCTATAGAAAGACGTAGAGTGCTTTGGGTATATGCCCAAGAGTGGGATATCTGGATCTTGAGGTAGATCTATCCTCAGCTTCTGAGGAATCTCCACATTTATTTCCACACTGGCTGAATTTTTACTCCCTCAGCAATGAGTAAATGTTCTCATTTATCAGAATTCTTGTCAGCATTGTCAATTGTTTTATTGATATTGGGCAATGTGACTGGGGTAAGAAGAAATCTCAGTGTAGTTTTAATTTAATTTCCATAATGGCTAAGGATGTCGTACATTTCTTTAAATGTTTCTCAGCCATTTGCATTTCATATTTGGAAAACTCTCTGCTTAGTGTAAAGATGGGAAACAATTGCTTGTGACTTGAATAAATCCTAAATAACCTTTTCCTCTGCAGTTGCTGGTTTTGTAGGACTAGATCCCAGAGTTGCTGCATGGCTCATAGATCCCAGTGACACTGCACCTTCATTTGAAGATTTAGTAGCAAAACACCTAGAAAAGTCCATCATAGTCAAACAAAGCAGCACATTCAGTGATGCGTCAATAAATATTGTGGTAAGATGCTTAAGACGAGGTTCTGTCTACATTAATACAATCCTGACTTTTCCTACTTCATAGATCATCTAATAGTTACAAGAATATTGCCAGCACCCATTTTTACGCCATTTGTTCTATCCAAATTATTTTTGCTGAGGTTTCTGGTAGAGGCCAATGTATAAAGATGAGAGATTTCTAGGAATATCTCATTATAGTGTAGTTCTTGTATGGATTCTCTAGTGTCAGTAGAACCTCCTCTGAGCAGACGACTGTCCTTTTCTAAGTCTTTAGCACTAATGACAAGTTCGTGTTGGCTGACTTTTTGGGGACAGCCTCCTCAGTCTAGGTAGAGAAGACACGGTGAGTTTCCCCAAGCCCTCTTATACTGCTGATAGCCCTGGTCTTCAAAAGCTACCTCTCCTGAAGGAGATATATCCGGGAGCAGTGCAGTCGCAGCCATGGTGTGAACTACTTAGCCACATGGCGGAACACTACAGATGAACATTCAGATGCGAGAGCCTGCACACCCTGCCCTTCATCCTCATAACTACAAGGTGTAGAGTGAGGGTCTGTGTCACATAAATGGATAGACTGTAAATACCAGAAACACTGTATTCCTGAATTTAAAAAAGAAGTATACCAGAAGATCATGAAATAGATTGTAGAATCAGAGAAGAAATTCTTACAAAAATGGGAATCTGGTCCTGGCAGCCTGGGGAGTGGTCATGTAGGAGCCAAGATTCCATTTTAGCACTTGGAAAGTATCCCTCTTCCCTCACAGGTGATTATAATCCTACTCAGTACAGCAAAGATTCCCCAAACAATCTGACTGTAAGAAATTGTCCACCTCAGATTTATCAGTCCCAGTTCGCATATGGGGATATTAGATGTGCACATGCTACTGTTCCTCATCTCAACCAAGGTATATTTGATGGTTCAGTTTGGATTCATGACTTTAAGCCAAGTTGTTTATTATTATTATTATTATTATTATTATTATTATTATTATTATTCCCACATATTATTGAAGGATAAGATGGCTGCAAGGAATAAAAATCAGCTCTAGAGGGTATGCTCTTTTAATGCAGACTGGAACAGATGCTTAGTGATGCTGTTAAGCCTGATCTAGAGCTTCCACTCTCTATTCCTGAGGAACCTTGTTCTTGCCTCATGAGGATAAGCTTTAAATGCAGTTCCAATCATGTTTGTTGGCCTGATGGGGTCATGGGAGAGCCTTGTAGTATTTGAGAATGAGAAATGGAAGTTGGACATTTAGTTTATGGGATCTGCTTATACGCCACTCTGAAGAGGTGATTTGAGTTCCTCAGAATGAAAGGGAGCTCAGATAGGAATAAATGAATACAAGGCCTCTTAGAAAATTAGCTCCTTAGTGGGACAACAAGGGCGGTTTGGGAAGGAGAAAGGGGACTCTAGAATCCAGGTGCATGCAGAGCTCTCATGGGGCTGTACCATGCCAAGGAACTGGCCTGTCTTAGGGCGGTTCAAAGTGGAAGGTTGTGATCACTTTGAAGTTGAGAGAGCTGCAGGACACCATGTATGGTTGTTCCAGGTGCTGGCAGAGATGTGGTCCTCCGCTTCATATCTCCTGAGTTGTTCAAGGGAAAGCCAAGTTCATGAAGACTGAAGAACCATGCTGGCATACATCCAGCTAGTAGCCACATACTTTTTAGCTACGTTAGGAGTTTCTCCTGATGTGAGGATTTAGCAGAGACGTAATTCCGAGCAGCCTGGAGTTTGGGGCTATTTGGCAGAGTGGGATGCTGAATAAAATGTTGTGAAGACCCTGTTAGGAAGAGCACAGATTGTGTGTTGAGGGACTGCCTCATTCTATCTTCCCTCTCTGTTCTTTGAACATAGCCTCTGCTTGTGACTTCTTAGGGTTTTTTTTTTCTTTTTTTTTTTTTTTTTCGGAGCTGGGGACCAAACCCAAGGCCTCACGCTTCCTAGGCAAGCGCTCTACCACTGAGCTAAATCCTCAACCCCCCTTCTTAGGGGTTTTATATTTACCTGTCCCAGGGCGTTAATGGATAAGTTAGTGTGAATGTCACACTCATTAAGTGGTTGCTGTATGGTAGAGCAGAAATGAGATGCTGTGAGGTCTGAAAATCTGTTTCTGGCTTCATTACACCAGGCATTAGGAGCTCTATTTCTATCTATACAATGAAGAAAATACTGGGCTGGGGAAGAGTCTCCTTGAGGACAGCCTGACTTGCCCAATGGAAGTACTTTTCTATAGGGACCTTGTTTATGGTGATTGGCACAAAAGTTAGCAGGAGCATTTTCCCATGTCACTACAAATACTTTTGTAAGTGATATCAGTTCCCAGTCTGTGATGAGAATTTCTGCTAAGTTCATCTAACTTTAATGTCTTCATTTTAAAGAGTCAGAACATATGTGTGAACCTGAAGATACTCTACGACCTTACAATGGATCTTTGTTCTAAGTTGAAGGCAAGTCCTTTTTTTAATACTGTAATTTCTAGCTGTGTAAGACCTGTGTTTTCGTTTGTTACCCACACTCACACTTAGTGTTTTGAACATGAAGTGAGATGTTTTTCCTAAGACCAAGTTCACCTGTGCCTCATTTAGAAAAGGAAAGACTAAAATGATAACTTCTGCAGTTTTAAAGTATGTCTTATATATTGAAAACGATTGTTTCAAAGCCTTATATGTGTTTCTGATGCCAAGGGTTTATTTTAGTTAGTAGTAGAATGGTCCCAACCTGTTTCAGTTAGATTCTTATTGGAGGGACAACTGAGGAAAACTGAAGGAAAGACTGTCAGAAGCAATGGTGATGGATACTGGAGAGATGAGAAGCTTCCGAGGACAGATTATAGCTGGAGGCTTTTTCATTCCTGGCTCTAAATCAAGCTGCATCTCTCCTCTCCTGCCTTTAGGAACGGCCCACACAGGAAAACTGTCTAAGGGTTGAAGAAGAGCTCATTTGATGTGTCCCAGAGAGGATCAGTCTGCCCTAGAATGCAGGGACAGACAGAGAAATTGAGGGGAACTAGAAGATTAGGCCCAGCACTCTTAGGCAACAGCAGAAAAGACTACAGCAAACATCATAGAAAATCTGGTATGATGGACATGCCTGGAACCCAGCACTTAGAAAGTGAGAGTAGGAGGAAGTTCAAGGGCAGGCTCATCTATGAAGTTTGAGGACACACTGGGCTACATGACACCTTGTGTAAAAATAGGGGCCGATAAATAAACAAGCAACCTGGAAGGTAATATGAATACAGGAGAAAGGATTCATGTTCTTAAAACAGGTGGCCTAACACAAAAGACTCCAACACCCCTGACTATCTGGAGGGGCAGTAATGCAAGACTGATGAAGACTGCGTAAAACGATTGGAACTCAGTGAGCCATCCTGTAGTTAAAATGTAAGACTCCGGAAAGTGAGAAAGCAAAGGCCTTGTGAAATTTTGGAATATGTCTACCAGATATTCATATGGTAAGGAAATAGTCTCTGTGATGGAAATAAAGGTTTTATCAAAAAGAATAAAGATAGGATGAGAAACCACTTCAGAGAGAGGTTGCTTCAATCCCAACACAACAACGCCAAGTTGCTTTACAACAAAATGAAGATAAAAACTCAAATCCACAGTTATATTCTCTCTTCCTGTAACACAGGCTTATGGCTTATGGCAGCTATTTTGTACTTTGGAGCTTCCATTGATACCAATTTTGGCAGGTGAGTTACCATAAACACAAAGTATAGTCATCTTTTTGGAGAGTCTTTAAATTGTTCAGGAATGCATTTTCTATCTACCCTATAATAGAGTGGGTACTATAGTTCATCCAGAGAGGTTGCTAGCAAATGGCTTTCTCTTCTGCAACAAGAGGGTTTGGGCTGCATCATTTCCTCGTCTTGAAGGACTTGAAGACCTGGCTTCAGCCATGACGATCCTCCCTGTTCTTTCTAGCCAGAAGGAGGTCTCATTGATATTTACCCACCTGTGTTATCTTAACTTAAGGCTAATCCTACAGTTCTGTGCTTTTCTCCTCTAGTACTTAAGACCCTCTCTTTAAGCATAATACAAGACTTTTGCCCATCTGCTTCAGGGCCAGGAGTGACTCTCCATCCAGAGTATGCAAAGAACCAGATTGGGACTACTATAGTCCCACATCCTTCATACCTGGGAACTGAGCCCAGGACCTGGCTTGTATTGGGCGAGTGTTCTGTTACTAGACTGTATCCCCAGCAATCCAATTCTTTTGATGCTTCTGTTTCCTCACAGAACAGAGGTTGACTTACAGTGGGACCTGAGTAAATGAGCATTGTTATCATTAGGTTATCAAAGAGTGAGGCTCTTTAGTCTCCAAAAAAGGATTGATTAATGCAATACAATATGATTTGACTTTGACTCACAGTGATGGAAAACCACAAGATTTCAATTGACAAAGAAGAAATGGAGAGGACATCGGCACTCCTTGGGGTAAGCTATTATTTCAGAGTTTGTACTTGTCATTGCTCTCAGTAGATTCTGATTTTCTTCCCTTCACTATTGGCCTTAGAGCAGTATTGGTACTGTTCCTCCATCTCTTGTAATCCTAGAGGGGAAGATCATATGTTGAAGTGTTTATACCCCACTGACATCTACTGCACTGAATGGTTTGAATAAGAATAGCACTAAGACTTACATACTCGAATGCTTAGTTACCAGGAATGGCACTGTTTGGAAGAATTAGAAGGATTAGAGGCCTTGTTGGGGGAAGTGTGTCACTGAGGGTAGGTTTTGAAGTTTCAAGAGCCCATGCTAATCCCAGTGTGTGTCTGTCTGTCTCTGCCCCTCTGTCTCTATCTTTCTGTCTCTCTGTCTGACTCTCTGTCTGTCTCTCTGTCTGTCTCTGTCTCTGTCTCTCCTCTCTCTCTCTCTCTCTCTCTCTCTCTCTCTCTCTCTCTCTCTCAGACTGTGGGTCAGGATATAGAACTCTCAGCTTCTTCAGCACCATATCTTATTTCAGCATATGACCTATATGTCATCATGCTCTTCATAGTGATAATAATGGACTAACCTCTGAAATTGTAGGCAAGCCTCCAGTTAAATGCTTTCTTTGATAATAGTTGCCTTGGTTAGTGTCTCTTCACAGCAATTGAACAGTGTCTAAGACAGAAGTTGGTACCAGGGAGAAGAATATTAGCAAGTAACATAGAAGTCGTTCTTGTGATAATTTGGCAAAGAAAGTGGCTGCTTTTTGCTTTTGTCCTAAAAAAAATCTGTCTGAGGCTAAATTGAAGAATTTTGGATTGATGGTATTGGCAGAAGAGATTTCAAGATAAGCTAGTATTAACACTATATCCTGTGGTTATTAGTAATCACTCCTATGTAGATCTATACTGAAAAGGAGTAAGCTGGACAAAGACTAATATAAAACATATATTGTGAAGAGAAAAAGAGCACCAAGAAAGGTGATGTTGGAGTCAGGTCCTATGCTCAAGGAGTTAAAAAAGCTTAAAAAAGCCAGGTAGTGGTGGTGCACACCTTTTAATCCCAGCACATGGGAGGTAGAGGAAGGCAGATCACTGAGTTTGAGACTAGCCTGATCTACAGAGTGGGTTCCAGAACGGCCAGGACTACATAGAGAAATCCTGTTTTCAATAAACAAAAGCTTAAAGAAAAGCCTGATACTAAATGAAATAAAGAGAGTGGTGACCTCAGGACAAGGCCTCATCCAGCTAAGCTTCTAATTTATAAAAAGAAATTAAAGAAAAGCTTAAACCATAAGGAAACCATCAATAATGGAAAGCTGATGCGAATGTAATTGAACTTGGAGGCCCAGTTCCAGACACAGCAGCAGCAGAACTTGGCAGCTTTGGCCGTAGCCATGTATTTCTGGCTTTAGAGTCAAGGACACAAGAAGGGGTTATGGAATCTTTCTCCACAGCTAAGGAAAGCCACTGAGGCTAGCCATGTGTCAGGGGTGTCAATTCAAGGAGGCCCAGAGAGGTCATTTCTTGAAGCTATGAAGATGAACCCTGGTTTGTGTTGGCAATACCAAAATGTTGGAGATGGCCAAATCGTGGAATATCACTGGATGTGGAACCAGTCCAATAGAGAGAACTGGGTTGCAGTCAATAAAACTAAAAGGAGTTGCAGAACACTTTGATATCAGGCATGGAGATACAGGTTTTCAGTATTGCTCTGGTCCAGTATTTCCTTACCTATGCTTCTTTTCTTCCCTTTTGGAGTGGTATGTATATTCTGTGCTATTTAATGTTGGAAGTATGTGATATACTTTTTAATTTTGATTTTAAAGGGGGTTACAATTTAGAAATTGCCATGAATTTCAGAAACTTTGAATTTTGGATTCTTAGGCAGTGTTGGTAGACACTTTTGAAATTAGTCTGAATGTGTTTTTGTGTTATGTTATGGTTACAAGCCTATGAGGGCTAGGGACTAGAACATTATTGTTTGTATAAGAATGGCTTCCGTAGGCTCTTATATATTCATATCCTTTGTCACTAGAGAGTAGCACTATTTTAAAGGACTAGAAGAATTTGGAGGTATGGCCTTGTTGGAAGAAGTATGTCATTTAGGGGTAGGCTTTCAGGTTTCAAAAGTCCATGCTAAGCACAGTGTCTGTCTGTCTCTGCCTTGTCTCTATCTCTGTCTCCTTTCCTTCTCACTCTCTCTCTCCGCCCCTCCCCCTCTGTTTGGCCTGTGGATCAAGAGTAGAACTCTCAGTCAGGTAATAGTGGCACAGACTGTAGTCTCAGAACTCTGGAGGCAGAGGCAGGTGAAGTTCTGAGTTTGAATCCAGCCTGATTTACAGAGTTTGTTCCAGGACAGTCAAGACTACACAGAGAAAATCTGTCTTGAAAAGTCAAATTAAATACTTCACCTTATAAGTGTGATCTTGCAGGGTTGGGGATTTAGTTCAGTGGTAGAGTGCTTGCCTAGGAAGCGCAAGGCCCTGGGTTCGGTCCCCAGCTCCAAAAAAAAAAAAAAAAAAAAAGAATATTTGCTCCTATGGTTCATCCAAGGAATTGGTAGATTTCCTAAAGAATGAAAATATAGAAAGGTACATAAAGAATGAGAAATTTTTTTAGTATTTGTGATTTTTTAAATATATTTTTATTGGATATTTTTATTTACATTTCAAATGTTATTCCCTTTCCAGGTTTCCCGCCCATAAGCTCCCTATCCCATCTCCCTCCCCTTCTTCTATAAGGGTGGACTCCCCATGCCAACTACCCATCTTCCTACCTCCCTGCTCTGACATTTCCCTACACTGGGGTGGGGGTCCAGCCTGGGCTTCTCCCATTGGTGCCCAACAAGGCCATCCTGTGCTGCATATGCAGCTGTATCCATGGGTCTGTCCATGTGTACTCTTTGGGTAGTGGTTTAGTCCCTGGAACTCTGGTTGGTTGGTATTGTTGTTCTTATGGGGTTGCAAGCCCCTTCAGCTCCTTCAATCCTTTCTCTGACTCCTGTCAATGGGGACCCCGTTCTGTGTCCCCATTGACACAGCGTTGGCTGTGAGCATTTGCCTCTGTATTTGTCATGCTCTGACTGAGCCTCTCAGGAGACGGCTATATCAGACTCCTATCAGCATACACTTCTTGGCTTTATCAATATTGTCTAGTTTGGGTGACTGTATATATATATGGGCTGGATCCCTAGGTGGGGCAGGCTCTGAATGGCTATTCCTTCAGTCTCTGCTCAAAACTTTGTCTCCATGTATCCTCCTATGAATGTTTTTGTTCCCCCTTCTAAAAAGGACTGAAGCATCCACACTTTGGTTGTCCTTCTTGAGCTTCATGTGGTCTGTGGATTGTATCATAGGTAATACAAGCTTTTAGGCTAATATCCACTTATCAGTGAGTGTACACAATGTGTGTTTTTCTGTGATTGGGTTACCTCACTCAGGATGATATTTTCTACTTCCATCCATTTGCCTAAGAATCCCATGAAGTCATTGTTTTTGATAGCTGAGTAGTACTCCATTGTGTAGATGTACCACATTTTCTGTATCTATTCCGCTGTTGAAGGGCATCTGGGTTCTTTCCAGCTTCTGGCTATTATAAATAAGGCTGCTATGAACATGGTGGAACGTGTGTCTTTGTTATATGTTGGAGAATCATTTGGGTATATGCCCAGACGTGGTATAGCTGGATCCTCAGGTAGTACAATGTCCAATTTTCTGAGGAACCTCCAGACTGATTTCCAGAGTGGTTGTACTAGCTTGTAATCCCACCAACAATGGAGGAGTGTTCCTCTTTCTTCACATCCTTGCCAGCATCACAAAAATACTCAATAAAATTCTCGCAAACTGAATCCAAGAACACATCAAAACAATCATCCATCATGATCAATAGGCTTCATCCCAGGGATGCAGGGATGGTTTAATATATGGAAATCATCAACATAATCCACTATGTAAACAAACTCAAAGAAAAAAAACCACATGATCACCTCATTAGATGCTGAGAAAGCATTTGATAAAATTCAACACCCCTTCATGTTAAAAGTCTTGGAAAGATCAGGAATTCAAGGCCCATACCTAAACGTAGTAAAAGCAATATACAGTAAACCAGTAGCCAGCATCAAACCAAATGGAGAGAAATGTGAAGCAATCCCACTAAAATCAGGGACTAGACAAGGCTGCCCACTCTCTCCCTACTTATTCAATATAGTTCTCAAAGTCCTAGCCAGAGCAATCAGACAATGAAAGGAGGGCAAAGGGATACAAATTGGAAAGAAAGAAGTCAAAATACCACTATTTGCAGATGATATGATAGTATATTTAAGTGATCCCAAAAGTTCCACTAGAGAACTACTAAGCCTGATAAACAACCTCAGCAAAGTAGCTGGTCATAAAATTAACTCAAACAAATCAGTAGTCTTCTTCTACTCAAAGGATAAACAAGCTGAGAAAGAAATTAGGGAAATGACACCCTTCATAATAGTCACAAATAACATAAAATACCTCAGTGTGACTGTAACCAAGCAAATGAAATATCTGTATGATAAGAACTTCAAGTCTCTGAAGAAAGAAATTGAAGATATCAGAAAATCAAAAGACCTCCCATGCTCATGGATTGGCAGGATTAATATAGCAAAAATGGCCATTTTACGAAAAGCTATCTACAGATTCAATGCAGTCTCCATCAAAATTCCAACTCAATTCTTCATAGAATTAGAAAGAGCAATTTGCAATTTCATTTGGAATAACAAAAAACCCAGGATAGTGAAAAATATCCTCGATATTAAGAGAAATATTTTTTAATTTCATTTAAATTACCCAAAAGATAACTCTGATGTCCATCACCCAAGTTAAAGCATGGGATATCCAGAGCCTTATGTGCTTTTCCTGGCAGAAGTGTATTCTGCAACCCAGAGTAGCTACCACCTTAGAAGGCATTTCATTCTTGTTATTCTTCATATGTTCTCCATTTCAGTGTCTAAGCAGCATGGTTTGGCTTATTGTTGAATGATGAATAAATCATTAGTTTGTATACAGTCTCTCAATTGTCCACATCTTAGTCTTGATGCTACCACTGTATTTTGCTCAGTGCTACCATGCTCTGCCATGGGTGATGTCTGTCCCAGGCAAGAGGTCTGGTTGTCTACAGGTTGCAAGTATCATAAACCAGGCATGAGTTCAGTCTGTTTTCCTTATTACTGATGAAGTGAATTATTTTCTATCATCGTTGGCTACTAGTTTCTCTTTGAAAACAATCTGCCCAAGTCTCTAAAATGGTGTGTGTGTGTGTGTGTGTGTGTGTGTGTGTGTGTGTGTGTGTGTGTGTAGAGGTCCTCAGGTTATCAGGTTTGTGCCTTTTACCCACAGCCAGCCCTTCATCTAAGTCTTTTTTTTTCTTTTTTTTTCTTTTTTTCGGAGCTGGGGACCGAACCCAGGGCCTTGCGCTAAATCCCCAACCCCTCATCTAAGTCTTTTATATTTCCTTTTACTGACTCATAGAACATCTTGATCTATTGTGGGTGTACACCTGTAACTCATACATTTTCTTTTTCTGTCTTATTTCGCATAATAATGGATCCCTCCTAGTTCTAATAGTACTGCTCTAATTTTGCTGTACTTTTTTTAAAAAAATTATTTGCTTTATTTATATGAGTACACTGTAGCTGTCTTCAGACACACCAGAAGAGGGCATTAGATCTCATTACAGATGGTTGTGAGCCACCATGTGGTTACTGGGATTTGAACTCAGGACCTCTGGAAGAGCAACCAATGCTCTTAACCTCTGAGCCATCTCTCCAGCTCCTTTGCTGTACTTTTATTTTTGCCTCTTTAAGGTTTAGCTAGGTTTAGGGAAAAATATGGGCCTAAAAGTTCTACTACAAGTCAATATGTATGCTTTTAAATGTTCATTTTGGGGTTGGGGATTTAGCTCAGTGGTAGAGCGCTTGCCTAGCAAGCACAAGGCCCTGGGTTCGGTCCTCTCAGCTCTGAAAAAAAAAAGAGTTAAATGTTCATTTTGATAAGTTATAGATGACTTTTTATTCCACTAAAAGCTTTTGTTGAGAGTTTCTTGATGTGAAGATTAAATTATTTTAAATCATAAAGTCTATGAATACTGTTTCAATTTTTCAGGCTCACCTCAAGGAATTGGAGCAAGAAGCCCATTTTGTTGCAGGAGAACAGTTTCTTATAATGAGTAATAATCAACTTCGTGAGGTAAGGCTCGATTTCATTTTATTTTTGAGACAATGTCTCATTCTATAGCCCAGACTTGCCTAAACTCCCCATTAGTGCATGGCTGTATGCTCACTCCAACCCACGACAGTCCTCCTGTCTCACCTTCCAAAGTACTAAGATTACAGCCATGGACTACTACTATACCTGGCTGGTAATGTTAAATTTTGACCTTTCAAAAACTATGTGTCTTTCTCAAGAATTTAAAAGATGGTTTATGGGGCTGGGGATTTAGCTCAGTGGTAGAGCGCTTACCTAGGAAACGCAAGGCCCTGGGTTCGGTCCCCAGCTCCGAAAAAAAGAACCAAAAAAAAAAAAAAAAGATGGTTTATTCTGAATTTATCATACTGTCTGAAGGTATTCATGTTCTCACAAGTGATGAACATTATGAGATACATTAAGTCAAAGTATAAATGAGGAGCTAAGCCTGTTGTACTATCTGTTCAGGTGTGTATGTATCTTCAGAGTAGTGGCTATAACTGTGATGGTTATGTTTCATTTTTTCAAATCTGGATCTTTTTCACACACATGCATTGTTTTTGTTAAAGATCCTCTTTGGCAAGTTGAAGCTGCACCTGTTGAGTCAGAGGAAACATCTTCCCAGAACTGGGCTGCAGAACCAGCTGTCTACATCAGAAGCCATGGTAAGAATTTAGTTTCCTTGTCTTTCTAACATGTACATGTATCTCCAGGTATAAGCTGCCTTCTGTGCTGGCAGTAGACCCTTTAGAAAAGGTGCTCTCGGCCGGAAGTCCCACACCCGCGGATCCCGGCCCGCAGCAGCTCTCTCCTCCCAAACCCCGTGGGAGAGAGACCTCACCGACTGGTCAGGTGGGCGCTCCTGAGGCTGCAGAGCGGAGGAGACCACCAACACTGCCCACCCCTGCCCACATCCCTGGCCCAAGAGGAAACTGTATAAGGCCTCTGGGTCCCCGTAGGGGAGGGCCCAGGAGCGGCAGGACCCCTGCGCCTGAGACACCGCCAGAACCTGAAGGAAACAGACCGGATAAACAGTTCTCTGCACCCAAATACCGTGGGAGGGAGAGCTAAACCTACAGAGAGGCAGACACGCCTGGGAAACCAGAAGAGACTGCACTCTGCACACACATCTCGGACGCCAGAGGAAAACACCAAACGCCATCTGGAACCCTAGTGCACGGAAGCTCCCAGAAAGGGCGGCGCATATCTTCCTGGTTGCTGCCGCCGCAGAGAGCTCGTGGGCAGCACCCCGTGAGCAAACTTGAGCCTCGGGACCACAGGTAAGACCAACTTTTCTGCTGCAAGTGACCTGCCTGGTGAACTCAAGACACAGGCCCACAGGAACAGCTGAAGACCTGTAGAGAGGAAAAACTACACGCCCGAAAGCAGACCACTCTGTCCCCATAACTGGCTGAAAGAAAACAGGAAAACAGGTCTACAGCACTCCTGACACACAGGCTTATAGGACAGTCTAGCCACTGTCAGAAATAGTAGAACAAAGTAACACTAGAGATAATCTGATGGCGAGAGGCAAGCGCAGGAACCCAAGCAACAGAAACCAAGACTACATGGCATCATCGGAGCCCAATTCTCCCACCAAAATAAACATGGAATATCCAAACACACCAGAAAAGCAAGATCTAGTTTCAAAATCATATTTGATCATGATGCTGGAGGACTTCAAGAAAGACGTGAAGAACTCCCTTAGAGAACAACTAGAAGCCTACAGAGAGGAATCGCAAAAATGCCTGAAAGAATTCCAGGAAAACATAAATAAACAAGTAGAAACCCATAGAGAGGAGACACAAAAATCCCTGAAAGAATTCCAGGAAAACACAATCAAACAGTTGAAGGAATTAAAAATGGAAATAGAAGCAATCAAGAAAGAACACATGGAAACAACCCTGGATATAGAAAACCAAAAGAAGAGACAAGGAACTGTAGATACAAGCTTCACCAACAGAATACAAGAGATGGAAGAGAGAATCTCGGGAGCAGAAGATTCCATAGAAATCATTGACTCAACTGTCAAAGATAATGTAAAGCGGAAAAAGCTACTGGTCCAAAACATACAGGAAATCCAGGACTCAATGAGAAGATCAAACCTAAGGATAATAGGTATAGAAGAGAGTGAAGACTCCCAGCTCAAAGGACCAGTAAATATCTTCAACAAAATCATAGAAGAAAACTTCCCTAACCTAAAAAAAGAGATACCCATAGGCATACAAGAAGCCTACAGAACTCCAAATAGATTGGACCAGAAAAGAAACACCTCCCATCACATAATAGTCAAAACACCAAACGCACAAAATAAAGAAAGAATATTAAAAGCAGTAAGGGAAAAAGGTCAAGTAACATATAAAGGCAGACCTATCAGAATCACACCAGACTTCTCGCCAGAAACTATGAAGGCCAGAAGATCCTGGACTGATGTCATACAGACCCTAAGAGAACACAAATGCCAGCCCAGGTTACTGTATCCTGCAAAACTCTCAATTAACATAGATGGAGAAACCAAGATATTCCATGACAAAACCAAATTTACACAATATCTTTCTACAAATCCAGCACTACAAAGGATAATAAATGGTAAAGCCCAACATAAGGAGGCAAGCTATACCCTAGAAGAAGCAAGAAACTAATCGTCTTGGCAACAAAACAAAGAGAGTGAAAGCACACAAACATAACCTCACATCCAAATATGAATATAACGGGAAGCAATAATCACTATTCCTTAATATCTCTCAACATCAATGGCCTCAACTCCGCAATAAAAAGACATAGATTAACAAACTGGATACGCAACGAGGACCCTGCATTCTGCTGCCTACAGGAAACACACCTCAGAGACAAAGACAGACACTACCTCAGAGTGAAAGGCTGGAAAACAACTTTCCAAGCAAATGGTCAGAAGACGCAAGCTGGAGTAGCCATTCTAATATCAAATAAAATCAATTTTCAATTAAAAGTCATCAAAAAAGATAAGGAAGGACACTTCATATTCATCAAAGGAAAAATACACCAAGATGAACTCTCAATCCTAAATATCTATGCCCCAAATACAAGGGCACCTACATACGTAAAAGAAACCTTAATAAAGCTCAAAACACACATTGCACCTCACACAATAATAGTGGGAGATTTCAACACCCCACTCTCATCAATGGACAGGAGCCGGATGTAGATCGCTCCTGAGAGACACAGCCAGAATACAGCAATACAGAGGCGAATGCCAGCAGAAAACCACTGAACTGAGAATAGGACCCCCATTGAAGGAATCAGAGAAAGAACTGGAAGAGCTTGAAGGGGCTCGAGACCCCATATGTACAACAATGCCAAGCAACCAGAGCTTCCAGGGACTAAGCCAATACCTAAAGACTATACATGGACTGACCCTGGACTCTGACCTCATAGGTAGCAATGAATAGCCTAGTAAGAGCACCAGTGGAAGGGGAAGCCCTGGGTCCTGCTAAGACTGAACCCCCAGTGAACTAGACTGTTGGGGGGAGGGCGGCAATGGGGGGAGGGTTGGGAGGGGAACACCCACAAGGAAGGGGAGGGGGGAGAGGGATGTTTGCCCGGAAACCAAAGAATTATTATTAAGTATTAAATAAATTAAAAAAAAAAGAATAAAGGAAACTCGGAAAAAAAAAAGAAAAAAAAAAAAAAGGTGCTCTCACTCAAAGTTATGCTCCTAGCTGTACACCAGGAGATGAGCAGGTATTGCCCTCCATGAACATCTAGCTGGCTATATACTTCTGGAAAAGGATGATTGGGGGCAATGTTGTGCTTTTAAGTAAGTGTGTGTGTGTGTGTGTGTGTGTGTGTGTGTATGAGAGATAGAGAGAGAGAGAGAGAGAGAGAGAGAGAGAGTGTGTGTGTGTGTGTGTGTGTGTGTGTGTGTGTGTGAGAGAGAGAGAGAGAGAGAGAGAGAGAGAGAGAGAGAGAGAGAGAGAGAGAGAGAACCTATGTGTGTATTTATGTATTTGTATGTCTGGGCATATGAGCATATTTGCCTGTGAGGCCAGGAGAGAAAGTAAATGACAGGACAAAGGTGATGAGGCAAAGATGGGAGGAAAAAGGCAGACTTTGGACATACTTTGTAGGGAGAAATCATAGGACTTGCTGTGAGTGATGCTGGAAGAAGGTCAACGGTGATTTCAGATGTGACTGATGTTTGCATCTTTAGTAATGGTGGGTGCTCACAGGCACATATAACCACTTCCCATGACAACACCATGTGCCTGCTTCCATGGCAAGGAATAACTATCCCACTTTCCTAGTAGTCCTGCTCCTTCTTCAGACCTGAGCTCTACAATGCTGGCCGCTCTTTCTTCTTCTTGAACTTCACATTAACAGATTAGGATCAGTAGCACTGTGTGTTCAACACTAATACTATGGCTTTAGGGTTTCACAGCCTATGCCAGCTCCCTGACGTCTCACCCAGTCAAATGTTTAGGTGCTGCTGTAGCATGGATTTTATGTTTGGGGCACTTGATTTATCCCTTTATGTGAGATTTAGATTTTGGTAATTTTAAGACTCTCTTCTTCTGACTCTCACTTCTCAGCTCATATAAAGTAATTTTAGCTCCTGGGTAAATGTCATAATGATTTTATGAGGGGTTGGGATTAAGGTACTTGATACTGGATTAAGATACTTTGTTATGAATCTTCATTTTTTATAATATGTTAAATTACATCATTTATTACTAGCACACTCTCCAATTGAAAGTAAACATTTGGAATATTGAAATGAAGAAATTATATTGGTAATACATATTTTCATTTCTAGTTAAATTCTCTACAAGACCTTCACCCATTACCCAAGATAATTCTGGAATATAGACAGGTAAGTTGATTCCCTCTCTCTCTCTGTGTGTGTGTAAATGGTTTGTGATGAAGAACTATCCAGCCTGTCTCTTTACAACGCCATATTTGTTGTTGCACATTAACAGAGTTCTAAGGAAATAAAATGTTCTCAACCAACTTTTTCATGTCTCCTGATACATACTTGTCCTTTATTTCTGTTCTGTATTTATGTTCTGTATTAATCACATTTATAAACCAAGCAACAGTGCAATTATTTACTGTGCCCTTGTCAGCCCCACTTCTTCTTCATTGAGTGTCTTCCTACCCATGCCCAAGTCTACTCTGCCCAACACTGGGAACCCAAGGAGTCATATGGGGAAGGAGACTGATGACCTGTACCCAGTCTCTTCAAGTGACAATGAGACATCTACCATTTCTCATAACAGTCTTGTCATTCCTCGAGTTTTCAAGTTCCAAGACAGTGATACTTTCTGGGGGTTTACTGGCATGCCCCATTTCCTCTCATAGTTAATCACGTTTTCTTTGTTCATATACCTGCCCTTTAATTCATGTTTTTTGTTATCCATTAACCACATTTACAAACCAAACAACAGTGCTCTTGTTTACTGAGCCACAGAAATACATTGGTACCAAATTAGTGATCTTCCCAAAGTGATATGAGGTTGGGGAAAAAAACTAGAAAAGGCCCACTGCTGGGGACACTGAGTATTTGTGCAATGAAGTGGAAACTTAAGGGTTCTTTGGAAAGCCAGTTGTGCTGGATGGTGTTTTGCTGGGATAAATATGTGAAGGAGTGTTTTTCTGAAGTGGAGACAGAGCAGAGGCTAAGGCAGACTTATGAAGAAACATTTAGCTAAAGCACAGGTAAAAGGATGTTCTGCTAAAGCAAACACATGAAAGGACACATGAAGGATTCTTTACTAACAACACGCGTGTATTGGTCCGTCCACCTTATATTGTGTAGTTGAGCTTTATTTGTTGGGACTCCGTAGAGAGAAATGCACCAAAAACCTCCTGGTGGTGTGCCCAGGCTTTTTTGCCACTTCTGAGGTCTTGGGCTGATTGGCAGAGTGATGTCAGCTAAGACAGATGCATGTGGAGTTTTGCCAAGTCAGACTCGTGTGCTGAGGCAAGACCCATGGAGGACACATGGTGGGATATAAAGAGGACTTTATGGAGAGTGACAGAGGCTGAGCTAGGCTTGCCTACAGAGCTGGCTGTGAATATCTTATTGGTCTCACCTTTGTTGATCTTCTCTTCATTGAGAGAGGCGCAATGGGAGAACTTCTCTTGGTGTTCCTGCTGGTTCCTCTTGCTGTGCCACTGCTGCTGATTTGTGTTTGCTCTCCTGACTTGACTGAACTGGACTGCTGGTGTGTCTGTGAAGTGCTTGCCAGTTGATGCAGCTGCTACTGTGAACCTGTGAACTGAACTGCTGGTTTCCAGACAGCACAGATGGGAATTGCTCCAAAGAATCTTTCTAAACTGGTCCACTTCCCCAGTGTCCCTTTTTATCACCACCTCTGGTGGGTGATGGGCTACAAGGGAGATGAAAGCATTTAAGAACCATCATTAAAAATAAGATTTAAGGGGTTGGGGATTTAGCTCAGTGGTAGAGCGCTTACCTAGCAAGCGCAAGGCCCTGGGTTCGGTCCCCAGCTCCAAAAAAAAGAAAAGGAAAAAAAAAATAAGATTTAAAAAAAATTAGAAGTTGCAGTGCAATTTTGTAGTATCTCTGTAGCCTAGAAATCCTGCAGGATGACAAACTGGCATCTTTCTTTGTCAATCTTATCATTCAATCCTGGCACACTTAAGGTTGTCCAAGGTGAATTCTACACCACATGCCCATGCCTATGTGAACTGCTGCTATGGAGTTGGCCTCTTTGAATGCTTACACAAGTTTAATAACATAACTCTTCTTGTCTTTATGATATAGGTTCACAAGATCAAGTCAACTTTTATAGATGGATTACTAGCTTATATGAAAAAGGTAACTAAGCCTTAACAAAAAAGAAGTTGGGATTAGTAATAAGGTTTATTTTGATACACACACTAGTTTTACAGGAAAGGAGAACTTGTTCTTGGAACTATGTGGATTGTGGTTGTATTGTAAAATCTCCACACAGTGCAGGTTGGTTTGGGTTGTGAGCCTAGCCTTTAATAGTTGAGCTGTCTCTCCAGCTCTGTGCAGGCTGGTTTTAGGCCATCAGGTCCTCCATATAAGGCAGTTCAGCAGCTGGCCTGCTTTCACATCTGTCTTTCACACTGTCTGTCTTTTTCTGGAGCCATGTGAGGTAATATATTAGAGTTCTCTAGAGGAACAAAACTGATAGGATGACTATACATACATACATACATACATACATACATACATACATACATACACACACAGACATATATATGTACACACACACACACACACACACACACACACACACACATACACACCCCGGGTTGTAAGAGGGTGACTTATGGGCTATGGTCCAGCTAGTCCAACAATGGCTAGCTAACAACAAAAAGTCCATCCAGTAGTTTTCAGTTCATAAGGTTGGGTGTCTTGGTTGGTCTAAAATATATGTTAGATCCAAAGAAGTAGGCTCTAATTCCAGTGACGGAATGGACTTCCTAGTGAGTGTAAACAGGAAAAGAGAGTAAGTTTCCATCTTTTGTGTCCTTTAGATAGGCTGCCACCAGAAGGTATGGCCAAGGTTAAAAGTAGATCTTCCTTCCTCCAAAGATCTGGATTAAAAGTGTTTCTACCCACCACAAAAGACTGGGAGGTTTTCCCACTTCAAATTATTAAGAAAAACATCCCTCACATGTGTACCCAGACAATTGGGTTTTAGTTAATTGCAGATATAGTAAAATTGGCAACCAATAATATCTATCACAGGTAAAACTACAGTCAGAGGTGTCTGTGACTTGTAAGACTGCACAAGGAGGGGCTGGGGATTTAGCTCAGTGGTAGAGCGCTTACCTAGGAAGCGCAAGGCCCTGGGTTTGGTCCCCAGCTCCGAAAAAAAGAACCAAAAAAAAAAAACTGCACAAGGAGCTGCAGAATGTGTCATAATCTCACTTAAGTTTATGCTGTCTCTACAGCCCCTTAACCCACATATACAGTTAATAACTGACATGGATCTACTTGTCCTAGTGCTGCTTCTGTTTGGGTTAGAGGGGAACATCCTTCAGCTGACCCTGATCCCAAGGCTGTTTTGTAACTTTCAAGAGGAACAAGGAGGGTTGTTGGTGAAGGGTCTGTGTGTTTTTCCTCACACCATATTGCATAGGTTTAAACTGATTCTTCTTAATTGATCAAGGGCTCCATCTCTTCTACATGGAATCAGACTGGAACTGTGACAGGGAGACTTTCAGCCAAGCATCCTGTAAGTTACTTGTTCATTTCCATGCCATTGTACGTCTGCGTCTGCACATTCTGTTCCTAGAAGAGAACCTTATGGCGCTAATTGTGTTTTACTCTATGTGTTTATTTCTCTGGTATTGGGGCATCAACTATGTGCTCTGAGAACAAGAATGGCTGTTTCTACCCAGTAACTCAGACACTTTGGTGATGAGGGCAGAGGGTATCTTGGAAAGATGACTCCTATAAAGGTACTACCTGATGAAAACCATCTCCAGCTCATAATTACTGAAGATTGGCTTTTTTATTTATTTTGTTGTTTTGTTTCGATAGTTTTGTTTGTTGAGTATAGCCCTGCTTGGCCTCAAACTCACAGAGTGATCTGCCTGCCTCTGCCTCCCAAGTGCTGGCACTAAAGGTGTGTGCCACCACCACCTGACTCTAATGACTGTTTTTAATGGAAAGTTATAAATGCCCTTGCATTTATAGTAACACTTTTTGGGGTAATTTTTAAAGATAAGGTCTTGCTTTATAGCCTAGGTACAGCCACCTGAGTCCTAGGGTCACAGGTGCGCACCACTCCCAGCAAGATAGTTTTCAAAATGGCTTTATAGTTTTGATGTAAAGGAGATGTTGAACTGGATAATATACTTGAAGCCAAGCATGCGGATCTGAGTTCAATCACCTAATACCCAGATGAAAATGCTGGGTGTAGTAGTGTATGTTTGTAAGTTCAGTGTTGGAGAGATGAGGACAGAAGGATCCCTTGGACTTCATGGGCAGCTGGCTTAGCCTATTAGGTGAGTTTGGGGCCAATAAAAGACCCCATTTCATAAAACAAAGTGGATGGCTCCTGAGGAATGCTACCCAAGATTGGTTTCTTGTTTTCACATGCACACACCCATACAAACATGATTATATACACGGATTTGTTAATTTCTTATAGAAAAGTTCAAGTGTAGAAAATAAATGCAAAATAACAACCACACCTTTATTCAAATTGAAGAGTCCCCTGTCTTCATATATTCTATTAAACACATGTACTTATAAAATACTATTAATCTTTAATTTTTAAAATTTTTATGTTTGTTTTTTTGAGAGAGGATTTCTTGGTAAAGCCCTGGCTGTCATGAAACTCACTCTGTAGACCAGGCTAATCTCAAACTCAGAGATCTATCTGCTTTTGCTTCCCAAGTGCAGGGATTAAAGGCGTGTGCACCACCACTACCTGACCTCAATTTTTATTTTAACATATCTTGCTATTATACTTTAATCTGAGTTCTCTTAGATTTAAATACATGAATTACATATATGAATAATTAAAATATAGACTAATGTATATAGTTAGAAATATTTGACATAAAATAATGTGAACTTTTAAGGAATAAGAAAATATAAGTCATCTTTCCCTGTTTGTTCTTCCCATAAGTCCCTAATTAGTAGTTAGGATTTTACCAGGTACATTAGTTAGTGTTCTCTATCTAGAGCAATGGTTCTCAATCTTCCTAATTCTGTGACCCTTTAATACAGTTCCTTATGTTGTGGTAACCCTTAACCATAAAATTATTTTCATTGCTACTTCATAACTTTTGCTACTGTTACGAATCTTAAATATCTGTGTTTTCTGATGGTCTTAAGTGACCCTTATGAAAGTGACTGCTTTGGGTCACCACTCACAGGTTGAGAACTAGTGCTCTCAAAGAATAGAATTGAAAAAGCAAATCTATATATAGATATAGAAAGGTTGATTTATTACAATGGCTTACAGGCTGTAGTCCAGCTAGTCTAACAATGATTGTCTACCAATGGAGAGCCTAAAAATTCAGTAGTTGCTCAGTCTAGGAGGTTGGATGTCTCCACTAGTCTTCAGAACACTGAAGACGTAGGCTTTAATGCAGTGAAGAAATGGACTTGCAAGCAAGAATGAGTGCAAGCAGGCAAAGAGCAAGCTTCCTTCTTCCATGCCCCTTACGTAGGCTGCCACCAGAAGGTGTGGGCCAGATTAAAGCTAGCCACCTCCAAAGATCTAGATTAAAAGTGGGTCTTCCCAGCTGGGTGGTGGTGGTGCACACCCTAATCCTAGCACTCAGGAGGCAGAGGTAGGCAGATCTGAGGCTTGCCTTTGGTTACTTTGTGGGTTCTTTTCTCCACCCTTCTCCACCCTTTTTCTCCCACCCTTTTAACCTTTTAATACTAGATAGAAGAAAGGATAAAAAGGAAAGAGGGCGATGTTATTGTTATTCTACTTCCTGCTGATTAGGGGCTCAAGTTCCTTGGGGCAAGTTTGATCTTTGCTGTCAGCATATCTTATTTCTTCTTCTTTCTTCTTTGCACACAACTACTTAACAAACCGACCAACAGCAAACAGCCAACAACCCCTCCTGCCTTTTCAGGCTCTAGCATTTATACACCCTCTGAAAAGTCCCCAGAATCCCAGACATCACACCACTGCAGAAACTATCTGCAGCTGACAAAAATCACGCCGCTGCTAGAGCACTAGGCAAGTCATAGTCAGCTGCTGTGGACCGTCTGAAGCAGCCCTGTGTCCCCACACCTGGGATTAAAACAAAAACACAGTCATATAATATTTCTGTGGTTTTTTAAAGAAGCTAAAATTCCAAGATTAGCATTACATGGATTTCTGAGTTTGAGGCCAGTTTGGTCTATAGAGTGACTTTTAGGATAGCTAGGGTCACACAGAGAAACCCTGTCTCAAAAACCAAAACCAAAACAAAACAAAGAAGTGGGTTCTCCCATTTCATATGATTTAATAATTAAGGGGAACCCCTCACAGGTGCACGCAGACACTTGGGATCTAGGTAATTGCAGATATAGTTAAGTTGTATCCATTGACACACACAGAAGAGGCACCTGCTGATCTAACTGGGGTGACTGTGCAAGAAGAAAGAAACTGGCATTATGTGGATGCTGCCTTAGGTTCAGGGACCCTGCTCTGGGACTATAAATTCTCAGGTCAGTTGTCTCTCAGACTCCTCTCACTTGATCTAGGAGCTCATCATGTGGATGTCAATCTTTTAGAACCCTTTTGTGGTGCAGGCCCACCTGGGTACCCTGCTACAGGTTCAGGCCCTCATAGAGTGTCTCTGTAGCGCCCATAGGGTGTCTCTGGCAGGTTCTTTTTCTGTTTCTTGCTTTTCTCTATCAGCATCTGCTTGTGACAGATTGGGATCATGTCACTCTTGGATTGTGCAGATGCCTATGAAAGGAAACCATGAGCATGTGCTTCTCTCTGGGCTTCGTGAGCTCAGGCCCCACTACAAAGGGCATTCTGAGTGTGTGTCCTGTCAGAGGATACTCAGTTTTGTCTTTTACAGTTTTCTAGGATTATCTCCTGGTTTTGTTTAGCCCTCAATTCTGCCATGACTCATGAATGATGGTGCTCCCCACTGTCCATGGTGCTTTCCCCAGCTTGTAGTTCCTGATTAGTCATGTCTTCAGATCTTCTGACAGGTTTTCCTTTCGCCAAGACTAATTGAATGTTTGCCTCTAATTTCCCACAATATTAGTATTTTCATAATTTTACACTTAAAAATTGAATCCAACTATACATTATTTAACCAGATATCATCATTATATTACCAAGATGACTACAGTTTGAATTAGTTTTCCTTAAACTGAACAAAATTCAATTGATGAACTTTGCACCTGCTAGAAGAATGCCCCACTACTGAATTTTAACTGATCCTTGAGAAATATTTTTAGACTTACTTACTCTATTATTTATGTGTATTGTGTACCACTTGTGTGCTTGGTGCCTGCAGAACACAGTGGATACCCTAGAACTACAGTTACAGACCATTGTGTGCTACCATGTGGGTGCTGAGCAGCAAATGAGACTTTTATTAAAAAAATTACTTTTTTTCAAGACAAGGTTTTACTATATAGCACTGGCTATCCTGGAACACACTAAGCTGGCCTCAAACTCAGGTTGATCTACTCCTGACTGAGAGTGTTGGGATTAAAGGTGTGGGCCACCATGCCTGGCATTATGAATTTTTTTATTTTTTGAAATTATAATATGATTACCATTCCTTGTACTTCCCTTTCCTCCTTCCCATGTACCCCTCCCTCCATGTAGCTGCTCTTGCTCCCTCTCAAATTCATGGCCTCTTTTCTTTATTGTTACACACTTTTCCTAATCTGTAAACACAACCTGCTCAGTCTGTATTATGTTACTTGGTATTGTATAACCAGTTGGGGGAGTCTATTTCTTCTGCTCTTTGCATTCCTTAGTTGCCTGTCATTCTTTGTCTAGCAGAGGGGCCCTATACAAATTCCCCCTTTCACGTTAGCATGTCTATCTATTGATGTTGTCATTGTTTAGATTCTGTTTAGGCATCCATGTTGATTAGACTTCATAGATGGAATTTTTTGTGACTTTTCTAGGGGACATGATCTCACAACAAACTTCCTGTTCCTCTGATTCTTCTGTCCCTTCTTCTGAAATAATCTGTGAACCTTTGTTGCAGGAATTGTGTTTTAGATGTGTCGGTTGGAACTGGGCACCACAAATCTCTTTTTTTTTTTTTTTTTTTTGGTTCTTTTTTTTTTTCGGAGCTGGGGACCGAACCCAGGGCCTTGCGCTTCCTAGGCAAGCGCTCTACCGCTAAGCTAAATCCCCAGCCCCTACAAATCTCTTATTCTTTGCATTTTGACCAGTTATGGTTTTCTGTAATAGTCTCAGTTGCAAAGAAAAAATTTTTTGATGAACAGTGAGGACTACACTTATCTATGGGTTAAGGATACACATTTAGCATATAAATAGGGACTGTGCTGGTTTAGTAAAGTGGCAATAATAGGTTCTCCTCCAAGATCCATCTCAAGTCCTCTCTGGGTTACATGTTTAATGTACATGGTGTCTTCAGCAATAGCAACTTAACTTCCATCTCTAGGAATCAATTAAGGGTAACAACAGTATTTAGTCTGTGGCTTCTCATGGCTAGTGTCGGAGTTTTAGTTAGATTGTGTACACATTGCCAGCCCAGATGGGAAATTTTCATTTAAACTATGTATGTATAAGCATACCCTGATTTATATATGCATTATGTGTAATTTTAGATAATATCAAATATTCTTACTGCTGTTTTACCCCTGTCTTCCTTTTGTATTTATCTCCTTCCTTACGGATAGCCCCGTTTTCCACATTGGAATCACTTGTCCCCTATTGCTCTCCCTTTCTACTGCGCCCTCTACTGTGGCTCCCTTTTGCTCTCCTGGTTTCTGGAGTCACTCCACTTTATTCACTCACATCTGAAGTCCAAGAGCTGGAAGTCACAGGTGAGAGAGAATATATGACCTTTGTCCTTTTGAGTCTCCATTACCTCACTCAGTACAATCTTTTCTAGTTCCATCCAGAATTGCAAAATTCATGATTTCAACTTTCTTTACAGCCGAAAAATCTTTCCTGGTGTATGTGTATCACGTTTTATTGTCTCTTTATCGCCTGGATGGCATTTAGATTGTTTCTTAGTTAGAGTGAGGAGAGCAGCAGTGACATGGCTGAGCAAGTGTCTGTGGAGGATGGTGTGGAGTCCCTTGTGCAGATGCCTAGAGTTAGTATCACTGAGTCACATGACAGATTGATTTTAGCCTCTGGAGGTTCTCTACATTGATTTCCAGAGGCTGGACCAATTTTCAATCCCACCAACAGTGAACAAATGTTCCCTTTCTTCCATATCCTCGCCAGCATTTGTTGTCAGTTATTTTGTTGATCCTTGCCAGTCAGCAACTGTTCTTAATTGCTGAACTATCTCTGCAGTCACTGATTAATATTTTTTAAAACTCAGCTTTAACTGCAATATTGTCAGAAAATTGGCTTTTTTCCCCCAAATACCCCTTCCAAGACAAAGTCTCTGCCACCAGCTGAAGTAATTTCTACCCATTTCTGTGCTATTCTGCGTCTAATGACAGAAAGTGTAAAGTATTTTGTCTCTTGGTTCCCCTGCATCTTTTTCCATATTTTGACATTTCAATGGAATAATATGTAATGGTTCATTCAAAATTACAAAAACATTGATTTTTAATTGATTATGCTGAATTTTACCATTCTATGTAACACAATCACATTGGCACATTTTTTTTTTTTACATCAGCTGCTTAAAAGTGTTGTTAGGGGGGTTGGGGATTTAGCTCAGTGGTAGAGCACTTGCCTAGCAAGCGGAAGGCCCTGGGTTCGGTCCCCAGCTCCGAAAAAAAGAAAAAAGAAAAAAAAAAGTGTTGTTAGGCTGGAGAGATGACTCAGTGGTTAAAGAACACTGATTGCTCTTCCAGAGATCCTGAGTTCAAATTTCAGCAACCACATGGTGGCTCACAACCATCTGTGATGTGATCTGATGCCCTCTTCTGGTGTGTCTGAGGACGGCGTCAGTGTCCTCACACATAATAAATAAATAAATAAATCTTTAAAAATGTGTTGTTAGAGAAAATACTGCCAGGCCTAGTGGCACAGACCTTTACTATCAGCAACAGGGAGGCCAAGACAGGCGGATCTCTATATGAGTTTGAGGCCAATCTGGTCTACATAGTGAGTTCCAGGACAACCAGGGCTATGTAGTGAGGCCATGGAAAGAGGGGGAGATAGAGGAAGAGGAGAAAGACAAATATTTATATCCTCCTGGTACAACATCTTTGGGTTGTTTTTTCCCCCATGTGACTTGAGATTTCCTACTTCTTTGTGCCAGGCATTTTGATGTTATTTACTAGACATTTTGAAAGTTTGAGTCTTATCTTGAAAATCCACTAAAATGGTGATGCTTTTGTTTTCGTTCCAATGTCCTGGTTTAGCTTAGGTTTCAAGTTCTGAGGACTCTGGTGCCACTGTGTCCTGCTTTCAGTCTTTGAGGCACCGTTTAGATAGTTTCACATGACAGCCACCCAGTGGTTGATCTAGGAATTAACTGAGCAGGATTCGATGAGCCTAGATGGGTACAGTGATTTTTTTTTTTTTTTTTGAGCTGCTGTCTTTCTATGATTTCTCTCACTGTTTCTGGGTCTTTGCCATTTTTTGGGGGGGGTCTTCTAACCAGAAGCCTGAGGCTTTAATAATCTGAGGCTCCTGTACACTCTCTGCCACTAACCACATGTACAGTACCAAGCATACCCCATGCTTGAGGGGAACAGACGATAAACTTGCTGCCTGTCTGGTAATGTTTCAGGCTCTGGTCTGCTTCTCTAGTCTGTGTCCTGCTCTATTTATCAGGTCTTCAGATTGTTGCCCTGTGCATACTGTCTAGTTTCATAGCTGTGGTCAGTGGAATGTATTCACTATATCTCACCAGAAGCAAAAATTCACCTTTGCTTTTTTCATTTTTTTTTCATTTTTTCTTTTTTTTTTTCAGAGCTGGGGACCGAACCCAAGGCCTTGCGCTTGCTAGGCAAGCGCTCTACCACTGAGCTAAATCCCCAATCCCTGTTTTTTTCATTTTTAACAGCATTATTGAGGCAAATTTAAAGAAACTTCATATGTTTTGATACTTTGTTCTTTTTTATTGCTGAATTGCACCAGAGTTTGTTTATGAATTCCTTTATCAATCTATTTGGGATTGTGTTCTGTTTGGAATGTAAACATGTGCATTTGTGCATGTTCTTTATGTACAGATGTAAAATCATATATAATAATATAATAATAGTTGGGTCATACACTAGGTATGTATTGCTGCTTTCCTTTTTTCCTTCTCTCTCTTTATTTCTTTCTTCTCATTTTTTGTTTTTTCTGAGAGGCAGTAATCACCACGTCTTAGCTGAGCTAAGGGCTGGACTCTAACTTACAGCGATTCTCTTGCCTCTGCCTCCTGACCTCTGGGATTAAAATGCTCCTGAGCTGCCTCCTGAGCCAGGTGGTTGTGCTTTGCTTCCTAACAGGTAGAGCTGCCACTTGACATTCTTACCAGCAGTGGGGAAGAGTCCTATGCTCCACTCCCCATCGCCAGTTCTACAGTTGATCCTGAGATGGAGGGAGGGAGGGAGGAAGGGAGGGAGGGAGAGGAAAGAGAGAGAGAGAGAGAGAGAGAGAGAGAGAGAGAGAGAGAGAGAGAGAGAGAACATGCACATTGCTCCCTAATGGCCTGTCAGTGAAGCTCTACTCCCTAACTTCTACAAGTTCTGCAATAGCTGTATCATCAGCTCTTCAGGTGGTGCCTCTTATTTATTTATAGTTAGACAATTCATACCTTATATGATGTACTTTTTATCGTTCTCACTTCCCTTTCATATCCCCCTCAGATCCCCCTGGAATTCTGTTTCCTCCCAACCTATCCTGCTTCCATACATTCATATCTTTCTCTCTCTCCCTCCTTTCCCTAACCCACTGATTTTATTTAGGGTTGCTAACATGTGTGAGTACAGGGTTAGCAACTGGACCATGAGCAACTTAGCTGTAACTACACCCCTGAAGAATGATTCCCCCATCCTTCAGAAGGTGTTAATTGCCATAGCTCTGTTACCATGGGCCTTTCTATGCCTGTCCTAGCTCTTAATAATGACAGAGACTTACTTTTATTTGTTAATAGCTTCTGGCCTTAAGCTAGGCTTATTCTCAACTAACTCGTAACTGAATTATTCCATTTATACTAATCTAAGTTCTGCCACGTGGCTGGTTGCTTCTCCTCAGTTTTATACATCTGATTTCCTTCAAGTCTCATTGGCGAATCTTCCAGTGCCTGACTTCTTCCCAGAGTTCCTCTCTCAGCCTGGATGTCCCATCTTACTATTTTGCCTTCTGCTATAGGCCATAGGCTTTTTTATTTTAACCAATCAGAAGGTGCCTTAAGTGGGCAAGGAAAGACAAATATATCTTCATACAGTGCAAATAAACATTATCCCTACAGCCCCTCAACAAGAGGTGGGGGTGTCATGTGCCCCTTCCCCATCGTGCCATGGTGATGAGTTCAGATATTGTGTAGGTGTTGTCCAGATAACAATAGCTGGTGAATTCATGAGTGGAGTCACTATGTCATATTCAGAAGGCAGTGTTTCATAGTACTTCTCTTTATCTTCCATCTTTTACATTCTCTCCCCACCTTCTTCTGGGATGGTCCCTGACCCTTGAAAGGATAGTCACCTATTCTTAGCACTTTGACCAGTTCTGAGTCTTGACATTACTGCTGCTCACTGTAAAAGAGAAGTTTCTCTGATCAAGTTTGTCAGCAGCACTAATCCATGGATAAAAACTAAACAAATATTTAGAAGATGGTTTGACAACAGTTTAATAAAACAGTAGTAGGTTCTTCTGTGGCCTAGCACCTACCTAAAGCCCAGGAGCTTTTGACCAGATTATTAGTACTAGCCATGAATTCCTTCTGTGGAGTAGGCCTCAAATCCAACCAGGAAGCAAAGGTGGCTACACCGTTGCACCAGGGAACACATCTTACCTGGCAGACAGCATTGTACCATGCAGGGTCTACCTCTGGCAAGATCAGTAACGACTTTTCTCCTGAGTAGTAGGCATTATAAATACTAGCTAGCAGAGAGGAAGTTTTCAGGTGAGCTTTAACTGTATTCCTTTATGCCCTGCAACCGAAGTATGTGATGTCTTCAGCAACAGGATTCCACCTTCCAGTGAGGGGGAATAAACCAAGTGTCTCACCCAAGAGCACACTGCGAGAAGCAGTAGCCTGTGTGTTTGAGGGGTGGGGACTTGAGAATCTCCTTGACCAACAGCTCATAAGGGGAATTCCATAGCTGACACTGGAGCTTTCATTTAATAATCCATGGCTTCTGGGAACCACATACTGCAATTCAAACTTATTTATTTATTCATTTATTCACTCACTTTACATCCCAATCACAGTCCTCAATCCTTCCTCTTCTCTCAGTCTCGCCCTCACAACACCTCTCCTTCTATCTCTCTCTCTCTTTCTCTCTCTCTCTCTCTCTCTCTCTCTCTCACACACACACACACACACACACACACACACACACACACAACCCTTTTTAAGCTTGAGGAAAATACTACCATTTAAAAGAAAAAGAAAACAGTGCAGGGATGTTGTAAATCTCAATAGCTGCCCAGGAGAGGAGACTAGAGATGAGAAAGAAGCCAGGCAGAGCTGGGCAAGGTGGTGCACGCCTTTAATCCCCACAGAGGCAGGGGGGCTGATTTCTGAGTTTGAGGTTAGCCAGCTCTACAGAGTGATTTCTGGGACAAGCCAGGGTTACACAGAGAAGCCTGTCTCAAAACCAAAAATAGTTAAGAAACAAGCCATGCCATTTGAATTAAGCCTGTATGGAGGTGAGCTGGCAGGCAAGCAGCCACAAAGCAGAGTCAGAGAATTAGAGAAAATGTCAGAAAGCCCCAATACTAGAGAAAACGCATTACTTAGGCTCTGGCCAGCATCCAAAAGAGAAGAGAAGGAAAGGGAAGTTATGCCTTTCTGAGTTAAGACTCAACAGGATCTCCTGGCAGATTCAGAGTGACTGTGCTAACGGGTAAGAATTCTGACATGGAGAAGTACATTATCTCTTCCAGGGTAATTGTCTCTCCTTTCTCTTTAGTATGGCTAAGGATGAGCACCGGTTCTCGGGTGGGTGGCTCCTTGGGCAGGTGGTTGGCTTGCCTGACTGGATTGATTTATAGGAGGAGGCACGTTTCCATATAGAACTGGGTTACATCCTTTCCTGTGACATCCCCTTCTAAAAAGAGAACCCTAAAATCACTTAGGACATGGAGTATTGATATAATCCATTTCTGCTGTGAAAGTCTAGAGATCCAGTTCCAAAGCTGTTCCCTAGAGGGATTATTCATGTCTGGCCAGAGTGCAATTCCTTTTTTGAAAAAAAAAGTTATTTTTATATGCATGGTTGTTTTGTATGTCTGTGTACCACATGTCTGTGGAAGCCAGAAGAGGGTGTCAGGTCCCTTGAGAGTGGTGTTACAATTTTCAGCTACTGTGTGGGTCCAGAAATCAAACTCCTGTCCTGTTAACTGTGAACCAGCTATATAGCCACTCCTTTTTAAAAACTTTTTTTAAAATTAGTTTACAAAGTAGTGGGTAGCCATAAGGCTTTTCAAATGTCTTTAGTTCCCCTCCCCCATTCTCCCACTGTCATCCCCACTTCAACCCCGATATCCCCTCGTTTGCTTTCATATCATGCATGTTCTGCTACCTGCTCTCCATCTGAAGGCTCTTCCCCATCATGGCCTTTGCTAGTTTCCTGACCTCTACAAACACTCCAGATCAAACACACAAATCTAAAAATTTACTTCACTTCACATATTGCCATTTCCATCCATTTCCTGTGAACTTCATAATTTCTTTTTTTTTTCACAGTTGAGGGAAGTGAATCTTTTTTTAAAGATCTACTTTCCTTCTTGTCTTTTACATTAGGCCCCTTGACTTTCTCCCATAGCTCACTATGGGACTCATCTTTTGACATTCCCTTGAATTTATTTCCTGTTTTCAGCTTTTTTTTATATCACTGTAACCAAACACTGGTATAAACAACTTAAAAAAGAGAAAAGATTTATTTTGACTCAGAAGAGAATAGATGTCCTGACAGTTTTATGTCAACTTGACACATAAGTCATCTGGGAAGAGCAACTCTCAACTGAGGAAATGCCTCTATAAGATTCTATAGGCAAGTCTGTAGAGCATTTTCTTAATTAATGGTTAATATGGGAGGGCTCAGTTCACTGTGATTGATATGGGAGGGCTCAGTTCACTGTGATTGATATGGGAGGGCTCAGTTCACTGTGATTGATATGGGAGGGCTCAGTTCACTGTGATTGATATGGGAGGGCTCAGTTCACTGTGATTGATATGGGAGGGTCCAGTTCACTGTGGGTGGTGCCATCTCTGGCAGATGGTTCTGGGATATATAAGAAAGCTGGTTAAGCAAGACATGGAGAACAAGCTAGTATGTGGTATGAAATGTGATATGATATATAAGCACTAGTATATGGCCTCTGCTCCAGGATCCTGCCCTGATTTCCTTGATGGTAGGATGTGGAAGTGGAAGTGAAATAAATCCTTCCCCCCCCAAAGCTGCTTTTGGTCATGGAGTTTTGTTTTGTTTCTTCTTCATAATATTTTTATTGACTATTTGGGAATTTCACATCATGGACCCGGATTACACTCACTTCCCAGTCTTCTCAGGATTGTCCCCCAACCCTTGTGACCTACCCCCATAGGCTTATGTTTTTCAAAACCTTTTTTTTTTTGGTTCTTTTTTTCGGAGCTGGGGACCGAACCCAGGGCCTTGCGCTTCCTAGGCAAGTGCTCTACCACTGAGCTAAATCCCCAGCCCCTCAAAACCTACCTTTAATAAGGGTACTTAGATGCTTTAGCCTCCCTTGTAGCCTACCATCCACCAGAGGTAGTGGAAAGGAAAGGTAATAGGGCAAAGAAGAATGTGGACCTGTTTAGGGATAGTTCTCTGGAGTGAGTCCAGTCTGCATTGTCATGATATCAGCAGTTCAGTTACATGGATCAGGAGCAGCAGCTCGAGCTACTCAAACACCATTCACAAATCAGCAACTGCAGTTTGACCCAGAAGAAACTGCAAGGCTCTGCAGACTGGCCTGTATCCATGGAAGTGGCAAGAAGCTGCCTGACCACCACCAGAAGTTCTTTGGTGGCATTTCTCTATGAAGTCACAACAAGCAACGACCAGCGAAGAGTGCAAGGCGAACCAGTACCATACAGCAGCATTCACTATCTGTTGGGTTATATTTATACCCTTTCCAAACATCACAGGCTCTTTCAAGTATCCGCTCTACCAAAACATCACATGTCCTTTTTCCAGGCAGTTTCTAGAAAAATACCACATGTCTGTTCTCAGCAAAACATCCTTTCACAGGTCAGTGTCAGCAAAAACATCCTCTCATAATTCAATTTCCAGAAAACATCACATGACCCAACTGAGTCTCCAAAGAAACCAGAAATTCCTAATTCACCCCACCCCCAAAACCCCACAAGTCCAATTTGTGTTGCTTATATATTCAGTAGAGCACAGCCAAACCTCCAATAGCCATCCCCTTAAGGGTTTCCCAACCCTGCTGTCAGAAGCCTTCAAATGTGGTGAGCAGCACTTCAGTATCCTTATCACAATTTTTTTTGTAACTTAGCAATTAGATTTACATGTTAAATTCTCAATCCACAATACATCCACATAATAAACTTAAAACCAGTTGATAAGGATATAAACTACCCACCTAGATAAGATAAATTTGTCTACAGAAATCCATCCCAGCTCCCTTGGCAATTCAGGACCACCTGGATGTGGGTCATCCTTCTCTGTCTCCATCTTGATTCTCCCTCCTTCTCCTTCCCTCCCTCCCTACAAAAACTTTATCCCCACCTTTTTCTTTTACTGTTCTATCATGGCCTTGATCTAACTTGTGCCAGCCCTCACCGGCATAATGACATCAACCTACACTCCACCCTTTCTGTCTAATTAAGAAGACTTTTCTCTCAGATATAAACTGAGCACAACTATTATCATTTTGTAATTTAAAAGTATAAAATATACCAACATTTTATCAGTTAAACAGAACATTTAGTTATCTATTCCAGCTTAAGAAAGGCTTAAAATCTATGTTATATCCTGGCTAGCCTGTATTCTATCTGATAGCTATCTAATTAAATATGTACTTTCAAAGTTAAACAGCCTGAGTCGGTTATGAGACCATAATCAGTCTCCAGCCCCGTCAGAAATCTGAGAATGACCAATATAGCTGTAAATATAGGAAACCTAACATGGCTTCTAGAACTGAGACAGGTTATAGAGACAATTTTCTACTGTTGCACAGTCCCCTGTCAGCAACACGTGAAGTCTTCAGCCTTCTGGCCCAGGATCATCTGACAGACTTTTGAAATACAGAATTTTGAAAGGCTGATCACTCTGGCTTAGCAGAAATTATCAGTCAACTATTCTGTAACGTGTCATTTTCTGGACAGTATTTAGTCTGTAGATGAATTGAGGCAATTCTTGCCTAGTGGCTGTCTCAACATAGTGCATCACCTTACCTGGAGGTGGAGATGTTGTTCAATTTCTTCTTTGAATCCACCAAAGGGGAGCTGTTAGGAACAGATATGTCTCAACAAATGATAAATTACATTAAATGTCATATATTGTGGACTTCTGATGTTTTTAAAAACCATCTATCTATATAAGGTAATCTGGACTGTTGTCTGTTAAATATCTTAATATTTTATCTTGAAAGCACTCTAACAACAAACTAGGAGCCATGAATTTGTTATTTGGCCCTTAATTCCTGTCTGATCATCTTAGACCAGTTTGTAATAGCATTAATAGGAGGACTAGGCCCAAGCCTTGTACTTTAAAATTTTTGTAACAGTAGAGGAAATTTATGTTAATGAAAATCACAAACTTGTATCAAAAATTCTATACCAATGTAAAGATTATAGCTTTAGCTTAGTAACAAATATAAGGATTTCTACCAAATGAGATTGTGGCTGTATAATCAATTCTAGCTAATTCCTCCCTATTAAATTATGACTATTTCTAAATTTCTCATAAAAACAACCTTAAGATAACCACCTCTAGCCCCCCACAGTCCAGGGCATTGGGGTGATGACTCTTCAGTGGCTTCTTCAAGCTGTACATGGTCATTGAGATATCTTTGGGCAGTGTAGGGAAAATGGGGGAGTTGTTTGGCCTTAAGAAGGCCACCCAATGATTGTTGTGGCCTCTGATGGCTGCCTTGACTGGATCTGGGTGAAAGTCCCTGAGATCAGGAATCCAAGCAGGCCAATTCAGCATTCAGATGATGAACTTCACCAAGATGTACATTCTGCAATATATAAATCTCAAAGCAAAATGTTAGCATCATCAAGATAACTTTTTGTTTGATTCTCTTGAATCTAGTTTTTCAGGTGGTCTCCCTCTATCAAATCTGGTCCATATAACTCTGGAAGGTGTCCAGAGCCTAATCACCCTTTTTAAAAATACAAAGACAAAATCTTTCTTCCAAAATACCATGTTCTTTAGTCTGTAACCAGAAAAGCTTGTATTTGTACTCTTTCCCAGAGGAATAATATAGCAAGGCTCAAAATCACACCCATTATGAAAATTAAAACAATTTTTTAAAAAAGAAGTGAGCTAAACAATAGTGTATGAGCCTGTTTAGGCTTCTCTAATCTGGCTTATCAGGAAATTAACCCCAAATTCCCCTGGAGCCCACATTAAGAGAACCTGAATTTCCTGTTGTAGTAAATACCAAAAATAACCACAAACCCTCACTAGCCAGCATTGTCAAGCCATATGGCCTTTAACAGGGTAATTCATAAAACAAATTAAACACCTTCTATCAATTCCAATACCAATAAGAAGTAAGAAACTTATCAAACCAGGACTTCAGCCCAAAATACATCGATCTCTATCTAGAGTGTCAGATTTTTATTTATTAATAACTTCCATAATATATGTCTGTATTCACTCTGCCTGGTGTACAGACTTCTTTTTTTAATAACCTTATTAACTTGTAACTATCACCACTCTCTACTTGGAGTCAGTGACTGATTTTCCCTCTCTAAGTTCTGAACCTCAGGTGAAAATCCCCACGTGATTCAGGTAAACTCTGTACTCTATTCTTCTAACTACAAAAACAAACTAAATCACAATTCCATTAATACCTGTCATTAAGAAGCAGGCAGCTTGTCTAACTATGATTTTAACCCAAAATTCCCATGGAGCCCACGTACAAAGAATATGGGCATCCTGAAAGACTAAATAGAGCATTAATTCTTTCTACTCTTTAAAGCAATTAAATCATTTTAAATTAAATCTTTTTCCAAACAACTTTTGTTAAAAACACAAGCAGCTTCTTATCTCTAACTCTCTGGTATTTCTTTTGTTTAAGGTTTCTGAGCTTGAGACATCACATGACTCAAAATGGCACTGGCCCCCTCTTACTTAGAAAATAAAATTTTGTCTCCAACTCTTAGGCCGATAATCTTAACTTTCTAGTGTTTTTTTGCCTAATAATGTTGGTTCACCACCTGTTGCGGTAAGATTAAAATGGAATGTTTTCTGTCAGTTCCCGCAAGCCTGATCCACTCATTCCGGCTGCTACTCTACCATGTGGTCACCTAGGTGGTAGTTACTATGCCTGGCACACACACTTATCTTGTTCTGTGGGCCCTTGCACACTGTCATTCCTCGAGGGCAACAGAACCAGATCTGCACGGTCCAACAGCCTCTCAGCCATTTCTTTCACACACTGCCTCTTTAGCCTGGTAAAAATCAAAGTTCCAGAAACATATAATTTAGCAATCAGATTTACCTGTTAAATTCTCAACCCACAATACAACCACACAATACACTTACATACAATTGATAAGGATATAAACCGCCCACCTTGATAAAATAAATTTGCCTACAGAAATCCATCCCAGCTACCTTGGCAATTCAGGACCACTCAGATCTGGGTCATCCTCAATCTCCATCTTGATTCCCTTATCACTTTTTAAAGGGATCTCTTTGATGGTTTCCTGTCTATTCTGTTACTTTTTTTGGGGGGGGTTGTCACTGAAGCCTTCTAAGGCCCTCTTTCTAATTTTTAAAAAGATGTGTGTCCATCTTTCTTAGCTGTGAGTTTGTAGTCATCCATCCCACTGCAGAAGTAGTTTCCTTGCCCTTTACAGTCATCAGGAGCATGGATCATGGACTTCCTCTTGTTTTCTGGCAACAGCAAGGATCATGGACACAAACATGGCCTCAGAGAGCTGCACAGGCTCATGGAGTTTTGCCTCATCAATAGAAAGCCTAAGAAACTCAGTAGACATGGATGAGTAATAGATCTTTATGTTACCCTTCTCCCCACCCTGGGATAAGGTATTTGTGAATAGTTTATCTTTTTCTGATTTTGTTTTCATGAGTTGTCTGGGAAGTCAAAATAAGTGTTCCAACTATAGTTAATTATTCTTTACCCTTGAGAAAAAACTTTTTAAAATATCTTCTAAGTGTCTGTGAATTCTAAGCTTCTCACAAATACCTGCTAGGAATAGACAGGATTCCTGGCCCTTTGTGACCTGAACTTTGTTCTCTAGTCCTTTGGATGGCTGTCTGCAGGTGACGGTAATTTCTTCATATGCAAGCAAGGATCAGCTCTCTGCTGAATAGTTAGCTGGTGGTGGGCTCAAAAAGTGATGATTTTTTGAATTATCTGACTTTTTCATTATGGGAATGAATTTGTGTAAATATTTAGACATTTTAATTTGTCTAAAATTCTATCTTATGTTCTGCATTGAAATGGCTTGTCAAGCACCCTTTACTCTGTCAGAGTCAGTCTTTTGTCCTTAGTCTCCCTGGTCACAGTGCTTATGGCACAGCATTTCTAGAAGCCCCAACACTTGTTTTTATCTTGTTAGCTCATAAGTCCATGTGAATAGAAGCCTTTCAGCCTACTTCTCTGTTATGGAATGTGTTGCTTGCCTCTGTTGCTCTGGCATGGGGTCATCACTAGGATTTCAGAGTGGTAAAAAACATGGCTAGGTCTCTTCCTCACCTGAAACCTGAACCAGGAGGTCTTTAGTTTTCTTCTAAGTTCTTTTTTTCTCCCAAATCAGGCCTTAGGACTTAGACCTTTTAGTCTCTTTTTAAGTCCTGTTCAGAACCACTATTTTCTTTCCAGAGGCCTTCTCATGGGAGGAGTAGGACCTTTGCTCTCTCTGTGCTTGCCAGGAGCTACATTATTCCATCCAATACCTCTTATCACACATGGCTTAGATGTCTGTCTAGTATTTCTACATTATCAGGGCCAGTTTTTGTCAATGCCCTTATTTCACTGCAGTACTACTCGTGATGCTGGCTCAGAATTTATCAATGTTACAAAATTCAAAAATTCTGACCTTTCACATTGAGTTGTTGTTTTTTTTTTTTTTTTTAGTGTCCTGAGTTCTTGGTTTTCTTCTGGTTTTTTTTTAAGTTTATAACTGAATAATTAGGAATATTAACATCACAGGTATGATTAAATTGGAGTTTTACTTTCATTTCTTTATGAGTACTTTTTTCCCTAGTGTTTGTTACTTAAGTGTCCTCCTGGCATGTTTGTACAGCTCTGTAGTACCTGACTAGGTTGCTACTGAGTCAACTGAGAAGACCTATGGTACCTTTGCACTCTAGCCACTGCTCCTATTACCTCTGTTCCTTTTCTGCCCTGAGTCTCTGAGCATATCCTCCAGAGTAGTCTTCTTTCCCAGTCAGTGGTTCTGAGCTCACACAGACCACCTGCCTTAGCGAGCCTTGTTTCAGGTCTCCATCCCACTTTATCGGTCCCCTTTATTCCTGTACACGAGGAACAAAGCCTGCTGTAGTTCATCATGTCACTCATTCAGGTTAAAAACTTAATGTCATCTGGTGGCACTGAAATCCTGTTTATCCTTTCCTAGATATTTCCTTCCCAAGACAGTGTTCTATCCCAAATGCAGTGTTTATTGTCCCACTTATATGCCCCTAAATAGTAGTGTGCCACTTAAACACATTAGTAATAACTTCAGAGTATCCAAAATTCATGAGTGTCACATTAAGGAAAATAAATCAGAGGACTTTCTCTTGGAGTGCTTTTACCAAGAGCACACCTAGATCTAAATCTCTACTTCTGTGCCTTCAAACACATTGCTTCTGGTCTATCTGTAATCTATCTGCTGTATGAGTCTGAATCCATGCCTGCCTGAATCTTGTCATGTCTTGTCTATCCCTGTGTCTCTGTGTGTCCCTCACAAAGGTATTTGTTCTGTGTTTATTGAATAGCACATAAAGTATTGCATGGAGAAAGATTAAGGATACTTTACAGTAATCTTTAATAAAGTTTTACCAAGGATGAAATATTAGTGACACCAAGTGACACAACTGACCTCCATTCAAATGGACTTATCAGTCTATATTTATGTTGCTTCCAGGACTTATGGTGGATATTTGTTTTATAAGGTTGCTTTTCATGTTTGCTAGTTTCAACTTTTCTTACCGAGGTCAGAGTTCAGAGTTCTCTAGAGGAACAGAACTTATAGTGTGTGTGTGTGTGTGTGTGTGTGTGTGTGTGTGTGTGTGTGTATTACATAAACTTGTGTACTCATGGTTCAGTGCCATGAAAGAATATAACTTAAGATGTCAGCTATGCATTAGTTTATGTAATAATTGATTACATGGAAAATCCAAGGCAAGTAAGATTGTTACATCAGTCTCTTAAAGGTGGGTTAAATGAACAGGCTGAGTATATTGCAACATGTCAGTTTTAAGTCCTAAGTACCTCCAGGCTGTACTATTAACTTTGGCTGTGACGTGCAATAAACATTACAATCTCTTTGAATGTAAGAGGTATTTTCATAATGATGTAAAACTACATGATAGTGAGGCATTTGTTACTTTAAATTTTATGTGAATAGTAACGGATAGTACTTATCCTCTTAATGAGTGCTGTTTTCTTTCAGTATTGTTTTTCAGTTATTTGCCCATTTAGTCTTTTATCTAATTTCAGTTTGGAAGTTTGCATCATTTTTGTTAATTTATGAAAGTTCTTCATATGTTATAGGTATTTTCTTTGTTTGCTTATAGGTATATCTTTAGTCTACAGTTAGTTTCCTGTTGTGTAGTCTTTGATTTTTTTTCAATATCAAGTTTAAAGTTTTTTTTTTTTTTTGGTTCTTTTTTTCGGAGCTGGGGACCGAACCCAGGGCCTTGCGCTTCCTAGGCAAGCGCTCTACCACTGAGCTAAATCCCCAGCCCCAAGTTTAAAGTTTTTATAGCTTACATATTCTTGGTTTTTTTGTTTCTATTTTGAGCAGACAAAGGCATGCTCAAGTGATCCTCCTTCCTCATCCTCCCATGCAGCAGGGACTACAAGTGGACAGCACCACAATACGTGATGTGCTGTGCCGTTTAAGGAGTCTTTACCTGCATGGCAATTATAGAGATGCTCAAATTCTATATTTTGCATTGTGTCTTAATCACACTTAATCACAGGTGTGGTGTAGAGCTGTGAGCATTTTCCATTTGGATAACTGCTTGTTATAACAGTCCTGTCTTCACAACTCACTCTGTAATCCCTTCTCATACAAGAGTGCCGACATGAATGGTCTGATTCAAGGCTCTGTTCTGTACTCTTGGTGTATTGGTCTCTCCTGACGCTGAACCTGGTACAGTCTCATTAGAGACTATCCCTGTGTCTCCTTCATGCAGCCCTGATTCAACACTCTCATCCTCTCCCCAGTTTCACCTTCACACGCAGCATTTTAGCCCCAGAAGTGGGCATGATGTCTGTCAGATATTGCAAATGTCACTAAAGGAAAAAACAGTATTGGGAACTTGGGTCTTAAATATAAGATGCTAGATATTGCTGATGAATCATGATAAGGAAGAATATTTAATATATTAGCTCTTATAGCCCATACTCATTATTAAGGAAGGAAGCTTTTTACAGCAGCATATGTATTACAACAGTGTTAGTTATTTGGAGGTTGAATGCAGGAAGAGCTAGCATTTTTCACTATGGCTCCAATATGGCAGGAGTCTGATAACATATTGAATGAATTCTAGGTAAAAGTCCTAAGAATATTTTTGACAGTGAATGTACATTTTAGAGAAGACCATATTATAATTTTAAGGAAATAATTATTTTATTCAAAACAATATGGTTAAAATACTTGATGTTTTGACAAAAGATATTATGTTCCTATGGGCAGTTCAATCACTACTTGAAAATCTGAATGTGACAGTTTTCATCTGAGGGACATCTGGATTCTTTCCAGTTTTCAGCAATTATAAATAGATCTGCCATAAACATTGGTACACAAGTTTTCGTGTTATCTTACATCTTTATCTCTCTGAAATAAGCATCTATGACAGCAGTTGTTGAATCAAGTGTTTTAGATATATGCCTGAGGTCTGTATGTTGATATTCTAAAGGATTTTTGTGTGTATTGATGAAGAATATTAATCTGTGTCTGGTTTTGGTATCAGGGTAATAATACTAGTGTTATAAAATGAATTTGAAAATATTCTTTCTCTTATAATTTCTGGACAATAATGTGTGATGCTGTAAGTCTGAATATTTGGTAAATTCCTCATGAAATAGCCTTGGCTTAGGAAGAGTATCCTTGTAACAAGGTGAGTTTTTGTTTTTTCTTTTAAGATCTGACTGCGCAGTTCTGGCTGCTCTGGAAGTCACTATGTAAGCCTGGCTGGCCTTGAATTTATACAGGTCTACCCACCTCTGTCTCCTGAGTGCTGGGACTAAGGGTGAGCACCACCAGGTCTGGCCGTTAACAGGGATTTTCATTTCCCCATTTCATAGTGTGTTTTTCTCCAGTCTGACGTTCACACACACGTTGCTGACAGCATCCTCTGCACTTTCTGTGCAGCAGCGAGCCATCAGTATTGATGAGTTTTCTTCTTTCCATTTTCTTTGTCAGTTTAATGAGAGTTTTGTTTGATTTTAGTGATATTTTCAAATAACCAAGTACTTTCTTTATTGACTCCCCCCCCCCCCCCATTTTCAGTTGGTTAGTTCTGTTCCCTGTTATTTCCACTCTTCTGCTTGATTGGGTTTATTTTCCTTTCCTTCTAATTTCTTGAGCTTAGATTGTTACTGGAGACTTTTTGTGTGTGCTGCAAACTTCCCTTTTAGTGCTGCTATAGCTACTACATCCTACACAGTTTGCTATATTGTATTTTGTCAAAGAAAAAACCTGAAACAATCAGAGTTAGATCATCCAGGAAGACTACATCTAAGACTATTGCAATAAGATGGGGAGGCTGAACTCAACTCTGAATACAAACAGGGGCAGCAAGAGACTTAGAGCACATAGGCAAGGGGAGGGTCAGTGGATGAAAAATGACAAAGAAGAATTTGGCTGGGTGTCTAGGTAGGAGGGGCCAAGCTAAACTCAGTCACAAATCTTTTCTTTTGTGTTTGACAGGAAAAAAAATTCTGTTTGTCTAAAGGTTTTTGGTCTTGTAAGGCTACAGATATCAGTGGTCTTTTGTTAGATGTCTTTTGTTTGCTTTATTTGTTTGGGTTTTGTATGTGGATATTGGCTTCTTCAGCATCCAGTTTGAGACTGAGAAGAATTGTGGGCCTCAGTTCTGTGTAATTCTATGGACTTTGTAGTCCATAACCATTCTTCTTTTGATCCAGCTTTCAGGGTTTTTCTATTTCCTGGATGCCTAGAGTCCAGGGTTTTAGTTGTACTTAATGACAGAAAGAAGGAAAATATGTTTATGCCACTTTCCTGGAAACAGAAGCAGCTTTAAACAAAATATTTCATAGCACAAAGATGGTTTTGAAATACCATCTGATATGTGATCATTCCTGCCTCTTTTGCTCTTGAGAGGCTGCCAGCCATTGGGCCTGAGCCTTGGTCTCTCCACAGAATGAGGTGATACAGTTGAGACTAAAGGAGTTCTGCTCAGCTCTGGCTCTCAACTAGAATGACAGAGAGAGAGAGAGAGAGAGAGAGAGAGAGAGAGACAGAGACAGAGACAGAGACAGAGACAGAAACAGAGAGAGAAACAGAGAGAAAGAAAGAGAGAAAGTAGAAAGAAGAGCATTATGCTCTAAAGACCTAATAGTGTTTTACTCTATATTTCTACCTTAAATTTCAGAAGTTTTCCTGCAGTGCCCAAACTTAGCCTGGCATTTGTTAATTTAACGTAAGGATACATTGTAATCTGCACCTCCCACTTGTTGGGAAAGGGTTAGCTGCTCCTTTGGACTTGGGAGAGGTTCTGAGTGGGAAGAAACAGTGGAGATCAGAGTTGAGCTGGGTGGCGGGGGAAGGAGAACTCTGAAAAGGTCATATAACCCTGCCTGTGTGGTTAGAATCCAATGAGGGAAGAGCCAGAGGAGAGAATACAGCCCCAACAATGGTGCATCTGAGTTCAGAGGAAGCAGTTTATAGCATGGAGTTAACACATAGTACGTGTTTCTTTTTTTTTTTTTTCTTTTTTCTTTTTTTCGGAGCTGGGGACCGAACCCAGGGCCTTGCTGCACTTGCTAGGCAAGCGCTCTACCACTGAGCTAAATCCCCAACCCCATAGTATGTGTTTCTTAAGTAAGATCTGTAGTTGTTCTTCTGCACCGTGTCCACCAGAGCAATATGCTCCTGGGTCATGTATACCTCTAGTGTAGAAAATAAAGACTCCTACATCTTGCCACTTTTGTCTGCACCCTGGAAAGCAGTTGTGACTGGTATAGTCCAAGGCTGGCTCTAAACGGAAAGCACGGCTGAGTTTCAGAACACAGTGATATCACCAGGGTTAAGTACAGGACCACAATAGCAGACAGGGACATCAGGTACTTGTTGCAGTGAGCTCACAGACTGCAGTCCTGTTGTGGACACTTTTCTCTTGTAGAAGTGGACAGGTCGTGGGGCCCAGGCAGCAAGATGAAGTAGTCCCAAGCTGGTGGCATGGGAGCTTCCTCCTAGTGTCATGGAGTCTTGGATTCTTCTACCACCTTACCATTGACACCACCTTACCATTGACACCACCTTACCATTGACACCACCTTACCATTGACACCACCTTACCATTGACACCACCTTACCATTGACACCATCTTACCATTGACACCATCTTACCATTGACACCACCTTACCATTGACACCACCTTACCATTGACACCACCTTACCATTGACACCACCTTACCATTGACACCACCTTACCATTGACACCACCTTACCACTGACACCACCTTACCATTGACACCACTTTGGGAAGGAGGAGCACAAGCAGAGAGAGAATAATGAGGTGGGGTGAACCACACTGAGTGTCTGCTGTTCCCCAAACCCTAACTTGAGTTTAAAGTGCTGCAGATCTGTGTCTTCATTCATCTGAAGCAACACAAAAGTGAACTCAAGCTGATCTACACAGCTAAGGGTATTCCTCATCCTTCCTGTGCCAGATGTCTTAGGAAGGAAACACCTTCAGACACAGTCTACAGGAAGGAAGGGGCCCAGCACATTCTTCTCCTTCCTCATTGCCAGTGTGTGTGTGTGTGTGTGTGTGTGTGTGTGTGTGTGTGAGTTCCTCATTCTTCTACCTTATTCTTTGAGGCAAGATCTTTCACTTCAACTGAGAGCTCACCAGTAAAGCTAGTTAGTCTCCCTATATGGTTTGCTGTGGGAATCTTTTGTCTCAGCTTTCTGAGCCTGAAATTACAAATGAACCACCATGCCCACCTAGCATTTACGTGGGTTCTAATCATAGGAATTCTAGGAATTCAAATTCTAGTTGTCATGGTTGTATGGCAAGCCCTTCTAACCACTCCTCAGCACTTGTACCTGAATTTAAATTTCTAAAATTTACTATTTGTGTGTATTGTTGTAGTGTATATTTGCATGTGTATTTGTCACAGCACGTGTGTGGAGGTCTGAAAACAACTTTGTATAATCTGTTCTCTCCTTCCACTTTTACATGGGCTCCAGGAATCTGATTCAGGTCATCAGGTTTATATGACAAGTGCTTTAGCCACTGAGCCACCTGGCCAGCCCACCTAGTAGCTGAAATGTTCTTTAATTGTTTAAAAAGGTTTACTGGTAAGGATATCGAACAATAGATATTCTCATTTATTGTGAGAGTGAAAAAATACAGTGATTTCTGAAGTCTGGCAGTAAAATGTAGACTTTAATAATTATGTGTCACTATTGGTCCAGTAATTCAAACAACACACACTTCACCTTAGTCAGTTTTTCATCACAGTGTCAAAATACCTGCAATTATCAACTTAAAGGAGGAAATATGTAGTTTTTATTACATTTATTTATAAGTGTATGTGTGCATGTACCACAACATACTTCTGCAGATCAGAGGACAGCGTAGGAATTGGTTCTCTCTTTTATCATGAAGTTCTAGGAGGTGGAACTCTGGTTTCAGGAAGGCCTGGTAGCAAACACCTTTACTTGCTGAGCCAATGTATAAGCCCCATCCAACAGTTTAGTACAAACTGCCATTTCATCCAGTCACCACACTCCAAAGCTTATCAATTTATCTGAAAATTTATATATGTAAAATCTTGCACTAAATACACATGATGGCAATTTTATTAATTGTTGCTAAAACATGAACGCAAACAAGGTTTTCTTCATGGATTAGTGAACTATGTTATATTCATATAGAGAAATACTTTTCAGTGATAAAAAGGAGTAGGCCATGAAGCCAAAAAAAGACAGGACGGAGGTACTGGGTCTCCTCAATGGTTAAGAGACTTTACTGTTCTCGCAGAGGACCCAGATTCAGTTCCCAGCAGCCACATGGTGACTCACAACTGTAGATAATATGTGTGAATGGGAATCTGAAAGTCTCTTCTGACCTCCCCTGGTATGCACTCACAGGCAAAGCACTCGTACACAAAGAGTAAAATAAGAGAACTTACAAACTAAAAGGGGAAATGACTGAATCAGGATACAGGTGCCTGAGAAGTAATGAGTCGAAGCCAGCCTTGGCTATACAGTGAGACACCGCCTGAATAGGAAATGCCTAAGCTTACTGCAGTGATGATGGTAGAGAGATGATGCAATGTGGTCTTTCTTCACAAGCCCTATTCCCAGAAGAATCACGAGATTAACTGTAGGGATCCACCCTGAGCGTGGACAACACTATGTCATAGTCTGGAGGCTTAGGTAGGGTAAAAGAGGGGAAATGACTAAAAACTAATCAAGTGTTGACATCCTGTTTGTCAGCTTCCTGCCTGACCATGCTGTAAACTGTTCACTTCTACTGCACTCTTTCCAAGATGCCGTGATGCAATGAACCCTTTGAAATCGGAAGCCAAGATAAATCTTTTCCAAAATACGTTTTTAAAAATCAGGCCTTGTGGTGCCACAGAAGTAACTATCCCAGTGTGATTGCCTTTACTTTGGGCTCTGCTTAGTGAACTACTCTTCAAATGTATAGTATAAAAAGGAGGAAGTTTTAAAAGTAACTTTATAGCATCTCAAAATTTTTAATGCAGAAATGTTCCTGTCCAAAGGAAAGACAGGGACAAAAAAATGGAACAGAGACTGAAGGAAAGTCCATCCATACCTAGGAATCCATCCTACCTGCAGACCCAAACCCCCATGTTATTGCTGATGCCAAGAAGTGCTTGCTGACAGGAGCCTGGTATGGCTGTTCCCTGAGAGGCTCTACCAGCATCTGAGGAATACAGATGCAGATACTCACAGACAACCATCAGACTGAGCCCGAAGACCTCAGTGGAAGGGCTAGGGGAAGGACTGAAGGAGCTGAAGGGGATTGCAACCCCATAGGAAGAACAATATCAACTAACTGGACCCCCAGAGCTCCCAGAGACTAAACAACCAACAAAAGAGTACACATGGAGGAGTCCATGGCTCCAGATACATATGTACAGAGGACGGCCTTATCTGACATCAGTGGAAGGGGAGGCCCTTGGCCCTGTGGAGGGTTGATGCCTCAGCATAGCGGAATGCTAGAGCAGTGAGGCAGGTGGGAGCACCTTCATAGAGGCAAAGGGGAGCCGGAAGAGGAGGGATAGGATAGGAGGTTTGTGAAGGGGTAACTGGAAAGGGGGATATCATTTGAAAATGTAAACAAAATGATTAATAAAAAATGTATTCTAAAAACAAGTAACTTTGTAAAAAGAGGCCTAGAATACTGTGTGGAGATGGATGCCAGCAGCAAAAAGGCTCTGCAGACAGCCTGTGTCCTGACAGAGCAGTGTGAGGCTGGCACCTCACTTCGGTGATCTTCCCAAGAACATCACTCTACAAACTCCACCCGACCCTGCCACCAAGACAAATCCCAACTTGTTGGGGTGGAGTTCCCTATCTAACCAGCATTCCTCAAGATCGTAAAGCATAGTGAGACACTGACAGCCAACATGTTGACTACATGTCATACAAAAAAGAGATTAGGCTTAAAAAAAATCGATGAGAACAGAGGTTGTTTTACCCAAGAGGAAGGTGCTAAGCACAGAGCTTAGTGGATGGTTTAGCTGTGGCCAACTCTAAGATGTTCACAGGGGAAACTGGATGAGGTCATGTGATAGGCCTTCTATCTTTACAACTTTGCTCTAAAACAAAGAGGTTATTTTTCTTTAAAAGCCATTCCATACAACAGACAATTCCATGGATGTTCCTGGTGTTCTTTATAAAACCAAACCAAAACAAAACAAAAATACCAACTTGTTTTTATTTTAGGAGTTGATTTATTGGGTTTTAATAGCTCTGCTCTGTAGACATACTGGGGACTCTTTATAGAAGCAATTCTGGCTGAAATGCCTCTTCTTGTTCAGTGATTTTATATTCCTTTAGCATTAGTTGGAGGGCACCATATGGCAGTGCTGTGGTTGCTGTTCCTGCCCCATCAGCTGTAAAGGCACTGATTACTGGCGAAAGTGGGTCCCAAACTCCCATTCATGCCTCAGCAAGTCCGTATTGGACAAAATATCCATCACAAGGTATCAAAATATAGGGCACCACTTAATTTATCTTAGTACCTGTTAGCAAAAGTGGAAGAGGAAAAAGCTAAAGTCTTGTCTTTCAAGGAAGAAAAAAAGGTTCTTCTTAGGATGACAGTCTTTCATATGACCAAAGATAAGATGTATGTTTTAACTTTTCTTGAAATGGTTAAAGTGTGCTGTGTAAATTAAATATCTAGTGAGTTTTCTTTCATCCTGTTACTTGATATATTGTAAAAACAAAACTTAATTATCAAAAATATTCCTTTACAATTCATCTAAGCACAATAAACTTATCAAAAATCATATATTTCCTTTATTTTGGTAAAACAGCTGTTATTAAAACTACTATGCTGTGTTCTGTGGGAAATAATGTTAGGACCTGAGCCCCTATTTGCTAGTTGCTCCTGACCATATAGTGCTTTCCAAGAGCTGCCAGATGTGTGTGTTAACTACAGTTTGGTTTGATGATAGCCTGGTTCTGATAGGTGGGGAGCACCAGTCAATTTTAGACAACTTTAGGCAGTGAAATTACTCAAAATGAGTAAGCTTTCTACATACTATTTACTATGTTGGAAAAAGAACCCCCATTCATAGTTGGATATTTCAGTGTATATACTGTATGCAGTCTGAATGAACGTTGGATTTTGTCATTGCTTTTTTTCTGCTCTGTACAACCTGTGTTTCAAAGTCCTTTATTCCATGAATGCTATGTATTAATTGTTTTGGATTTTTAAACCAATCTTCCATTCCTAAGACAGTTATGTCTTGGTTATGATATATAACCCCTTTTCTGTGTTACTGGGTTTTGTTTGTAGTAGATGTGCGGCTTTGTCTTCAAAGATGTGGGCTGTGTCTGACTTGGTCTTTGCTGCCTGCCTTTGGATCCCTTTCCCTGACTGGGCTGCCTTGTTTGGCCTCAGGGGGAGAGGATGCACCTAGTCCTGATGCAAGTTGATGCCAGTGTGGGTTGGTACCCGGGGGAGGAGGGAGAGGATGGGGCAAGTGGGGTGGGATGGTTGGACTCAGGGGAGAGGGCAGGAAGCTGTGATCAGGAGTAAAGTGAATAAATAAATAAATAAATAAATTGATGAAAAATGAGTACTTTTTTTTTCTTTTTTTTTTTTTTTGGTTCTTTTTTTCGGAGCTGGGGACCGAACCCAGGGCCTTGCGCTTCCTAGGCAAGCGCTCTACCACTGAGCTAAATCCCCAACCCCAAATGAGTACTTTTAAATGAAAAGAATAAGGGACAGTTTTCCTAGAATCTATCTTTAGCATGTTGTGATTTTTTTTTTTTTTTGGTTCTTTTTTTTCGGAGCTGGGGACCGAACCCAGGGCCTTGCGCTTCCTAGGTAAGCGCTCTACCACTGAGCTAAATCCCCAGCCCCTGCATGTTGTGATTTTTAACAGTTAAGAAAGTTAATAATTTGGGTTACTGTCAGGTCACTGTATGTATCACAGGCTCACACAGGCCAGGTCAAGGGAGGTCTCATACCTGCTGATTGTCATTGGTGGTATCTCCATCAAGACTTTCATATTAGGCAGTTGTATTATATGATAATATATTTTTGCATGGCATATTGACATAAATTTAGTTAAATATTTAATAAATACTATATATTTTAAATGCCCTGAATGGTACAGATTAAGAAGAATACATATTTCAACTAAAACTATTATTTTTATTATAGAATATCCAGGGTATCTCCAAGCACCCAATCCAGATTTCTAGGCCTCGGAATTTTAAAGGTAACACATTATTTCCTACTTGTTACACTCTTCAGAACATTTCTTAAAACCCACAAGTGTTTACAATCACTTTCTTACAATATAACTGTTACTCTTTTCTGAAGTTCTCCTCTTTGTTTGCATGACCAGTATTTAAACCTATATTGAAAAAACTAAAAAGCAGCTGAAGTGATATAGTACCTCCCTCTTAGCAGTTTATACATTAAAATAGATGATAATTATACCAGGGAAATATATCCCTTCCCACTGTCCCTCCCCCACCAACTTCCCAATAAAGAACAAACAAACGCACACACAATAGCATGGCTTTTAATTAGATGGAGACGGAGGGTTTTTTAACTGGAGATGTTTATAAGAGCATATGAAAACTCTTCTTTCTTTTGAGCTATCCCACTTGTAATGCTGATGGTCACATTCCTTAAGAAAATTCCCACCTGGTAAAGGGTGGCAGGATGTCCACTCCCAATGAGCTGTGGCCAGGTCAGTGCTGCTGCTGTGCTGTGGGCATTGATCCAGGAGTCACAGTAATAGCACCAAAGCTACGAGCACTCCTTTCTAAATACACATCACCGCGTTGAGCAGCTGCCCTTTCATGGTCTCTCCGGGGGAACCACATAGCTTCCAGTCAGTGGGGCTTACTCTCCAGTGCTTCGCCAGAGTGGCTTTGGATGTCAGTGTCTGACTTCTTACTTTCTTTATCATAGTTGTAGACAGAGCGTAGAATTTTGATAATAGAAAATTTTGTTATCTTCCAGTGGTATTTATTTTTTAACTGAATTACTAGAAATAGTAAAAAATTAAAAATTTTAGACACAAATTTTATTTATGGATGATATTGAAATATCTCTGTATAAAGAATTACTGCAAGTCAGCTGATACTGAAACTCACCACACGCTCTTAAAACGACCATTCAAGGTAAAGAAGAGGAGACTGCCACCATCTCTCCAAGAACTCTGTTTGTGTCCTCTGAAGGCTACACCTTCTTGGCAGCAGGTACATGCATAGGATGGTAGAGGGATGCCACTGTCCATGTAGCTTGATCTGTCATTTTTATGCAGCTCAAATATTTACCAACAAATAGTGCAAAGATACATTTAGAATTCATTCACTCAAATAAATCCTGATGCAAACACGTATCTGAAACAAAGAGTTCATATATACATTAAGTAATAACTCGTCTTTATCTTTCAGGGTCCCCTCATTTTGCTGTATTTTGATCCCAGATAATTCCTGAGTAACTCATTCAATCTGCTTCCTCCTCCTTTGTCTTCCCCTAGTCCCTCCCCTTGCCCACTCAAGCAGCCCTGCTAGCTACTGTTCTCATCTACTTCAAGTCCCTACAGCCCTTCCTTTCTTCCTCTTCTGTGTTCATTGTAATTTTCTTAAGGTCTAGAAGCAAGGGAGTTGACAACCCCATCATGACACCAGCTTCCACATCCACACCACTCTCTCCAGAACAATGCCTTGATCCAGTTTTCCATTCCTCTCCTTCTGACATACAAAATGATTCACTCAGAATGCTAGATATTAATTAGATTCCATGGAGAAAGGGTTCACTAACATATCCCAAGGGGATCCTGGAACAAGAGGCCCTTCATAAAGTTGTGTTAAATGTAGAGAATGAGTGAACACTATCCATTTTGGAGGCTTTGTTGACCTTGCCAGAGGAAGCACAGGTCTTTGGAATTGCTGGCATAGAAAAGAGCCTATATTCCTAAGGCTAAGGGAGTCTGGCAGATAGGAAGAGGTGTGATGACCTTGAGCCCCACAGAGAGGCAGACTGAGAGTGGCCTGGAGTGCGTCAGTGATGGGGGTAGCATAACCTAACTGAGAACTGTGTCTTACAGACTTTTCACAGATTGAATTGCGCATTCTTGCACATTTATCTGGGGATCCAGAGCTTTTGAAGTTATTCCAGGAATCTGAAAGAGATGATGTATTTTCGACCCTGACTTCACAGTGGTAAGATAGCGTAACAAGGCACAATAGTATCAGATTGGCAGGAGTGCTAACATGATTTTAAAAGTTATTCCAAAGCTATTTTCATTAGAAAAAAAAGTTAAAATTTTCCGTATTGTTAATCATTTCAAAAACAAGAGTAGATGACTAGGATGCTGAAAGTTTCCTAATTATGAGAGAACTTATGACTCGTCCCACCATAAACAAGGGTAAGAGGAATAGAAAGTAAGAAGTCACGGGTGGAGAAGGAGCTCTGCTGCTATACGTGTGATCTGTGGGCCTCCTACCCACCCCTGCCTTTCACAGGGCAGGGACAAATGGGCCTCAGGTGGCAGCCCCCAACTCTATGGTTCACTCTGGGAATCCCAGCAGCCAGGGACTTCAGGTTTTGTTGAAGTTTGCCTCTCTGATATCGGAGTCTACCTTTTTTTTTTTTTTTTTTCTGAATCACCATTCATGAGCAGGATTCTCTCTTAGATTCTCTGTTCTGGAGTAATAGGGTGCTCCATGTAACCCACTGCAGTCATCTGCTATATCTTACTCTCCACTTAAAGGGAGGCTCTGCTCTGCTGTGGAAAAACTAGACACTGCACCTGGGGTGCTCAGCTAACCAGATATGCCACTGCATCAGGATTCTGCTATAAGGGAGAGAAGGGGCAGGTTGCTGCTGGTGGAAGGTCCCTGACTCAGCTGTCACTGCCCCTTCAACCACAGGTGCTGACTTCCTCTCACTGGGAGTCTTCCATCAGACTGTCCCCTGTTACTTCCTCCCTCACTTTTATCTCACCTCCTGAACACTTCTTGTGTCAGGAATCTTCCAGAAAGTGTGATCCTGCCCCCATACATGGCCCTGCCCTTGCCTCTCAAGTACTTATTTCTTTTGTTGTTAAGTCTTCCCCAGGGCGTGTGAGCATCATGGGGACAGGACTGCATACCTTCAGATGAGGCTTCAGCTTCTATGGCCCACTTACCGGTCTTCTCTGGCTAATCTCCACCACAATGGTGTTCACTTTACTCAAGCCTCTCATTACTTTGTACTCAGGAAGGCTGTCCCCAACTTCATCCAAGCATGCCCTGTACTCATAACTTCAGGAGCCCTTTTTGACACACCAACTTGACTTTTCTTAGCTTAGTTGCTCCTTGTCCAGTGCAGCACCAGCTCTCTTCCCTGCTGCACCCCACTAAGCTCTGGAGCTTGCAGAGCATCTGCTGAATAAGTGCAGAGAGCAGAGTCTAGGCTTCCCTGAGCATTCACCAGAACACCAGCACTTCAGGCTCTTATTTGAGTAATAAAGGTTAGGAAATATTCTACATGAAAGAGCTAGAGTTGGGGGTGGGAATATAGTACTACTGTTTGCTACCCATGGAAATTGTGCTTGATAGGAGCAACAGGAAAATAAGCAAATGCAAGGAATGAACAGTATGGGGATTTGAGTAAGAATGGACCCCATAGTCTCATATATCTGAATGTTTAATCACTTAGAAGGAATTGGTAGTGTGGCCTTGTAGGAGGAAATGCGTCACTGAGAGTAGACTTTGAGGTTTCAAAAGCCCTTGCTAGGGCTATTCTCAATCTCCACCAACCTCCCTCCCTCCCTCCCTCCCTCCCTCCCTCCCTCCCTCCCTCCCTCCCTCCCTGAATCAGGATGTAGCTCCTGATTTTTTTTAAAGATTTATTTATTTATTATATATAAGTACACAGAGGGCATTGGATCCTATTCTAGATGCCTGTGAACCACCATGTGGTTGCTGGGATTTGAACTCAGGACCTCTGGAAGAGCAGTCAATGCTCTTAACCACTGAGCCATCTCTCTAGCCCCAGGCTGTAACTTCTTCTTAACTACTTCTCCAGTACTATGCCTGCCATGCCTGTGGCCAGGCTCCCTGCTGTGATAATAGACTAAACGTCTGAAACTATAAACAAGCCACCAACTAATGCTTTCTTTTATAAGGGTTGCTGTGGTCACAGTATCTTTCCACAGCAATAAAGCATTGACTAGGACAAACAGAATCCTTACTAAGTACAATAAGAGGGGTTCTGGCTGGAAGTGAGGATGTGATCAGGAGCCAAGTCTAGCTTCTCAGCTCAGAGTCTTGCCACCTACCATCTTCCAGTGACTCTCTTTCTTTCTGACCCCATTCTCTGCCCTCCTCCTTAGCTGTGCTCTGATATTCTGTAGTGCTGCCACTTTAATACAAGTGGTTTCTAACTGGGCCAGGGCCCTCTCTCAGATACTGCCTTCCTGAATCCACCAGATGTGCATTTGGTCCTCACTGGCCTGCTCCCATGCTTAGCAGCCCAGCACCTCCACCTGATGTCTGGCTGTGGGCTTATTCACCTGCTTTCGTCTGCTACTGGGATGAAGCCTTTCAGAAGACCCTTATGCTAGCTCCTGTCTGCAAGCATAGCAGAGTATTATTAATAGTATAAGGAGTTGCTCTCTCCCATAGGATGGGTTGCAAGTTGATCAGTCATTGGTTGGCCATTCCCTCCATCTCTGCTCCACTTTTTATCCCTGCACATCTTGTAGGTAGGAAAAATGTGGGGTCAAAGCTTTTGTGGGTGGGTTGATGTCCCCCTCCCTCCACTGGAAGCCTCACCTGGCTATAGGAAGTGGCCACTTTGGTCTTTAAATCCCCTATCCACTGCTAGGAGTCTCAGCTATGGTCACCCCCATAGATTCCCAGGAGCCTCCCCCATCCCAGGTCTTCTCCATCTAGTTTCAGAGATGCTCCCCACTAATTCCCCCCACCTCTCTGAGTCCTCTCCTCCCATGCCTCTCCACATCTGATCCCCACATCTCCCCACAAATCCCCTTTCCTACCCAGTTCCCTCCCTCCATCAACCTCCAGTGTCTATACTTTATTTCCCCTTCTGAGTGAGATTCAAGCATCCTCCCCTAGCCTTTCTTGTTACTTAGCTTCTTTGGGCCTGTGGATTGTAGCATGGGTATCCAGTACTTTATGACTAATATCCACTTATGAGTACATACCACGTGTGTCACTCAGACTGATATTTTCTAGTTCCATCCATTGGCTTACAAAGTTCCTGCCTTGTTTTTAATATCTGAATAGTGCTCCATTGTACAAATATACCACATTTCCTCTATTTATTCTACAGTTGAGGGACATCTAGGTTGTTTGCAGTGTCTGGCTGTTACAAGTAAAGCTGCTATGAACACAGTGGAGCAGTTGCTCTTGTTTTATAGTGGGCATCTTTTGGGTATATGCCCAGGAGTGGTATAGCTGGATCTTGGGGTTAGAACTAGTCACAATTTTCTAAAAAAAAAAACCAAATTGATTTCCAAAGTTTGCACTCTCACTAGCAATGGAGTAATGTTCACCTTGCTCCACATCCTCACCAGCATGTGCTGTCATTTGAGTGTGTGATCTTGGCCATGATAGAAGTAAGATGGAATCTCAGAGTCATTTTAATTTGCATTTCCTTGATGACTAAGGACAGTGAATATTCTTTAAGTGATTCTCGGCCATTAGAAATTCTTCTGTTGAGAATTCTTTGTTTAGATCTGTACACCATTTTAAATTGGGTTATTTGGTTTGTTGATGTCTAATTTCTAGAGCCCTTTATATATTCTTGATATTAGCCCTCTGTTGGATGTAGAGTCGGTGAAGACCTTTTCCCATTCTATTGGCTGCCAGTTTGTCCTATTGACAGTGTCCTTTGCCTTACAGAAGCTTTCCAGTTTTATGATGTCCCACTTATTAATTGTTGATCTTAGTGCCTACATTATCTGTTTAGGAAGTTTTCTCCTGTGCCAATGAGTTCAAAGTTATTCCCCACTTTCTTTTCTTTTTTAAAAAATATTTATTTATTATATATAAGTACACTGTAGCTGTTTAGACACACCAGAAGAGGGCATCAGATCTCATTACAGATGGTTGTGAGCCACCATGTGGTTGCTGGGTTTTGAACACAGGACCTCTGTAAGAGCAGTCTGTGCTTTTAACCACTGAGCCATCTCTCTAGCCCTTCACTTTCTTTTCTAATAGGTTCAGAGTATCTTGTTTTATGTTAAGGTCTTTGATCCACATGGACTTGAGTTTTGTCCAAGGTGATATATATGGATCTATTTGCATTCTTCTACATGCAGACATCCAGTTAGACCAGCACCATATGTTGAAGATGCCTTTTTTCCATTGTATGGTTTTAGCTTCTTTGTCAAAAATCAGGTGTCCATAGGTGCCTGGGTTTATTTCTGGGTCTTTGATTCTATTCCATCAATTAACCTGTTTGTTTCTCTACCAATACCATATGGTTTTAATCACGATTGCTCTGTAGTACAGCTTGAAATCAGAATGGATTCTTTTTATCCACATAATTGTTTTAGCTATCCTAGTTTTTTTTCCCCCATATGAACCTGAGAATTGCTCTTTCAGGGTCTGTAAAGAATTGTGCTGGAATTTTAATTGGAATTGCATTGAATCTGTAGATTGCCTTTGGTATGATGGCCATTTTTACTATGTTAATTCTACTGATGAGCATGGGAGCTCTTTCCATCTTCTGGTATCTTCTTCAGTTTCTCTCTTTAGGGTCTTGAAGTTCTTGTCATTCGGGTCTTTTACTTGCTTGGTTAGAGTTATACCAAGATATATTATTTGTGGCTATTATAAAGTGTGTTGTTTCCTTAATTTCTTTTTCAGTCAGATTATCATTTGTATAAAGGAGGGATACTGACTTTTTTGAGTTAATTTTGTATCCAGTCACTTTGCTGAACGTGTTTATTAGCTGTTGAAGTTCTCTTGTAGAATTTTTGGGGTCACATCTATACTGTCATATCATCTGCAAATAGCAATACTTTTGTTTTTTATTTCCAATTTGCATTCCCTTGATCTCCTTTAGTTGTCTTATTGCTTTACCTAGAATTTCAAGTACTGTTTTGAAGAAATAGGGAGGGAATCGACAGCCTTGTCTTATCTACAATTTTAGTGGAATTGCTTTAAGCTTCTCTCCATTTAATTAGATGTTGGCTATTGGCTTGCCATATAGTGTCTTTATTGTGTTTAGGTATACACATTGTATCCCTGATCTCTCCAAGACTTTTAACATGAAGTAGTGCTAGATTTTGTCAAAGGCATTTTCAGCATATAAAGAGATAATCATGTGATTCTTTTTCTTTGTTTATATGGTAGATTACATTGGTGAGCTTTCATCTGGTGAGCTGTCCCTGCAGCCTTGGCATGAAGCCTGCTTGATCATGGTGGATGATGTTTTTGATGTGTTCTAGTATTTGGTTTGTGAGTATTTTATGGAGTATTTTTGCATCAATATTCATAAGGGAAATTGGTCTGAAATTCTCCTTTTTGGTGAGTTTTTGTGTAGTTATATATCAGGCCTTATAGACTGAGGCCTTATAGAATGAGTTTGGCACTGTTCCTTCTGTTCGTATTTTATGAAATAGTTCAAGGAATATTAGTATTAGCTCTTCTTTGAAAGACTGGTAGATTCTGTGCTAAAACCATCTGGCCCTTGGCTGTGTTTGGTTGGGAGACATTTAATGACTACTTCTATTTCCTTAGGGGTTATAGGACTGTTTAAATTATTTACATGATCTTGATTTAACTTTGTTAATTGGTATCTATCAAAAATTGTCCATTTCATTTAGATTTTTCAATTTTGTGGAGTACAGGCTTTTCTTAATTTTGGCTGAAAGTCCATTTTTATTAGGTGTTAGAATGGCTATTTCAGCTTGCTGCTTGTGTCCATTTTATTGGATAACCCTTTTCCAGCCCTTTACTCTGAAATAACATCTATTTTTGTTGCTGTGGTGTGTTTCTTGTTGCAGCAGAATGATGGATCCTGTTGTCTCATCTATTTTGTTAGCCTGTGTCTTTTTATTTGTGAATTGAGTCTATTGATGTTGAGAGATATTAATGACCAAAGATTGTTATTTCCTTCCATTTTAATGGTGGTGGTGTGTGTGTGTGCATGTACCCACACACATGTACTTCCCTTCCTTTAGTTTGCTGGTGGTAATTTTTTTCCTGTGTTTTCTTAGGTGCAGTTAACCTCCTTGGGTTGGAATTTTCCTTCTAGTATCTTCTGTAGGATGGGACTTGTGGATAGATATTGTTTAAATTTGGTTTTGTCATGGAATATCTTGTTTTTTTTCCAATGGCAGTTGAGAGTTTTGCTGGGTAGAGTAGTCTGGGCTAACATCTGTGGTCTCTTGTGCAAGACATCTGCATAGGTCCTTCTGGCTTTTAGAGTCTCTGGTGAGAAGTTGGATGAAATTCTGATAGATCTGCCTTTATATGTTACTTGATCTTTTTCCCTTGCAGCTTTTAATGTTCTTTCTTTGATTATTATGTAGTGAGAGGATTTTCTTTATGGTATAATCTATTTGGTGTTGTGCAAGCTTCTTGTATGGTTATAGGTATCTCTTTAGGTTGAGGAAGTTTTCTTCTATGATTCTGTTAACTATTTTCTGGGCCTTTGAGCCAGGAGTCTTTTCCTTCTTCTATTCTTATTATCCTTGGGTTTGTTCTTTTCAGATTTCCTAAATGTTTTGTGTCAGGAACTCTTTAGACTTAGCGTTTCCCTCCACTGATTATCAGTTTCTTCCATCACATCCTCTACACTGAGATTCTCCCTTTTATCTCCCATATCCTGCCGGGGATGCTCACATTTATAGCTCCTGTTCTCTGTCCTCAGTTTTCCATCTCTAGGATATACTTTCTGGTCTTGAACAGTTTTATTCATTTCCTTCACTTGTTTGGTTGTGTTTTACTGTATTTCTTTAAGGGATTTATTCATTTCCTCTTTTAGGACCTGTATTATCTTTCTGAGATTGGAATTTAGGTCATCTTCTTGTACTTTCACTGTGGTAGGATACCCAGGGCTTGCTGTATCACGATACCTGGGCTTTGGTGGTGCCTTTAGCCATCTGGTTGTCCCTGATGTTGACTGGATGTTCCTGATACTTGCAAGACTCCTTGGGGAGGCAGGCAGAGCTGTGGGCCTGACAGTGGAGCTCAGGGAATAGTACAGTGCTCACTGCTCGCTACTGGCTGTGCCCCAGGTGGACCGGAATGTTCTGGGGCTCTGAAGACCTTCTTAGGAAGGCAGGTAGCGCCACCTTGGGCTAGACAGTGGAGGTCAGAGGACAGCATGCAGCTCACATCTGCTGTGTCCCAGGTGGGCCTGGCAGGCAGGGGATTTGGGGCAGGGGCAGGTCTAACCAGGATGTTCCCAGGTCCTGCAGGCTTCCTCTGGGAGGAAGGCAGAGCTTGGGCAGGACAGTGCAGGTCTGGTAGAACACTTTCTTTCTCCTGGGAAACACTTATGAAAACTGCATGGTAAGGTAAAGAAATGGCAGATGGATTGGAAAGGAAGAAACAACCCCCCACCCCGATTTATAGAAAACATGATTGTTATTCAAAGGCTATAACAAATAGGTGTTTTGATTTTTTTGTTTTGGTTTTTTGTTTGTTTTGTTTTTTGGATTTTTTTGAAACAGGGTTTCTCTATGCAACCCTAGCTGCCCTGGAACTCACTCAGTAGACCAGGCTGCCTCAAACTCAGAGAGATCTACTTACCTCTGCCTCCCAAGTGCAGGTATTAAAGTCATGCCTCTATCACCAGGTTCTAAACAGGTTTGTTTGTTTTGTTTTATTACTAGAACTAATATATGAGTTCAGCAAAGTCATAAGGCTCCAAATCAATACTCAAAAATCAAACCACATTTTTAAAAACTGACAACAAATATGTAGAAAGTAAAAGTAAAACAATATTATCCATATCCTCTGTAGAGAGATTGCATCCCCACCCACTTTACTCTGGTGTGAAAACCACACAGACACAGCAGACATCAGAGTTTGGAGTTTGATAGCTTTCCTTCCTTGTGATATGAAGTTTGGTACACTCTCCACAGTAGGCAGTGGTGGTGAGAAGTTGTCCGTCCTCAGACAGGCCTTCGGTCACAGGGACAAACACCATTCTGCTGTGGGCTGTGCTGCTAAGCTAGGGTGTACAACAGTTTAGCTGTACAAAGTTCATTTCCAACTTCAAATACTTTTCAGTCTTAAATGGACTTTCCAGGATAAAACCCACTCATAACCAGGGCATATCTGTTCTTAATCATTTAGTCAGCAAACAGTTATGCCTAAACTTAGGAAATGCTAATCAAAGGAAAAGACTCAAAGATCGAATAAATCAAGAGTATTGTATTTGTAGTATGGACAACTCAGGGTACACACGTCAGTCTCACCAAATAGATCCATATGTTCATAATCAAGTCTTTTAAAGCCTAAGTAGTCTGTTTATACACATGGAGGAGCTTTTTCTAAAGTGAGAAAATCATGGGGAGAGAACACTAGACCAGCTAAAACAGTCCCTGCGTAAGAAGTGTTATCCAGTGATGAAGGGAGCGTGAGTTTGTAGAGGGCTGGAGACATAGATCAACAGAGCAGGAACGAGGCGATAGCAGCCCCTCACAAATGTGCCCAGCTGACTTTTGGCAAAGGTTTAATGTGAGGCAGAAAATTATCCTCTTCAGACTTGTGTCAAGTTTATCACACATAAAGCTGATGTGAAAAGTTCATGTCTGTGTTGGATATTATATCTTTTCTGTGTTTTATTAGCTTGTAATAGTTCAGGAAAGGACTTCCAAAATAAGAAGCTTTTAGTATTTGCATGATGGTTGCTTCCAACCTCCACAACAGTAGTAATCTGGCATTTGTGACTTATACTATAATTAGTTGCTGTGGAAATGATTTTTATGTTCTAAGCAGAGGACCAGAATAGCACATGGTAAAAATGCAGATCAAAATCACATAAAAAATGCCTGCACCCTGTAAAATGCTCTGTTGTTCCAAATGCAACAAGCAAAAAAAAAAAGCAAGTAATCAAAAATATGTAGTAATATCTTTCAAAGTAATAACAATTTCCTAGGAAAACTTTGGAGGTTGAATAATTACACACAAACATGGGGACATGGAGTTTAGAAGAAATCATGGAGGTGTCATAATGGCCCTCACAAATGTGCTCAACTGATTTTTGGCAAAGGTTTAATGTGAGGCAGAAAATTATCCTCTTCAGACTTGTGTCAAGTTTATCACACGTAAAGCTGGTGTGAAAAGTTCATGTCTGTGTTGGATATTACGTCTTTTCTGTGTTTTATTAGCTTGTAATAGTTCCGGGAAGGACTTCCTGTTCTCACCTTTTCTCATCTGTGAGGCCACAGCCAGTGATGGAATGTAGTAAAGACAAAAAGAAGCCGAGACAAACTGTTCTTGCTGTAGGCAAGAAGTCTGTAGGACATCCTGTTTACCTGGTATACCAGGACTCAGTCCCTTAAATGCTATAGTAGCAAATCCTAAAACATGGGTTTAGCTTAGGCCAGGTGCCCATCAGTGAGGAGCTGGCCATTGCAGATGGAAGGTGGAACTGGATAAAACCATCACCTATGAAACCTAACAAAGATAATTGCACTAATAAACTTGTGACTTTCACGCAGGCAAAACAGGGCAATAGAAGTCAAGAAAATGCTTTGATAACTTTGTCTGCTATTGACAAAGTACTGTGAGAAAGATGCTATGGTAGTTTGAATGTGCTTGGCCCAGGGAGTGGCGCTATTAGGAGGTATGATCTTGTTGGAGGAAGTGTGTCATTGTGGGGATGGGCTTGGAGACCTTCCTCCTTGCTGCCAGGAAGCCAGTCTGCTCTTTGGTTTCCTTTGGATGAAGATGTGCAACTCTCTGCTCCTTCTGTGCCAAGCCTTTCTGGACATTGCTGTGTTCCTGCCTTGATAATGGACTGAACCACTGAGCCTGTAAACTAGCCCCAATTAAATGTTGTCCTTTTAAGACTTGTCTGTCCACAGCAGCAAAACCCTAACTAAGACAGAAGCCAACTCAAGAAACAAGTGGCCAGTATACAGGAGGACATGAAAGAGAAATGTGGGAGTCAGAAATGTGAGTCTTGCTAATTTAAATATAGCAATAATCCTCATCTGTACCCACTCTATCTGGCCTGTGAACTAAAATTCAAGTAAAGGGTGTGCCTCTGATGCCTACTTGTGGTACCCACAATATCTAGAGAGGGGACATATCTCTTGGGTCGTGAGTATGTTGTAGGTAGATAGAGCAAACTGGAGTTAAGTGAGAGGACTGATGACATTTCTGAGAGATGCATTTCATATATAAACATCAATGCTGAGTAAAATATTCTGTGATTATTTGAGCCATAATCCCTAGGCTTCTAGTTGTCTATAGAGAAGAAGCAAGCTGCACTCCATCATTCCATGCTATACTTATACATCCAAAGTCCTCCTCCATACCCAGTACTTGCTTTTCTACAACCTGAAAGATCTAGCCTGAGTCCACATCCTATACCCTTGCCCAGTCCCACCACTTCCTCCTACACTAGGCTTCCGCCAGGATCTGTATCCACCCCAAGACCACTATCTCCATTTCATACCCAGACTTCTCGTTTCCCCCTCCAGGGTCTAGCCTGGTGAGTACTCCTGATCTCCTCATCCATGCCTTTTTTTTTAATTTACTAGAGTTAGCTTGGGTCTTGGAACCAGTGAAAAAGCCTACACTGGGCTTCTCAACTCCACTGCAGAAGAACTCTTGTCTTGAGGCAGTATAATCCATACTTGTCCACCATAACACAAAACTCTCTCATGCCTATCCAGCTTTTCCACTCAGACCCATCTAGCCCCACACTCCCCAATTAGAACAGGAAACACATCCTGCAAACCAGCCCAGTCCCCTTTGCCCACCTGACTGTATTCCACCTAAGACAACCCAAGACACCTCAAGATGCCCCCCATTCTTTCTCTCCCACCATGATATAGCCATAACAAACTCAGAACTAACAAAGGGAGTCCGCATGCTCAGATCTCATCAAAGGAATACCAGTAATATGAAAGATCAAGCCAGTATCTTCTCTTGCCAATGGGAATTACCTAGGCCTCCAAACACAAAAGTTAAAGGAACAATCACAAATCTCAAAAAAATCAAGTGTTGAGGAGGCACAAAGAAACAGCTCAATGAATCAAGGAGAAAGAACTGAAGGAGAATAAACGCCTGATTGATGCCCAAAAAACACAAGCATTAGGCCAATGGTGAAGACAATGTGAGACTTGAGAATAGAATTCAATCAGGAAATAGACACATTGAAGAAGGCTGAAGATGGAATTGAAAAACCCAGAAGCCCAATTAGAAAACTCAAAGGAATCAAGCAGAAGACAGAATATCAAAGGTCTCAAAGATAGAAGAGAATCTAGATCAAATAGTCATAGAATATGAAAAAACTATAAAGACAAAACAAAACTTACTGAAAGCTACAAAAGAAAAAAAGATTAGTCACATATACAGGGAAATCCACCAAAATAATAGCCTATTTCTCAGTGGGAACTTTGAAAGTCAGAAGAGCCTGGAGCGATGTATTCCAATTTCTAATACATCCATCAAAACCATCTGCCATGATTGAAGGAGAAAGAAAAGTTCCCCCATGACAGAAACACCATGAAGAAACTTAGATCCAGCAAATCAAACCTAAGGAAAACACAGGAAGCAGTATTTAAGACTGAAGAGAGCTATGAATGTAGGAGAGAGACTATAGAAAGAAATATAAATATATTTATTTCAACACAAAATGTCACTGAGAACACAGCAGCATCCTGAGTAAACCATGAACATCTCAATAGTAATTTTAAATCTTAATGACTTCGATCATAAAACAATGACTGAATGGATCAGAAACAAAATCCATCTGTCTGTTGCATACAAGAAACACCTTTTAAAACCATAGGTCTAAAGGAAGCTACCTACCACCTTAGAGTAAAAGGAAGAACAAAAGTGCTCCAACCAAATGGGATTCCAGAAAGTGATGAACCCTTAAAAAAAAAAAAGAGCCCATTGTGAGTGACTCTAATCCCTAGAGGAGGGAAGAGGCACCACCTAAATTTTTAATTAGCTTGTAGTCTAGCAAGGCATACTAAAACTCAAAAGAGCCCCCCTCACAGAGCACACTCTTCATTATGTCTCCTACGAGTCTGAGTTCCAGGAAATAGAAATCAAGGCTGAAAGCAGTCTGACAACTATAGGAAATCAACAGAAGACCTTCTGGATCATAGAGAGCTCTACTCATCTCAAGTGTTCTGATGGGATTTAACTCAAGATGCAGAAAGACAAGGTAGGACTAGAGGGCAAAGTGGCTTTTTAAAAACTCAAAAATTTGCACTTGGTTTGTCACAAGGAGAGAGCTTTTCTGTGATATAAAAAGCTGACAGCTGGTCTAGAAAGCTCCAAGAAGTCCTTTATCTGTATAGTTCTCATACTACTGACCCCATAGAAAGAGAGCTTCTGGGCCCACTCATAAACTGATTGCAAGATTGCAAAGAAGTCAAGGCCCAACCTCACCACAGATCAAATCGACTTTGCTCCCAACTTTGTGATCCAGCAGGAATAGTGTGCCTTTTATAGGTAGTAAATGTTGCTTCAGTATCCACTGTTATTTTCTGTAAAATGTGCAGAATATAGTAATTCAGGTAAGTGGGAACAAGAAATATGCTCTATAAACAAGAGAGTAAACATTCAACAGAAGTCAGCCGAAGGAACAGTCCAGGTATGAAGCTGTGAAAGAGAGTGCTTAAAAACCGTAATGAAGATGCTGAAGTGTGTAGTTCTTCACAGCTGATGGTTTCTGGTGGGGATGGGCAGCACAAATTAGACTTGGTGGTATTTTTTAAGGGCACAAAAGTAGGAGGATAAATTTGGGAAGAATAGGAAATGAATGTGATCAAAAACACATTATATGAAATTCTCAATTAATAAAAATATATTAAAAGGGATTGAGGATTTATCTCAAGGTCCTTGGATTGGTCCTCAGCTGCGGAAAAAATTATATATACTTTGATAAGGTTATATATATATATATTAGATAATACACTGCTGTGCCTGACATATGCTAAAAAATATCAGGCACGGTAGTTCCTGCCTTTAATCACAGCATTCAGGAGCAGAGGCAGGTGGATCTCTGTGAGTTCAAGGTTAGCCTGGTCTGCATAGTGACACTCAAAAGACAAAACCAAACCAAAAAAACCAACAATATTTTAGATGAAAAGGGGGCTCTAAGTGCTAACTTTAAGAACTTTAAGAAGAACTTGAAGAGCCAATGAACACTGTAGATAGGAAGAACATCATTAAAGTGACAAATACCATATCAGAACAGTAACCAAAAAATGTAGCATGGGCCAAGTGTGGTGATACACACCTTTCATCCCAATACTTGGGAAGCAGCAACAGGTGGATTTCAATGAGTTCAAAGCCAGTATGATGTACTTAGTAAATTCCAGACTAGCCAAGATGACATAGTGAGAACCCGAATTTCAAAAAGAAGAGTGGGAAGAGGGGGAGGAGACAGAGGAAAACGAGAATAAAAAGGAGGAGGAGAATATTCACCTGAGAAAAAATCCATTAATCTACACCAGTATACAGAGACAAGAATGAGACACAGAGAAAAAGAACATGGATCACTTAAAACCCATACATGGGATAAAATAAAATAAGTCAACTTTCACAAGGCGAGAAGAGAATGAAGGTAAGGTATAATAAATATGACTGAAAACTTTCAAATATTAACAATAACCTATATATCCAAAAAACTTTAAATCATTTCAAATCTTTACTGTAAAACCCAAAGATGGAAATCAGCAGTAGAAGACAAGACAAGATACATTGGCAAAGGAAGAAAATATAATTACAGCAAATACAGAGGTAGAAGATAATCCCCGAGTGCTCAAACTGTCTGGGATTTATCATCTAGAAAATTACAAAAATTAAAGCAAAACAAAAACAGTCCTCAGATATGCAGAAATGTGAAAGAATTTGTCTAAGTACTTCTTCACTAGTAGGATGACTTAAAGAAAGTTCTTCAGGCTGAAGAGAAATAAGATCAAGCCCCGAGCCTATAAGACTAGCATACTACAGTGAGCAGAGATGGAACATGCTGCTCACTTTTATTTTACATATTTCATGTCTCTATTAATGTAGTTTACATATAATACTTGAATTCTGCAATACCTTTTTTAAAGTTTCAAACACAGATGAAAGTAAAAGATAAAGACACCCAAAGTAAAAAGGGTAGAATTCTGCTGGTATAAGACCTTACAACAGCTATGAAGTACAGAGGTACTTAGGTGTAGGCTATCAGGTCTTAAAGATGCATATGTAATTTCTAAGGTAAGACAGTGAGTACTAAAGGAAAGCCAGCTAGAATATTAATGGGAGAAGCAAAATGAGGCACTAAAAAATCTTGTGGTTCACCTAAAATAATTCAAACAAGGAGAAACAGAAAACAAAATGCAGATAGTTTAACAATAAACATTAAATATAAATAAGACAAAAACTCCAGTTAAAAGACACAAATAAATATGTATTATGTAACCATAACTATATTATGCTTCTTACTGCCCAAATGTAGGGATGGAGGGACATTCAAAATCACCAGCAACTGAAAACATATTTCTCTCTCTTGATAAAGAAACCTTCCCCTAACACCTTGTGGTTACTGTATTGTTGGCTCAGTGTTGCTTTTCTGCTGGATAGACAGAGGCACTTAGACCCCAGATAGGCTGTACACTCCTCCCTGCTTTCCAGAAAGCTGTCAGGAGAGTGGCAGCTGATGTGGGATCTGTATTGCCCATTCTCTGTGTCAGCCAGGTTTGATGAAAGAGCCATTCTGTCAGTGTTCATTTCCAACAGAGCTAGAGAGTTGCTCTGTTCATGGGCTGATGGTTTTCTTCCCTTGCTTGGTCTATCCTCATCTCTGTTTCTCATACATACTGTAAGACCTTAGTAGAACAAGAATTCCACAATCACACACTAGGGATATATAGCTTACTTCATAACCTACTCACAACCTATAGCCAGACAGGAGGACAAGAAATTTGACTTGTGCTTACCACTTTCTGCCCTTCAGTGTTCCATTGTTGGCTGAGTTTCAGAAGTCAGTGCTGTAGAAACGGTGCTCTGCAAGGATCCAGTGGTGCAGTGCATAGCACAAGAAAAAGTGGTCAGGAGTCAGAGGAACAGAATTCAAAAAGAAACTGGTGATTACTGTTGATTGTGAACTAACTGAATCTTAGACTCTCTGAGGAGACATACCTTTGAGTGTGTCTAGGAGGGCATTTCTAGACAGCTGAGAAAGGAGACTACTCTAAGTGTGTGCCAAACCATCCTATGGGTTGGAATCACAGACTGAATGGAAGGAGAAGGCAGGCCGAGATCAGTCTGTGGGTGGGAATCACAGACTGAATGGAAGGAGAAGGCAGGCCGAGATCAGTCTGCTGGGTGCTTTTATGTCTACTTGACACAGCTGAAGTCATCTGAGAGGAGGGAACCTCATTTAAGAAAATGCTTCCATAGGATTGGGCTGTATACAATCCTATAGGCCATTTTCTTAACTAGTGATGGATGGGGAAGGGCCAAGCCCATTGTGACTGGTACCATCCCTAGACTGGTCCCGGGCTCTTTAAGAAAGCAAGCTGAACAAGCATGTTACACAACCAGTAAGCAGCTCTCCTCCATGGCCTCCAGTCAGCTCCTGCCTCCAGGTTCCTGCCCTGCTTGAGTTCCTGTGTTACTTCCTTTGACGATGAATAGTGTATGCCAAATACATCCTTTCCTCCCCAACTTGCTTTTTGATCATGGTGTTTCACTGCAGAAATAGAAACCTCTCACTAAAACAATCAACATTTGTATGTTTCTGCATCCTGACTGTGGACACAATGTGACTAGACATTTCACACCCTCACCTCCATGCTGTCCCCACCATGATAGATAGAGTCTATCTCCTCAACCCTAAGCCAAACTAAGCTCCTCCCTTAACCTGCTTTTGTCATGTATTAGTGTCACAACAAAATACTACAGAAAATTTGTACAAAGAGGTGGAGCTGGTAGAGTGACAAACCTGACCATGTATGTATGTATGTATGTATGTATGTATGTATGTATATATGTATGTATGTATGTGTGTGTGTGTGTGTGTGTGTGTGTGTGTGTGTGTGTGTATAGCTTTGTTTGGCAGGATTAATGAGGAAGAGTATAGACATGAAGACTAGAAAAATCCCTAAAATGCTGTAAGAAGAACTTACAAGTCCATTTTATTGCTTGTGTAGGAGACCAGAAAGCTGAAAAAAATATGGGCAGTGGAGGCCTTGCTCCTAAGGTTTCCGAGGTGAACAGCACTCTGTTGGAAACTGGGGTAGAGGCTACTAGTGTTACATTTCTGGCAAAGGATCTGGCTGCAGTTTGTCTGTGTCCTGAAAATTTGAGTGAGGCTGAATTCAAAAATAATGGGCTAAGTCTCTTGGAGGAAATTTTAAGGAGCATAGTATTTGAGTTAAGTCATGGTCCATGTTCTCTCCACTTGCTGAGGTTTCGAATGAGGGTAAAGAAGAAAGGTAGAGAAAATGGGAAATGTGGGGAACAAAGAAATGAGTGAGTATAAAGTTGCAGACAAGGCAAACACGGAGAAAGCAGCTGTAACTGATAGAGTGCTGATAAAGAGAAATCTGAGGTTCTACATTGGAACAATGGGAAAGATGCTCCTGGGCAAGACTCCACTGATCAAAGACATCACTGTCCTCTGAAAACGCAAATTCATCAGAAGGAGAGAGTGAACTGAACAGCTGAAGGGCTTCTGTACTGGAAAACAACAGTTCCAGGAAGTCTTTTTCCTGATTCAACCACCAAGGCACACAGAGACTACTACAGTTATGGTAGAAGGGAGTCAGACTACATCTGGAACTGGCAAAAGAACTTGAGCAGCAAAATGCTGGGATGAGGGGGTCATGGAGGCTTCCATCAAGCAGGGTCAGATCCTACAAGAAGATTCTGAAGCCACTGTGGAAGCCTGTAAAAGTAAAGCCTAAATTGTAGCGAAGACCCAAGTATATTGGAGGTCTTAGGACATCTACTGAGAAAAGCTGTATAAATGGAACTAGCCAGAGAGTGATAGGATAGTACTATAGGGGGTAAAACTGAGGGGTGGGGCTACCCAAGCCCATTGAATCCAAATAATGCCAGCAAGTGTCCAGATACAGAATATGGAGATATAAGAATCGATGTTTGCCTTGCTGGATTCTGGTATTCCTTTGTCTGATCTTCTCTGCTTGTCTTCCGACCCCTGTTTTACCCTCTGGGAATGGGAATGTTAACTCTGTGATATTTGTATATTGAAAGTATATAACTCGGTTGTTGTTGTTGTTGTTGTTATTGTTGTTGTTGTTGTTGTTATTGGCTTATAGATAAGAGATTGCCTTGAATTTCAGAAGAGTATACTTTTGAATAATGTGGAAACTGTTAAGAGACTTTCGAAGTTGGTCAGAGGGAAATTTGCATTATGAGATGACCATGAATCTACTGGGCCAGGGATAGAATGTATGGTTTAGAAGTGATATATTTGGGTGTCAGGTTGACAAGGAGTGGACTTGAAGCTAATCTCCATGGTTTGGAATCACCCAGGAAACATAATCTCACCAGGCAAGAATGAAACCCACCATTCAAATGAAAGCCAATTAAGCTTCAGTACTATGCATAGGACTGACTCTCTAAAACAGCATTTGTGTGAGTTAACTTTTCAGGCCTCCTTTTATAGGGAGAAAGTGTAAACTGGAGTTTTGTAATGAGGATTTTGCAACCAAATTTTACAGAAGTGGATAGCAGATTAGATTATTCGACAGGTCATCTTGGCAGAACATCTCAAGGTTCCTTGACAGAACACCCTATCTTATTAGGGTAGAGTACATGTGAGTCAAACTTTAATTTTGTTGCAAATAGAAACAACTTATTCTGACCTTATAACAAAATGGCTTTTTACCTGAAGATGGAATCCGGCTGGTACATCACTGGTATATTTGTGAGGTCACTTAAAAGAGTTATTTGATTGAAGAAGTAAGATCTGCTAATGTGAATGGAAGCATGTGCAGATTGGGGTCCCCACTAAGGAGAAAGCTATGTGAACATTTGTCTTTCTCTGCTTCCTGACCATGGAGAGGATATAATCAGTTGCCTCACACTTGTGCAGTATGCCGTCCCTTCAAATCATTAGCCAAGATGAACCTTTCCTTACATCGCTTTTGTCAGAGCAATAAGAAAAGAAATTAACACAGGAACCATGAAGGTTCTCCCACTCCCATGAAGCCCATGGGAGAGTGGCTTGCATATACTCTGATAGGCCTGTCCTAGTTACCTTTAAGGTGGAGAACCACCTTAAAGCCCCTACTGCAGAGGTTGCCCTGCTTGCAGGACTGACACTAGGGGAAGAACAGAGTAGAAAGCAATGCCTCTGTAGGCAAGCAGCCCTAAAAGAATCAAGCTGGGACTGAGCAGGTAGCAGCCCTCACCCAACTAGTCACCCAAGTCTGTTCTCTGAGGGTAGCAACTAGAAACTAATCGCTCTGCCCTACAGTGAGGTGCCCCAAGGTTGTGCATGGTCTGTCCCTCTTCCTTCTCCGTGGCTCCCAGAAGACCCTCTCTCCAAATCTGGTTCTCTCTGGGCTCCAGATCAGCTATGACATTTACTACTTGTATGACTGTTTTGTTTTGTGTAGAAAGAACTTTGCAGTTGTAGCCCAAGCTGTTCTTGAGCTCTCAGTCCCCTTGGCTCTCAAATGACTTCTTTGCCACAAGCCAAAAATCAGGCATCCTACTTGAGCATAAAATACCAGGGTATTCGATGAAGTTCAGAACCAGACAAGCCACTGTCACTGTGAGAGTCCTGCTTGCTCTAGCAAAATAACATAAACAAACACTACAGAGTAGGAAACAAGCTATAATTTTGTGAACACTGTGATTTCTGCCTAGGAAGCTGAAAGAATCAATAAAGGGAAGCCCTTAACAACACTTGGGTCCAGAAGCTAAACAGGATAAATTAGTGCACAGAGTCCAGCTCCTAAGTATAAACAGTCATCATTGTAGAGAATGAAATGGGAGAAAAGATACAGTGAAGAAGGTAAAAGTGCCTATGGTATGATGAATTTTGAAAGTGCAAGATTCCTGTGGGAAAAAATGAAAATAAGAAAAGCACAAAAATTTCCAGAGAAAAACCTGAATTTTATTAACACATCCTCTGTTTTTACATTGACATAGAAATGCCCTACTAAACATGCCCAAAGATACGGTTATTTCTAGTGACCTACAGCTAATCTCCAGCTTATGATGAAAGTCACAAACAAGGTTTAATAAGACTGATCTCACAAATATTAAAATATAAAAGCATGGTTGCTAAAAACATGATCACTAGAAAACTAACACTTGGGGTTGGGGATTTAGCTCAGTGGTAGAGCGCTTGCCTCGCAAGCGCAAGGCTCTGGGTTCGGTCCCCAGCTCCGAAAAAAAGAAAACTAACACTTATATCTAGATCCACATCCCCATTAAACTTTAGTATGCAGTAAAGCAGATGCTGACTTAATGAAAGCTCAAGTGATTGGTTAGATAGGCAGCAACAAGCTGCGGTTCTTCTGTTTGTTTTGCACTGGAGGTTTAACGCAGGACCTTTCCATGCTAGGCAAGCACTTTACTGGGAGCCACAGCTGCAACTCATGCTGTGCTGTGCTGTGTTCTCAAGTAGGGTCTCATAATGTAGCCCAGGCTGGCCTTGAATTGGAGATCCTCCTACCTCAACCTCCCAAGTGCTGGGATTACAAGTATGTGCTACCCAGCAAGCCACAGGATTTTGTTTAATCCATCTAGAGTGTAGGAAGAAATTACCAGGTACAGCCTTCTTGTTGAACTGAAAAGTCTCTCAAGTTTTGATAAAGTAAAAACCTTTTTAATGGAGTTACAGGAATCTTTCAGGACAGTTTTGACGGGACATAGAAACATTTAACATCTGGGAGTCTTTTTCCAAGAGGAAATGTGTAACAGGGACAAGAAGACCTCAGCAAGTACGATGCTCTCCACTCTAGCACAGCACACCAAGGTCTCACATGACAGTTCCTGGACCTGTGCACTCTTCCCTTCTCAGCTATAGGCCAGAGGAATAGTCCCTTCATTTCTTTCCTAAATTCCATGTTCTTAAACTATTAAGACTGAAGTTTTGAAAACAGACTGTAATTTGTAAGTTAGCATTAAAGCAAAAGGGAAAGTCACAGAGATCACTCTTGCTAGGAGAAATAAGGAAGGCCTGAAACCTGCTGTGTCTGCTCACACGAGTGAGCAGCATGCGAAAGCTTTCCTCCTTGTGAACATCTTGTGTAGGCAGAGGGCTGTGGGGTGATTGTTGTATTTTAGCATGTCGAAGCTGGTTAGGGAGCTTGTCAGAACTATCAGAAGGAGCTTGGGCTCATTTCATGACTGTCATTATCACTGTGGGGACGGGGCAAAGTCTCACTAGATTCATGTTTTAGATTTGGGAGGTAGAGTGACAGGTAGTTAGAAGACTATATACATGTGCTAGCCACTCTATATACACGTGTTTAATTCATGCGTTCTCTGTTTCTAGCTGCATCTTCTGCCTTGGGTTGAACCTAGTCCTGCTGGTTCAAATCTCCCCATAGCTGCCACATGAAGGCATGCACACATGCCTTCACTTGTGCATAGGCACACATGAACCCACACGTGTTTTGTACTCATGCACACACAGCTATTTCCATAGAAAGAGTGTTGAACTCTCTTGTATGCTAAACATTCCTCTCTTCTTATGCTCAGATATACTTTTTCCCTTCGCTTTATTTCAGTGATCGAAGGGGGAAAGATGTGTCATCTTTAATCAAATGTTCACCAAATGTCTTTCAGGGAGGCACTCTGTGTTGCTCAGTGGTTGCTATCAAAGAAGTATAATAATACGGGAAAGGCTGAGAAGTTCTGGACCTCATCCAGTGAGCGTTTGGAGCCATCAGAAGAGATGGTGGGAAGGTCCAGACTGCAGTGATATTAGAAGATGGAACCAACAAGAGCTAGTAATGGCTGGATGTGTGAGTGTAGGGAAGGGTCATGCAGGATTAGTAGTGAGCAGTGGTGAGCGGGGTGAGTCCCACCAGCATTCCCATTCCGTCCTCAAATGACAGATAGTTATGGTGACAAGACTCAAGCTCAGAGAAATACCTCAGAGAGAAAAGCTGGGAGAAATACATGATATGACAGTGACGACCATAATCTACACATCAGTCACTTCCTCCCATGGCCACAGATACAACTGTCTCTGCTCATGTGATCTCAGGGGCAGGAGTGACCATCTGAAGTTCTCAGCTGCACCAGAGAGACAGAGACAGTCGCCTGTGTGGCTCCCTCTGGGAGCTTTATTATTTGTTAGGGACTCCAGACCTGGATTTGATGGGGGTGGGCATGAAGAGAGCTCAGAGTGGGTGTTCATGTTTGCTTTCCTGCAAGATGGAATCAGCACATTCATCCACTACCAGTGGATAGGTGGGCCATTGTTGTCAAGACATTCTGGAAGTTCTCAGATGTGACCTGAGGGAAATGGCAGCATGCCCATGGAGACGTGGGTGTGAATATCCTTAGAGGTATCATTCATTCTGATGGTTTTGGCCAGCAGTGAGTCCTGGCCAGATATATCTAGGCTGCCCCTGCTTTCACACTTGTTTTGTGACCTTCTGGTGCCAAACATGGAGGAAGACCAGTCTCACGACCTCAACTGTAGGATACTCTTCAACAGAATTTTATCAAGGTTGATGTTGACCTTTGTCACTGGACTCCAATAGTGCCCGTACTCTGCGGGACAAAATTATGAAGCACTGTCTGTAACAGGGGTAGGCAGTGATGCCTTGTCTTCTGAAGTTCGCAGTGTATACAAAATTTGTACCTTTTCTACATAGGAATTTGTCTGCTCTTGTTTATTAATTTATTCAGTCAATTATTCATCAGCCTGGGTTCAAGACGAGTCTATTTGAGGTTATAAGACAGGAATACTTTGTTTTGTTGTTTGATTTGTTCAGCTGGTTTCTGTGTTCCTTTGATTGCAACTCTTTAAGTGTGTGTGTGTCCCCTGAATATACATATCTATAAGAATTTTTATATGTGAACATCTGTAGCTATATAGGGATTGAGAGGTGTTGACTAGAGATTTGGGGGTCTTTTTGGCATAAGGACAATAGAAATAAGACCAAGACAAATAAATGTACAGGAAGTACTGGCAAGGCTGTAGGGCAGCGGGTCTCAACCAGTGGCTTACAACCTCTTGTGGGTTGCATATCAGATACTTACATCATGACAGTAGCAGAATTACAGTTACGGAATAGCAATGCAATAATTTTACGGCCGGAGCTCACCACAACATGAGGGAACTATATCAAAGGGTGCAGACATAGGAAGGCTTGTGAACCACTGCCTTAGGGGGCGGCAGCTCTGTGCTGACATGGCGGGCAGTTTTCTGAAAAAAAAAAAGGCTTTTCTTGATGTGCTAGGTGGGCTGTCAGCACTCTTGCCTGAGAGGTTTGGGTGCTAAAAAGGACAAATGGAAGCAGTGGCTGCAATGTAGAAAGACCATGTCTTTCTGCAGTATGAATTGAGTCTATGTCTAGAAACTAAAATTCACAGAAGAAGAATTGTGAGGTAAAGAGTCCATATATACTGTAAGGATTTCTCTCAGAAGGTTACTAATTTGGCTTTTGTATCAGAAGTGTATCAAAAGCCCCAACCATTGCTATCTTTGCTCTATGCTTCAAGTTAATTTAGTATTTGTCAGCTTGGTAGATGAGACAATACATATATTTGCATTTGCCTGATTGTTTCAAGCCTTATTTTTACTTATCATTGACCATTTACTTTTCTTTTGTTAATTGCTCATTTTGTCACTCTTACTTTTGTGGTGTCTTCTGCGACTCATTAACCTTTGGCAGACACAATGCTGATATTCCCTCCAGTTTTTACTGGCCTTTATTCATACTCACCTCTTTTGAGGAGTGGGAGTGGTTCTTGATTGAATCCATAGCCTTACACATACTAAGGAAGCATTCTATCACTGAACTATCTCCCCGGCCCTTTAAAAAGAATTGTTTTTTGCCATGGTCTCACTAAGTTGTCCCAGGTTGGCCCTCAAACTCACAGTAAAAGCCTAGACAGGCCTTGAAGTTGCCATCCATCTACCTGAAAAGTCTAAGTAGCTGGGTAATGCAAATATTTTATTTTATATCATATAATCTATTGGCTTTTTGATGCCACCCTTTTATGCTGGGGGCAGGCAGGTTCTCACTGTGTTGCCCGAGCTGAGCTTAAGTGATGATCCTCCAGCCTTAGACTTCAAGTAACTTAGATTATGAGTGCACACCACCATGCCCAGTGTGATGGCTAATATAGATTGCCAACTGGACAGGATTTAGACTCACCTAAGAGACAAACCTCTACACACATCTGTGAGGGACATTCTAGATTGGGTTAATTGACATAGGAAAACCTACTATAGATGTAGTCAACACTATTCTGTCGACTAGAGTCCTGGACTGAAAAGAAGGAGAAAGTGAACTGACACAGCATTCATTTCTCTCTGCTTCCTGAATGCAGGTGTACTGTGTTCCTTGCCTCAAGTTCTTGCTGCCATGCCTTCCCACCAGATGGACCACATTAAATAAACCCTCCCTTAAGTTGTTATTCACAGGTATTTTATCACAATAAGAAAAGCAAGCAATGTATGCAGCTTGCTTTTGTCACAATATCTTTTTGTTTATTTGTTTGTTTTGAGACAGAGTGTCTTTGTGGAGTCCTGGTTGTCCTGGAACTTGCACTGTAATTCAGTGCCTCCTGAGCCCTGGGGATTAAAGGCATGTGCCACCACCAACCTAGGCACCCATGGTGTTTTGATGACACAGTTCCTTAAACATTTTCTCCATTTCTTCAATAGATACTGGTCTGTTTAACATGTTCCTAAAAGAACTAGATGTTGAATCCAAGACCTCATGCTTGGCAAGTGTTCTCCTAGTGAGCCAACCTCATTAACTTTCATCTGTAATGAGGTCAGTTTTTCTTTTTTTAATAGTTTTGATATATTCCCTAGGCTGTTCTAGAATTCAGAGACTTCTTGCCTCCACCTCCTAAATCCTGAGATTATAGGAATATGTCACTACATTTAGTGCAAGGTCAATTTTAATTTTTATTTCAATGCTGAGGATGAAACCCAAGGCCTTGGAAATGCTAGGCAAGGCCTCTGCCAGCAAGCTGCTTCCCCTGACTCTACAACCAGTTTGTATACTAATTTTCCTATGCTAGTGTCCATATAACTGGGTTTTCATTTCTTCACACCAAGAGTTACTCTTCTTTGTAGTTTCTTATTTTGTATATTTGTGCTTATTCCTTTTTTGATGAAATTAATTTGTATTTTTTTATTTGCTGTAAGAACAAAGACCCTGCTTTCCAATTTGACCTTCTGTTTTCTGCTCCTTATTTTATTAAGGAGTACCTTGTCTTTATCATTACCTTTCTATCACATTATTTTGATTGGCTTTCTTGCCCTTTTTTAAAATGTATTTTGAAATGAAAGCACTTAATTTTTATTATTAATTATTTTATTTATTGACATCCCAAATATTACTTCCCTCCTGGTCCCCCTCACAGAGTTCTTCTCCTCATCTCTTCTCCCTCTTCCGCTCTGAGAGGGTGCCCCTTCCAGGATCCTCCCCTCCCTGGGTCGTCAAGTTGCTACAGGTATTACACAAATCTTCTCTATGTATGCTCTTTGCTTGGTGGCTTAGTCTCTGGGAGCCCCCAGGTGACATACTAGGAACACACACCACGCACACACACACACACACACACACACACACACACACACACACACACACACCTGAGCCCTCACCTTGATGTTCAGTGTAAACAGGAAGTGAAGGCTAAGACAGAATTGGGTTACTTTGATCACAACACCCCAACACAAACCCACAATCACAAAGACTGAAAGATACTTCTGTCCTTTGGTGCCTGACTCTGTGCTTACTCTATCATTCAGACTGGGTGTAGATGCTGTGAATGTTTTCAAGAGCAACAGTCAGGGGGAGCTCTTCTTAGGCACAGACAGTTTCCCCTATGAGGGAGGAGCAACCCTTAGGGCTCTGCTTCTCCACTATTTCAGTTTTCTTCTCTGGAATACCAGTCCACATGTGGTCCTCGAGCTGGTCCTTACTCTGAATGCTGTAACTGCAGAGCGGGATTCACCCTGCTCTTTATGGGAGATCAAAGCAACAGCTGCTTATTCAGTCCTGTGAGGGACTACATGGGACTAAAACTAGCTCGCCCCACAGTGGCCACAGTTGTGGCCCAGGACTTATCAGGTTCCTCTAAAGCTTTATGGACATCCGTTTGTGAAAGCAATATTTAGTTTTGATTTATGGTTTCCCCAGAATTTGAGGGCCAAGACCTCACAGTCTCTTTGGGAGCCTAGGGAGAGCTGAATACTGTCCACATTACAAGTGTCTGCTGCCTCCTGGACAGCCCTGCCTTGAATTAATGGAGGACCTCCAGGGAAGGTGACAGGATTCTGTACCTCCGCAAACAGTGCCAACAATGCCAGATAACATGCCATTTTTCTATACAGGAAGGACATTCCCATAGAACGTGTGACACACATGGACAGAGAACAGACCAAGAAAGTGGTGTACTCCGTGGTCTATGGAGCCGGTGAGCTATAGGGAAGGACTGGGTTCTTGGTATCATCCATTAGCCAATGCCTGTATTCAAGTGTGCCATGCTTCAGAGAAGTCATTCTGTGAGTCATTGTATGCTGTTTACACAAACACCTCAGTGGTAATGCCATAAGACATCAGTCAAACCACTCCATGCCATTGACTTATAATGCCATCAACCCTCTAAGACAGTGGTTCTCAACCTTCCTAATGCTGTGACCCTTTAATACAGTTTTTTATGTGTGGTGACCCCAACCATGAAATTATTCTTCTTGTTACTTTATAACAGTAATTCTTCTAACATTATGAATCATAATGTAGGTATATTTGTTTTCTGATAGTCTTAGGTGACCCTGTAAAAGAGTCATTCAACCCCCGCCAAGAGGTTACAACCCACAGGTTGAGAAGCAATGCTTTAAGAGCAGCAATAGCAGTTCAGAGTCTGACCAAACCATACCCCACATCTCACCCCAGTGATAGGCATCTTCTCTGCTTAGAAACTCTGATCCCTAAACATACACCACCCAAAATGGGCTCACATACTCAATAATGAACTGTCCTTCTCTTTCTCCTCTTCCCAAAACCAGGAAAAGTAGTCCTACTTTGATCCACTCTCCTCTCTTCTCTTTTGCACTCTCCTGATTAGTCCATCAATAGTGGGTTTTTAAAAAAATATTTTATTTATGTGCATGAGTGTTTTGCCTGCATGTACTCTGTGCACCATGTATGTCACTGCCACCCCCGCCCCCCAGAGGCCAGAAGAGAGCAAAGGATCTTTCAGGGCTGGAATTAAAGAGATTGTGAGCTGCCATGTGTGTTTCAGGAACTAAATTCTATTCCTCTGGAAGAGCAGCCAGTGTTTGTCACCACTGAGCCATCTCTCCAACTCCTTGAATGTGTTCTCCCCCAACCCACGGGACTAGTTCCCCTCAGAAGAGCCCTCCATTACTTCCTTAAGGAGCAGTCAATCTGCTGTCACAGATCCAGGCCTGCATGGATCTCCTTGCTTTGGTCAATACTGCTTTGAGCACATTGGAGCTTGTACATAGACCCTGAGAAGATTAGTCTCCTGACCACTGAAATCCAATGTTCAGTCAAGGAAAACCAACAAAACTACATAAGCCTCAGTGTAAACTTCAGCATGGTGCATGCTTGTCCCTCCTAGTTACCTCACAGTCTAACTGCAGTGCTTTGGACGTGTGCTTCAAATGTTTCTTCTGGATCACAGACATCACCTCCCCAGTGCTCAGGGCTTTGCCCTTGCCCCCCTGTCACAGGAGTGACGCCACATGCATAAAACTCACCCATCTTCACCCACCTCTCCCTTCTCAGCACCATCCACCACTGGAATAGTTACTCACACCTAAGGCAGTAGCTACCACAGAAAGCACATCTGTTATCTCATGGCTCATGTGGTGCCTGCTACAGTCTGCTAACTGGAGCTGTGGTGTCACCTGAGGCTCCACTGGTACTCTTCTCTCCTAAGCTTATACTTCCTGCTGGCTCCATGGGTCTCTGGCATGAACACCCTGCATTGTGACCACTTTACACTTCAAAGCCAGCTGGCTACCAAGTACCAGCTGTGTGCCAGTTTGTCTGGTTCAGGATAAAATGCCCATCCTGAGAATGAGCCCAAGAGGCCAGGAGTGCCCATCAGTTCAGTTCTGCATACTAACTAACACAGAGAAGACAAAGCACTCACTGATCGAGTAACAGTGCTTTGAGAGCATCAGACCCTATAAAGTATCTAGAAAGCAATGTGTAAGCCAGTAATCAAACTCGGGGTAGGAGTACAGTCATGATACGGGTGGTTTTTCTCAGTGTTGCCTGTCCCATTTCCTCCTCAGACTCCTCCCTACTATCCCCGAGACTTCAGGGGCTTCTGCCCTGGGGTAGGGGAAGCAACATTCTGCCAGAGCAGAACTTGATATCTTGGATCCTCCTGCAAATCTGCCATACCTGGGATTCTGCACCCCCAATGTTGCCCCCCACCCCAGGCCTCAAATCCCAGTTCTGTTCACCTCTTGACCTGTGTAGCCTCACAAAAATCCTTGTACCTCTTTGCCCACCCCTTTTCCTTTAAAGGCTCCCGTGGGGTTGCTGGAGCCACAACTGGTATAGTTAACTTGCATCTCTGTCGTCTGCTTCCTGTTTATCTGGCTCCCATTTCAGGTGTGAGCTGTGTGGCTAAGTTTCCAGAGGTCTCCTGGCCCTCCAAGCTGGAGCTGGCACAGGAGGGAGGAATGCAGGATGAATGGGTAATTGTCCTAAGTGTTACTTGGCCTTGGCCTCTCCAGTAATAGAGTCAGCACTCGCCTCACAATAGTTGTTTCCCAAAGAAACATGGCCTTACTGCACCCACTGGCTCTTTCTGAGCGTTCACGTGGTGTTTTCTGGAGAAGACTGTAAATAAGTAGTGAGTCAGTAGCTGTGATGCTAGTGAAGGGGGTAATTTGCTGCTTTTAGCTCTGGTGGTGACAGGGGCTCCCACCCTGAGCTTCTATCTCGGTTGCTCCATTGTTCCTGCTCCACCTAACAGCTGGAATTACTGTGTACTTCTATTCAGTTCATGATGTCTCTATCCCTCCCTTATTTGAGCCAGACTTGGTTGATGAGCAGCCTTAGGGCATAATAAAACCACCAGGCTCTAGTGCTTCCGGAGCCTTGGGAAACCCAGTGGAGGAACCTTGGACAGGCAACTTATGATGGCATATAGGAGTGTTTCCACAGAAGCCATTTCTGAGTAACCCAGAAGCTTTAGATAGTAATGCCTAGCCAGGGAGAAACATAGCTCTGACACCACCTTTAGAAAATGGTTAGAGCTGTGATGAGAACAGAAGGGAAGACCATGGGCTATGAGACAAGCAGAGAAGGTACTTGGAAGAGATGTGGGTGTGCATGCCCAGTCCCCTGCAGCATGCATGGCAGCCCCTTCTATCACCTAAGATGTGTGTATCCCCTGTGTTATCTAGGATCTTGAGCCAGAGCTGGCTCACACGCGCATTGCCTCTCCCATATCCAGCTAAATCCAGCGTCTTCCAACTCACTGGGCACTTGCCCATCTTGCTGGGCCTGCTTAGAGCCATCTGTGCTAGTGGATTTTTGTAAACTTGATACAAATTAAGACATATCCAGGAAAAGGGACTCTAAACTGAGAAAGTGCCTCCAAGAAACTGAAGCCAAGTCTATGGGTATTTTCTTGATTAATAACTGATGTGGGAGGCTCCAGCCCACTGTAGATGGTACCACCCATGAGCAGGTGGTCCTGCATTGTATAAGAAAGCAAGCAGAGCAGAACAATGGAAGCAAGCCAGTAAAACACACTCTTTCAGGGTCTCTGCTCCCGTTTCTGCCTCCAGGTGCCTGCCCTCAGTGAAGGTCTGTTACCCAGAAGTGTAAGATTAAATGAGCCCTTTCCTTCCCAAGTTGCTTCTGGTCATAGTCTTTATTATAGCAATAGAAACCCTAACTCAGACACTATCTCTGAGCTCAGCAGGACTCTAGTCCCTACAGGAAGTCATCCTAATCCCCAGGCTTGTTGGGCTCCTGCTTTCTGAGGGTTGGCCCAATGCTGAGTCCTCCCCATGATTCCTCAGTGGACTCCATATTCAGCTGTTGTACAATCAGCAGGAGCTCACTAGATGCATGCAGAATGCCAGGCCTACCCTGCAGCAGGAGGATAAGGGCTCTCACCTGCTCCTAAGGGACCTGGTCTCATACTGAGTGCCCTGGGGATTGTACTAATGATGGAGCCTCAGAACCTGGGAAGCTGCCCAGAGCAGCAATACCTGCCTGGACTGTGTGGAGAGGCCTGTTCAAGTAGACCAGACAACATTCTTGGAGCTCTCTGTGGGTAGGCACTTTCTCAGTGCATGAAGCAGAAATGGCCTAGTTAACACTTGTGTTGCTGTTATAAAGTACCCTGCAGAAATCAACTTAGGGAAGAAAGGGTTTATTATACTTACAATTTGAGGCTACAGTCCATTATTGCAGGAAAGTTCAGACAGGGACATAAGCATCACATCCACAGTTAAGAGAAGAGAGAAGAAACACATGAACCCTTGCTTGCTCTTCTTTTATACTGTCCAAGAGCCCTGACTAGGGAATAGTACTGCCTACAATGAGCTGGGTCTTCCTTTGTCAGTCAAAATAATTCTCTATAGACATGTTCACAGACTAACCTGATCTTAGATAATTCCTCAACTGAGACTCTCTTCCCAGGTGATTCCAGTTTGTGTCAAGTTAGCAGTTAAAACTAAGGAGCATAATCTGCTCATTTACTTGACATGCAAACACTGGAACTTTCCACTCCATAACCTCAAAGTCAAGAAGTGACTTACTTATATTTATTTTATATTCATTAGTGTTTTGCATACATAATATGTCTGAGAGGATAGCAGATCCCTTGAAACTGGAGTCGCAGGCAGTCGAGAGGTGCCATGTGGTTGCTGGGAAATGAACCCAGGTTCTCTGGAAGAGCAGCCAGTGCTCCCAACCACTGAGCCATCTCTCAGCCCCTCATATTAATTTTATAATGTAAAATACAATCCAATTCCAAAACCTCAATGTTTTAAAAAATTCAGCACTTCTGAAGTCCAAAGTCTCTTGTAAATTCTCTTAACTATAGGCTCTTCTAAAGACAAAATCTATTTTCATCCTTAAATGTTTTTCTTCCAAAAAGGAAACACTGGGACATAAATGAATAAACAAAAGCTAAAATTTAAATTTTAGCAAAACTAAAATCTAGCATAAACCCAAACCCTATAGTTCAGCACTCATCTGAGATTCACTCATAGTCTTCTGGGCCCCAAAGGCCCTGGGGAGCCCCACTTCTCCAGCTCTGCTGTCTATGGCATACATAGTTTCCCTGTTAACCAGCTCCATTTTTGTACCCACAGGGTACAAAAGGGGGAGGTATACAGCCCACAGGTCTGGATTCTTCAATATATTGGGGAGAGGGTTAATTGCAACTGAGGCATCACCATCAGCAATGTCCATTCAAGGTCCTTCTTCAGGGACTCCAACTTTGTCACAAGGTGCCAAGTCTCAGCTGTTCTCAAATCCTCCCTTTAAAGCCTTCAGAACCAGTACTACATGGACAACTCTTACGTTACTAAGTCTTGCTGAGGTGTGACCTCACCTGCTGACACTGAGAAAACACTCCTCTGTTGTCCCAGTGCGTCATAGGTTCACCTACTCCTCTGTTGTCCCAGTGCATCATAGGTTCAGCTACTCCTCTGTTGTCCCAGTGCGTCATAGGTTCACCTACTCCTCTGTTGTCCCAGTGCGTCATAGGTTCACCCTCGTGGTGCTCATCTTGTTGACAACCACAAGATTCGCTGATTCTTCAGCCCACAATCAGCACACACAGTTTTTTAGTCAAAACGTTATGCAAATAGCCTGAGTCCAGTTAATAACAAAGGTCCCGTTTCCCTCTGGAACATGATCTGGGCCTCTTCTGTCTATATTACTTTCAGCAGTCTTATCTTTGAAACTCCTACAAGAATGGCCCGTTAATGTCCAGGATCTAGGACATCCACCACCCTCACTTGATCCTCTGCTCTCCACAAACACCAAGCATGCACATGGTTCACAAACATACATGAAGGCAAAAGTCTCACACATAAAATAAAATAAAACAAAAAAATTATTTTAAAAGAATGGCTCATTAAGTTCTTCCCAGATAACTGATTGGCATTTTCAAGCCCAAAGTAACAAATGCTTTCACATTCTGTCCATAAAAAACAGTCCAAGCTACGTGGTCAAGTCTGCTATAGAACACTCAGCTAACGGCAATAGTTTCTGTCTGAGTCACGCTTTCGTTGCTGCAATAAAACACCCTGGGAAACTGCTTACTTGGGATGTAGTCCAGGATGCTAACATGTAAAGAAATGGGGTACCTTGACCACAGGCCTAGCCTGAATGACCCAGATGTCGGAACTGTAGACAAGGACTTCAGAGCTGCTCAGGGCATAAAGACAAACATGCTCACAACAAACGGGGAAACAAAAGCTGCCAAATAAGAGCCAGATGGAACCGCAGCTAGCAGCATCTGAGATGAAGGTCCCCGTTAGTTAACAGCACATTGGAAATTAGAAAAGAAGGCAATTCCAAGTCCCTCTGACTGACTGCATGAGGACCTCAGCCTCTGTTGAGTCCTTTCTTAAAACCAATGGACTTGTCTATTACAGTGTTGTAGTGGAAAGTAATGATTAGAATTTGATGGAAGAAAGGGATTTTGATGAAAATTTTCAGTAAAATGAAGCAAAGCACTTAACCGTATTGTGGAGACACCACACTACCTTCATTAAGCCCTAAAGGGAGTTTAAAGAGGACTGCCCCCCCAAGCAAAATTTGTGTCAGGAAGGCCTGGACACGCGCAGAGGACCCAGGCATTTGTCCCTCTCTATTGAGAAAAAAAAAAAAAAAACAGGGATTGGGGATTTGGCTCAGTGGTAGAGCGCTTGCCTAGCAAATGCAAGGCCCTGGGTTTGGTCCCCAGCTCTGGGGAAAAAAAAAAGAAAAAGAAAAGAGAAAAAAAACGGAGCTCTCCACTCCTCCAAGCAAACCTGCTTTGTCACTGCTCCAAGTGTTCAGTGTTGCTGCCATTAGAACTCCTGAACGTTTCAGCTGCTGAAGACCAGGGGTGGCCTCACTAGAAGGGGAATCAAAAGGTGATTCTGAGAGGTCAGATAGCTCCTCTCTTAAGGAGGCCTTCCTATCTTCACAGACATGGAGTTTAAATGCTAGGCCTGAAGGCTTCTTGGGTACCCTTTGCGAGTGGAGTTGGCCAGTTCAAAGCTCAATGAACCTCCTCTTGCCCTCGTATGACTCTACCAAGAATCAGCTCTTAGAATTCTTCAGTGTTATTCCAAGAACACAGAACTTTCTCCTTAATACTGCTGTTAGGAAAGGGCCTGGTACCCATTCCTGAAGGAGAAGAGAACATTTACACATTAAACCTCAAGTAGAAATCACACTGGCTTAGAGTTTGTTTCCTAGGATTTCTGACCAGGGCTAAGGATTAGGCTAAGAAATGTTCCCAATTCACAATTGAAGAAACAGATTTATTGGGAGCTAAGCACCTTACTCCAAGACCACTAGAACCTCCTGTGGATGGCAGAGATGAAGTCAGACCCAGGTTTGTATATCCCAGTGTCTGGACCCAGCAAACAAGAGGCTCATATGCTAGAACTTGGTGCCACCTCTACCAGAGACTTACTACTTCACTGTGGCTACTTCACAAAAACTATGCCTCTTTGGGAGCAAAATATTGATCTAGGTCAAAAGCATGTATTCTAAATAAGAATGCTAAGTAAGCATGGGTGCCCCTAAATACCATATTTCCCCATTTGCCATCTACTCTGCCTTCCTGTTCCTGTGGGCCCACAGCTTTTCCCAGTCCTACAATCAGATCTCCTATTGACTAAACTGAGAGTAATGAGTCTGCCTGTTCCCAACTTCACATGCAGCTCCTGGCAGACAGTCAAGACTACTGGGAGAAATAAGTTTTAAATGGCCCTGTTCAGGTCAATGGCCACCCAATATCCAGTGTGTGAAGCCCAAAGCTAATATTATCCAAACCAATCACATAAGGCCCACACCACAACCAGGCCCTTTGTCCCTTTGGCCTACAGTTAGCTCATTTCCACACACCATATTTTCACCTGATACAGTTTAGGCCTAAACCTGATGCTATGTCTTCCTGACTCACAGGGAAAGAACGGCTTGCTGCTTGCCTTGGAGTCACTGTTTTGGAAGCAACCCACTTTTTGGAGCAATTTCTACAGAAGTACAAGAAAATCAAGGACTTTGCCCAGACAGTTATTGGCCAGTGTCACAGTGCAGGTAAGCCAGCTGCAGCCAGCCCCCTCCTCTTAAAACAGACAGTGGTATCCTCTCTTTGTTGCTGAGTGGATGGACAGATAAATGAGTGTCTGTATGGTTTGTGTATGACTTGGTGAAGTTGGGTGGAGGTGTCTGAAAGAGCCATCAGCCCTACTGGATCAACAGAGCTAAAAGATTACTGAGTGGATGGACAGATAAATGAGTGTCTGTATGGTTTGTGTATGACTTGGTGAAGTTGGGTGGAGGTGTCTGAAAGAGCCATCAGCCCTACTGGATCAACAGAGCTAAAAGATTACATGTGGAAAGGAGGGGCTAGAACTGGTTTCTACCTGTAGCAACAAGAAGAATAAGCTTGAATTAACATGATAACTACACTTGCGTAAAAATAGACAAATAACTGTAGCTATCTTTTGCTACTTTGTAGATTCTTCTTTCTTCCACACTTCTTCACCCTTTCAATTCCCTAACACTAGATAAGAAAAAAAGGAAAGATACCCCTGAATAAGTCAGGGGTCGGAAAGGGGGCAATATTATCATTAGACTACTTCCTGCTGACTAGCAATGTTGAATTAATTGGAGCAAGTTTGATCTTGGCTGTCAGGATATCTATTTTTTCTTGTTTCTTCTTTGCCCCTGCTAGAGCATGAGGTAAATCATAGCTACTGTGGACACACTGAAGCAGCCCCATAACCCACACCTGGGGTTAAAATGAAAACATATTCTTATAATAGTTCTGTGTTTTTTAAAGAAATAAAAACTCCAAAATTATCACTACAGATAAAACACTACACCTAGGCTGTGCAGTGGTGGTGTATGCCTTTGATCCCAGCACTTAGGCAGAGGCAGTCAGATCTCTGTGAGTTCAAGGCCAGCCTGGTCCTCAGAGTGAGTTCCTGGACAGCCAGTACTATTAAACAGAGGAACTTGTCTCAAAGAACAAACAAGGGAGCTGGAGAGATGGCTCAGCAGTTAAGAGCACTGACTGCTCTTCCAGAGGTCCTGAGTTCAATTCCCAGCAACCACATGGTGGCTCACAACCATCTGTAATGAGATCTGATGCCCTCTTCTGGTGTGTCTGAAGACAGCTACAGTGTACTCATGTATAATAAATCTTTAAAAAAAAAAAAAAGAACAAACAAACAAAGCCCTACACCTGAGAGTGAAGACCATATACTCCTCCGTTCTGGCATTCTTTACATGTTTATATTTTTATAGTATCTCCACAAGTAAAGCATGTCTCCACACACACAATGTGGGTGTAGCTTTGCATGCACTCTGTAAGAATGGCTCTGTCTACATATTTGTTTGGAAATGCACTGCAATCCCATTGACTGTACATTTTTTAAAAGGCTATCCCAATAAAACAAGTCTCACCAAAAATGTGAGACTTAGACACATATGCTTTAATTGGAAATAAGAGGATAAAGAGCATTACTTTTTAATATTTATTTATTTTAATTTTTATGTGGATAAGTGTTTTACTCACATGTATGGTATATAGCATATGTGGCTGGTGTTGTGGAAGCCAGAAAAGTGCATCCCTGAAACTGGAGTTACAGATGGTTGTGAGGTACTGTGGGTGCTGGGAACCAAATGCAGGTTCTCTGCAAGAACAGCCAGTGCTCTTAAACACTGAGCACCTCTCCAGCCCAAGAGTATTTGTAAAAGAAAGAGATTTGTAACTGTGGATGAGTTGTATTCAACACACATGCAGCAAAAAAAAAATGAATAAACTGTAGGAAAGAGCACAGCGGAAATCACAGAAGGAGAGAAAGGAAACAAATGGGGGATCACATGTGAACAACAAGCAGAAGGGTTACTAGTCGGTGCAGGGATAGCATTAATAAATCAGTGCTAGCGAGATGAAAATGAAATCTGGACTGGACTGCAGGACTTCCTGTCCCTAAATGTGAGCTCTGGAATGTGCCCCATGGTGCAGCAAACACCTGTAGTCCCAAATTTTCTCTGGGGCTCAGGAGATTATAGCCTAGAGCCTGAACTTATGCTCATGGACTCTGGGCAGTACCCACAGGCTTGTTCTTGCCCTGCCTGCAGATGCCACCAGGCATCTTAGTCCAGCAGCACTGTTGCAAGAGATTTGAAGAGTCTGGTATCAGAGCTATAACCTGAAGACAGTCTATGAGCAGTGAAGGTATTAGATCAGGAGCAGAGGGGAACTGAGGGGAAAAAACGGGAGAGCCACTCAGGGAGAGTCCAGGAAGCTGGGACCCAAACAGTGAAAGTGGGTTCAGGCTTTAGATGTCCATGCACTCTATCTTCCCCAGTTCAAAAGAATCCCGACCACACCAGCTGTTCCTAAGTCCCCCGGGGAGGCCAGGTCCACAACTTGTTCATGTAGCTGTATCTTAACACAAAACTCAAAATTGTCCAAACCAAGATATGTCAACCGCAGTCAACCGAGACTGCTGCTGCTTTTGCTCCTCTACCTCCTTCCCCTGCCTGGTGCCCTTACTGTGACCATAGCCATTTTTAAAATTTACCTGGGGGTGGGTGGGTGAGGGAGTAGATTCCTGTACCAATATTCCCATGGCTTACCATTTACTCCTAAGTACATGGTGGAGGCATGCCAGGTATCCTGACATGAGAATGACTGAGAGTGCTGCCTCAACCCTGAGTACCAGTATGAAGTGGCAGGGTATCAGGTCCTTTTGCACTATAAATAGGAACTCAGCAGCAGTGCTGGAAATGTTGGGTAGAGTAAAAACAAAGCTTGAAACATATTTGGTCAGATTATATCTACTTTTGACCACAGTGGAGTCACTCCGTGGACAATTACAAACCAGGCCAAAGGACATGAGTTTTCAGACACTCTGCCTATTGCTGTAGTTACCAAGAGAAAAAAAAAAACCCGAGGTGAATAAAAGTGCCTATGTCTAGAGGCACACAGTGCAGGTCAGGAGGAGACTTGCACAGAATTACCACTGGAAACAGCCAGCAGGATGGTCCCAGTGTTCATAGGCCAGAATAAACTCACTGGTTACCTGATAACATCCAGTAAAGGCCTCACAAGGGCTGCACCTTGGTTGTCAATCTGACTATATCTACAAAAAGGCTACTCTAAAGTCCTTACCCCCAGCATAAAGATAGGTCTCAAAGACAAGGAGATACACAAGTGGCGTAAACCTGCCAAGATAGCGGCAGATAGAGAGCAGTCATACTTATGCCAACAACATGACCTCTGTGATGCCCAACATCCAATCAAAATCGATGTATGTGTGACGGCATGGGAAGCAGATGTGCTGACCTAGACACACAGTACCCTGTCCTTGTATCACATATCTCCCAGGGAACCTCATCACTTCATGACGATTACACTGGGGCAGCTCAGGGCTTACCTAATGTGTGCAAGACTCTGAATTTCAGTACTTAACACCCTACCACCACCACCAAAGAGTTACAGATACTTTTTTTTTAATTAACTTGAGTATTTCTTATTTACATTTCGAGTGTTATTCCCTTTCCCGGTTTCTGGGCAAACATCCCCCTCCCCCCTCCCCTTCTTTATGGGTGTTCCCCTCCCCATCCTCCCTCCATTGCTGCCCTCCCCCCAACAATCATGTTCACTGGGGGTTCAGTCTTAGCAGGACCCAGGGCTTCCCCTTCCACTGGTGCTCTTACTAGGATATTCATTGCTACCTATGAGGTCAGAGTCCAGGGTCAGTCCATGTAATCTTTAGGTAGTGGCTTAGTCCCTGGAAGCTCTGGTTGCTTGGCATTGTTGTACATATGGGGTCTCGAGCCCCTTCAAGCTCTTCCAGTTCTTTCTCTGATTCCTTCAACGGGGGTCCTATTCTCAATTCAGTGGTTTGCTGCTGGCATACGCCTCTGTGTTTGCTGTATTCTGGCTGTGTCTCTCGGGAGAGATCTACATCTGGCTCCTGTCGGCCTGCACTTCTTTGCTTCATCCATCTTGTCTAATTGGATGGCTGTATATGCATGGGCCACATGTGGGGCAGGCTCTGAATGGGTGTTCCTTCTGTGTCTGTTTTAATCTTTGCCTCTCTATTCCCTGCCAAGGGTATTCTTGTTCCCCTTTTAAAAAAGGAGTGAAGCATTCACATTTTGATCATCCGTCTTGAGTTTCATTTGTTCTAGGCATCTAGGGTAATTCAAGCATTTGGGCTAATAGCCACTTATCAATGAGTGCATACCATGTGTGTTTTTCTGTGATTGGGTTACCTCACTCAGGATGATATTTTCCAGTTCCGACCATTTGCCTACGAATTTCATAAAGTCGTTGTTTTTGATAGCTGAGTAATATTCCATTGTGTAGATGTACCACATTTTCTCTATCCATTCCTCTGTTGAAGGGCATCTGGGTTCTTTCCAGCTTCTGGCTATTATAAATAAGGCTGCGATGAACATAGTGGAGCACGTGTCTTTTTTATATGTTGGGGCATCTTTTGGGTATATGCCCAAGAGAGGTATAGCTGGATCCTCAGGCAGTTCAATGTCCAATTTTATGAGGAACCTCCAGACTGATTTCCAGAATGGTTGTACCAGTCTGCAATCCCACCAACAATGGAGGAGTGTTCCTCTTTCTCCGCATCCTCGCCAGCATCTGCTGTCACCTGAGTTTTTGATCTTAGCCATTCTCACTGGTGTGAGGTGAAATCTCAGGGTTGTTTTGATTTGCATTTCCCTTATGACTAAGGATGTTGAACATTTCTTTAGGTGTTTCTCAGCCATTCGGCATTCCTCAGCTGTGAATTCTTTGATTAGCTCTGAACCCCATTTTTTAATAGGGTTATTTGTTCCCTGTGGTCTAACTTCTTGAGTTCTTTGTATATTTTGGATATAAGGCCTCTATCTGTTGTAGGATTGGTGAAGATCTTTTCCCAATCTGTTGGTTGCCATTTTGTCCTAACCACAGTGTCCTTTGCCTTACAGAAGCTTTGCAGTTTTATGAGATCCCATTTGTCGATTCTTGATCTTAGAGCATAAGCCATTGGTGTTTTGTTCAGGAAATTTTTTCCAGTGCCCATGTGTTCCAGATGCTTCCCTAGTTTTTCTTCTATTAGTTTGAGTGTATCTGGTTTGATGTGGAGGTCCTTGATCCACTTGGACTTAAGCTTTGTACAGGGTGATAAGCATGGATCGATCTGCATTCTTCTACATGTTGACCTCCAGTTGAACCAGCACCATTTGCTGAAAATGCTATCCTTTTTCCATTTGATGGTTTTGGCTCCTTTGTCAAAAATCAAGTGCCCACAGATACTTTTATGTGGAGAGTTCTACCAGTTCTCAGACCTATGAATCCACCAGTGAAAGATTTGCTTCTGACCCACAGAAGTCTTCACTGCTTAGGAACATATGTAACCAATTGTATGGCTATTCTTGGTTGTCAATTTGACTACATCTGGAATTAACTAAAACCCAAAAATGGAGGCACAGCTGTGAAGGATTTTTGAATTATTGAAGTAGGAAGATCCATTTCTAATCCAGATCTTTGAGGTATGAAAACTCACCTTTAATCCAGATCATTTTAGCTTCCCACCTCTAATCTGGGCCACACCCTCTGCTAGAAGCCTATATAAAGACATGGAAAAAAGAAGTTTTTGCTCTTTGCCTGCTTAGCAAGTCCATTCCAGATTCCAGAGTCTACTGAAAAACACCTCAGACATCCAGTTTCATGGATTGAGCAACTACTGGATTCCTAAACTTTCTGTTCACAGCCAGCCATTGTTGGATTAGCTGGATTGCAGCCTGTAAGTCATTAGTAAATCCTCCCCTGCCTCTCTCTATATATATGAAGAGAGGAAGACCTTAATCCAGATCGTTGATGTATGAAGACTCACCTTTAATCCAGATCATTTTAACTGGGGAAGTCCACCTTATAGATAGATAGATAGATAGATAGATAGATAGATAGATAGATAGATAGATAGATTCATTCTATAAGTTCTGTTACTCTACAGAACTCTGACTAATACAGAGTTTGGCACCAGTATTGATTCTAGAGCAATCTGTGTATAAAGATGAGTCTTTTAAGTATCTGGAATAGGCTTTTCAATTTGGTAACCTACAGTTACCAAATCTCTCTAGTTAATGAAGCCTCTCTTGGGAGATCACAGAGTACTGAAAGCTCATGGTGTGAACTACATTACAAACCTAAAGAAACAAATATATTGATTATCCTGTTTCACCAATTGTAGTGGCAATGGATTTAGTGACCCTATATACAAAACTTTTGACAGTTTGGAGGAAAAATAAGGACAGTCATAAGGATGGTCAGTTACTCCTGGCATCTCTGGGTAATGACAAAGGATAGGAGTGAGCTCCATGATAAAACTAACTCCTAGCATCTCAGAATATGGTAAAAAAACAACAGTGAACTTAGGATAAAACTGACCAGTTCTAGATTCCCATCAACAATCTAAAAGATTGCTAAGTGTGTCCTGGAAGGAAAAGAATCTTCTTTCCACAGCCACAGAGCTCAAGTGGTGGAAAATCAAATTGACGCCTTCAGTATACGGTTGCCTGATTTACGGTGAAAATTCAAGTGCTAGCACCAGAGGTAAAGAATGAGATCTTGTAATGTGGAATAGGGATGTATGGAAGGAAGCTATTGAAGCTGAGAACTTGGAACCCTCAGATTCTGAAGGGTTTATCTCTCCTGAAGTAGTCTCTCTACCCTTAGCCACAGTCATTGAAATACTGCCTTTTGACCTTTTGAAATTAATCCTTCATTGTTTGCTGCTAAACCAGAAGAGCCTTTCTGAAGATGCCTGAGATGCCAGGCATGACAATGCTGATGTCCCTCAGAACCTAACAATAATTGCTTCTAGACCAGTGGTTCTCAACCTTCCTAATGCAAGCAACCCTTTAATACAGTTCCTCATGTTGTAGTGACCCCAACCATAAAATTATGTTGTTGCTGCTTCATAATGTAATTTTGCTACTGTTATAAATTGTAATGTAAATATCTGTGTTTTCTGATGGTCCTAGGCAACCCCTGTGAAAGGGTTGCTGGACACTCCTCTCAAAGGGATTGTAGCCGACAGGTTGAGAACCACTGCTCTAGACCTATAACCAGACTGAAAGCATCTGGTTATGACACTCCTAGAGGGGAGGGAGAAGTGTAGTCCATGAGGGGTATACTACACTACTCTCAAGCAGAAGTTTAGGGAATATGTGTGGGAATGGATTTTAAAGGTACAAAATAATGGTGGAAGGACCATAAAACTAGATCAGGCTGAGTTTATTGATATGGCCCCCCTGAGTGGAAATTCTATGTTTAATATGGAAACTAGCATAGTTTCTAAAAAGAGGTGTCAAAAGTTTATTTGAATGTTGATTGGAGCGTTTTTTCAAAAGATGGCCTACTGGAAAGGGGTTGGAGATGCTTGGTAGTCTTTGACTCAGTGTGGATGAAGGGGTTTTATGGCTCAGGAAAACTGCAGTGCTAGAGTTGGCAGGTACAGTGTGTAAAACCCAGTCTCCCACAATGGACAGGCGCAGAAGACATGCCTTCACTAGTCCTGTCAGAGACAAAATGGTGGAGGTGCACCAGCACAGTTGAGGAGCTTTGTTTTTGCCTTTTTTCTTGTGCCAGATCTTAGGGTCAGAGATGCTGCTGTCAGTTGCATGAGTTCAGTGAAATGGATTTAATTGGTCCCCGAGGTAACAGGCCTGGTGGCAACACCGAATCACCAAAGGCACGGTGATCGTGGTTACTGTAATGGGCAGCATAGACAAAGTAATGTCCATAATGGCCTGACCCATAATGGTCAGCACATGCAAAGTAAATTATATGATGTCATGACTCATGTGGATCTTTGGTAATGGTTAATCAATCATAATGTTTCCAGTCATGAAATAGATAAAAAAAAAAACTACTGGATTTTTATTTGATCTGTGTAAGTGGAAAAATTCTGAAACAAATGAAACAGGCTTCATTGGACTGTGGTAAAAGGCAATTTCTGTCCATGAATTGATTTGCAGACTTGAGGTTAGAGTGTAGATCCAGAACCCCTTGAATGAAGGGATGGCAAAGTTCCCCTGAGGAAGGACCCTGATAAAATACCTAAGAGTTTACTGTTTGTGTATCTCCAGTCTTTCCCCTAGAGTGACCTACAACCTTTTGGATTTTTTTTCTTTTCTTTTTTTCGGAGCTGGGGACCGAACTCAGGGCCTTGCGCTTGCTAGGCAAGCGCTCTACCACTGAGCTAAATCCCCAACCCGACCTACAGCCTTTTACAAGAGAAACCGTACACTGGGAGAAGGGAAACAATCAGACTTTACAGGTCTATTGGTTCTGAATTAATGCTGATTCCAGGAGATCCCAAGAAACACCGTGGCCATCCAGTTAAAGTGGGAGTTCATGAAAGTCAGAATTTGGCCTGAAGTCCTACACTCAGTAAATCCAGGGGGTCCCCAAACTCAACCTGTGGTAGTCCAAGAATTATAATTGGGGTAGATATAAGTTGGCACAGTTCTCACATTGGCTCCCTGATCTGAGGTGTAAAGGCTATTATAGTTGGAAAGGCTAAATGGAAAAAGCCTTTAGAGTTGCCTCCACCAAAGGAAAATAGCGAACCAAGACAAGCATCATGTCCTTGGAGGAACTGTAGAAATTAGTGACTTGAAAGATGCAGAGGTGGTGGTTTCCACCACACCTCTCTTTAACTCACCTATCTGGCCAGTGCAGAAGACAGAGGTCATAGGGTATGACAGTTGATTATGAAAACTAAATCAGAATGACTCCTATTGCAGCTACAGTTCTAAAGCTGGTGTCCTTACTTGTAACTTTAATTTGTTTAATGTCTACTTTTAATGATGACCCTTAAACACTTTAACCTTGTAGCCCACCACTCACCAGAGGTAGTGGAGAGAAAGGATACAGGGGGTAAAAGGGGGGAGTGGATCTGTTTAGAAGAATTCTTTGGAACAACTCCCGTCTGTGTTGTCTGGAAGTCAACGGTTCAGTTCACAGGTCAGCAGCAGCAGTGCAATCCACTGGCAAACACTTCATGGATGCACCAGCAGTCCAGGTCAGTAGAGTTGGGACAGCAAACACGAATCAGCAGCAGTGGTGCTACCTAGCAGAGACAGCCAGGCCTCAGCCTCAGCTCCAGTCAACAGCAGGTACCCAGAGGGATCCCAGGAGGAGTTCTTGGTTGTGCTTCTCTCAGGGAAGTCAAAATCAGTTAAGATGTGAGCCCCACAAGTGTTGCACAGTGAGCTCTATAAGATGTGAACCCCACAAGTGTTGCACAGCTAGCTCTATGAGCAAGCCTAGCTCAGCCTCCATCACTACCATCGAATGCTATTTAAATCTTCCAAAGACCATGCGTCCTCCACAGGCTTGCCTCAGCGTGTGTCTTGCCTCAGCGTGTGCATCTTTCTCAGCTGACACCACTCTGCTAATTGGCTCCAGTCCACTAAAGCAGCAAGAAGCTGCAGCAGATCACTAGAAGTCTGTGGTGTGTTCCTCTCTATGGAGTCCAAGAAATACAGCTCAACTATGCAGTGTAAGATAGACCAGCACATGCATGCTGTTGTAGAAGAATCCTTCATCATGTGTCCTTTCATGTGCTTGCTTTAACAGAACATCCTCTCTCCTGTGTCTGCTTCAGCAAAACATTCCTTCACAAGTCTGTCTTGGTCTTTTCCTGTGTCCACTTCAGGAAAACACTCGTTCACATGATTGCCCCAGCAAAAAGCCATCCAATACACTGACTTTCCAAAGAACCCTTAAGTTTCCACTTTACTTACTTGAACAAATTGCCACATCTAGTACCTGGTATGTAGCTATTGATCTAGCAAATGCCTTTTTCTCAGTACCTGTCCATAAGGACTACCAGAAGCAATTCGCTTTCAGTTGGCAAGTCCAACAATAAACCTTTGCAGTTTTACTCAAGAATATACTAACTCTCCAACCCTGTGTCATAGCCTGGTCAGAAGGGATCTTGATCATCTGTCTTTTCCACTAAATATCACATTGATAGACTATATTGACAACATTATTCTGATTAGATCAAGTAAACAGTAGATAGCAACCACTTTGAACTCATTGGTTACAAATGCATATCAGAAGATGGTAAATCCAATTAGAAATTCACTACCTCAGTGAAATTCTTAGGAGGCCAGTGATGTGGGCCATGCAGAGCTATTCCTTCCATGGTGAAGAACACATATTGGACCTGGCCCCTCCCACCACAATGTTTAGTGGCCTGTTGGATTCTAGAGATCTCACAATCATTACTTGGATATGTTACTCTGGCCTATATACCAAGTGACTCAGAAAGTTGCTAGCTTTATACAGGGACTGGAATAGGAGAAGGCTTTTTAACAAGTCCAGGCTGCTATGTCACTGTCACTTAGACCATATGATCCAGCTGACCCAAAGACACTTGAGGTTTCAGTGGCAAATAGGGCTGCTCTTTGGAGCCTTTGACAAGCCTGTATAGGTGAATCACAGAAGAGTGCTTCGGGATTTTGGAACAAGGCTATACTATCATCTGTAGACAACTGTTCTCCCTTGGAAAGCTGTTGGACTGCTATTGGGTCTTATTGGAGCCACCAAGTTACCATGTGACCTGAGCTACAACCTCATGAGCTGGGTGTTATCTGACCTACAAAGTCATTAAGTAGGATGGGCACAGCAGCAGTCTATTATCAAGTGGAAGTGAAATATTCATGATCAGGTCTATTCATGATCAGGTCCTGGAGGCACAAGCAAGTTATTCGAATAAGTTGCCCAAAAGTCTATGGTTTCTACTCCCATTACAATGCCTTCTGCTGTGCTTCATGGGGTGTTCCCTATGATTAGTTGACACTGGAAGAGAAAACTGCCGCCTGGTTTATTGGTGGTTCTGCATGCTATACAGGCACCATCCAGACATGGACAGCTGCAGCATCACAGCCCCTTTCTAAGACAACCCTGAGAAACCACAGAAGGGAAGTCTTCATAGTAGGCAGAACTTTGAGCAGTACACATGATCATATATTTTGTTTGGAAGTAGAAATGACCAGATATATGCATTTGATGCATGGGCTGTAGCCAGTGGACTGGCTGGATGGTAATGGATTTGGAAAGAACATGGTTAGAAAATTGGTGAGAAAGGCATCTGAGGAAGAAGTATGGGATAGATCCTCCAAATGGGTGAAGAATGTGAAGATACTTGTGTCCCGTGTCACCAAAAGGTGACTGCAGCTAAGGAGTTCAGTAACCAGATAGATAAAATGACTCGTTATGTGGACAGTCAGTCTCTTTCTCCAGCCATTCTTGGCATTGCCCAATGGGCCCATGAATAAAGTGACCGTGGTGGCAGAGATGAGGTTATGCATGACCTCAACAACATGGACTTCCACTCATCAAGGCTGACTTGGATACAGCTACTGCCAACAGTAAATACCAACACTGAACCCCAGATACAGCATCATTCACCAGTATGAGCAGCCAGCAATCTGGTGGCAGACTGACTACATTGAACCACTTCCTTTGTAGAAAGGACAATTGTTCTTACTGGATACTTATTCTTATTATTGATTTGCATTTCTTGTATATAATGCTTCTACTGTAAAAACTTTCATAATGGACTTATTTACCATCATAATATTCTACACTGTATTGTTTCTGACCAAGGAACTTCACAGCCAGAGAAGGTTAACAGTGAGCCCGCAATCATGGAATCCACTGGTCTTCCATGCCCCCCACCACCCTAAAGCACCTGACCTGAAAGAAAGATGGAGTGGCCTTTTGAAGACACAGTTACAACACCAGTTAGGTGGCAGCAGCATGGAAGGCTGGGCAGAGTTCTTTAGAAGGCAGTATATGCTTTGAATCAGCATCTCCCATAGCCAAGATTCATGGGTCCAGAAAGCAAGGAATAGAAAAGGGAGTAGTTCTACTCACTATAACCTGGAGTGACCCACTAGGAAATTTTTTTCTTGTTCCCTCAACCTTAAATTCTGTTGTCTTAGAAGTAATGGTTCCTGAATAGGGAGTGCTCCAGCCCGGAGACACAGCAAACATTCTACTAAAATAGAAGTTCAGACTTCACCCTGGCCATGTTTGTGTTTCTAATGCTCTTAAGCCAACAGGCTAAGAAAAGAATAACAGTGTTAAGAAGGGTAGTTGATCCAGATTACCATAAGGACGTTGGATTGTTTCTCCACAATGGAGGTAAGAAAGATTATGTCTGGAATGCAGGATATCCTTTAGGGTGTCTCTTGAAGTTACCAGGTTCTGTGATTACAGTCAGTGGGAAACTACAATAACCTAATCCACAGGCCTGCCAGAAATGGGAGTCTGAGTAACTCCTTCCTGAACAGAAGGGCCTGCTCAGGTTCTTGCCTGAAGGTAGAGGAAATACAGAATGGGTAGCACAGGGAAGTAGTTATAAAGACTAGCTAAGTCCACATGACTAGTTACAGAAATAAGGATTATAATTGACATGAGTGTTTCTGCTGAATTTTGTTAAATATGCGTTTGTACAGATATTTATGTTTTCTTTCCTTAATTTCTTTATCTTATGATGTAGTATCAAGAGAATATCATGGTTGCCATATTAAAGTTTGAGACAGTAAAAGAATATCCCTTGAGGGACATTGCCACCTATTCTAAATTTAGTCTGTATTTATGGTTGTGCAAGGGATGGTTATATCATTGTAGGTGTAATTATGACCCATTAAATATAGAATGCATTTGTAATTATATGTTGGGTAGTTATATTGTGTTTAGGTATTATTATGACCTGATTATTTTTTATTTGGAAATGAATTAAGCATGATATAAAGAGATATGGTTGTGTGTCAGGTTGACAAGGAGTAGATTTGTAATGACTATTCTATTCATTTTTTTGTCACCTTGACTACATCTAAGATTAATTAAAACCCAAAAATGGAGGGTACACCTATGAGATATATTTTTGCTTATTTGAAGTAGTGCAATCCATGTTTAATCTGAATCTTTGAGATATGAAGACACACACACCTCTAATTCAGATCATTTGAGCTGGGACCCATAATCTGGGCCAAACTTCTCTGGAAACCCACATAAAAACATAGAAAAAGAAAAGTTTTACTCTTTGCATACTTGCTCTGGCCTTGCCGGTAATTCCATTCCTTTACTGGCATTAGAACCTACCTCCTTGGGATTCCAGCATCTACTGAAGACCAACTGAGACATCTAGTCTCATAGACTGAGCAACTACTGACTCCTGGACTTTGTGTTCAAGTCAGCCATTGTTGGATTAGTTGGACTGCAGCATATGTGTCATTCTAACAAATCCCCTCTATAAATAGAGATTCATTCTGTAAGTTCTGTTATGCTAGAGAACCCCAACTAATACCCCAACATAGTGGGATTTTATGTGCTCTTATATTTATTTATTTATTTATTTATTTATTTATTTATTTATTTATTCTTGTTTTGTGTGTATAATTGTTTTGCCTGTATATATGTGCTTGTATATATGCCTATGAACCACAAGCATGCAGTACCCTCAGAGGCCAGAAGAGGATGTCAAATCCCCTGGGCCTAGAGTTACACATGGTAGCTGTGATGTGGACGCCAGGAAGTAAACCCAGATCTTCTGGAAGAATAAGTGCTCTTAACTACTAAGCCAGCCCTTCCCTACCTTTTCTGCATTTCCTAAGAGCCCCAAGCCATGTAAGCTTAGCCCAGAAGACCTCGAACTACATTCATGTGAAGTCATACTCACTGCTTCTTGCTCTATATTCCAGCTGTCATTCACTCTTTTTTTTTTCTTTTTTTTCGGAGCTGAGGACTGAACCCAGGGCCTTGCACTTGCTAGGCAAGTGCTCTATCACTGAGCTAAATCCCCAACCCCTGTCATTCACTCTTGAATGGCTCCTGTGCCTAATACCTATATATGGCTTTGGACTTCCATAGAATAAAAAAAAAAAAAAACTGCCCTTTTTTGTTTTGTGTGAGATCTTAGTGACAGAGGAGAAAAGAGTAAGCCTGACAGCTGGGTCTTACTCTCCTACAGAAGCCATCTGCCCTGGGAATACTTGGGACAGCCTTGTGAGTGGTAGAGGGGAGAGTGAGGAGGCACAGTGCTCTCGGTGCTACGCCACTTTTCCTGTCTCTTGTCTTTTCCTTCCTCTACCCTAGGCTATGTGGCATCCATCTTGGGTAGAAGGAGGCCTCTCCCGAGGATCTGTGCACAGAACCAGCAGCTTCGGGCACAAGCAGAGCGACAGGCAGTAAACTTTGTGGTACAAGGTACCAGAGCCCCTAGCCTGCCACTGTGTGTGGCTCCTTCCCTGCAGGTCTGTGTTTCCTGCTCCTCGGGTATTTGGAGGTTTGTTGTGGTATTCATTCTCTGAAACTCTCCTGCATGGGCCTCACCACCCTCACCTGCCCTACCTGGCAGGAAGTGTCATCACAGCTGTGGACGGGTGGCAGAGCTGTGCTTGTGTCTAAGACGGTTTTGGAAGGATCTGGTGAGGCACACCTCTAACACTAACCCTAGGATTGCAAGCTAAAACAGAAACATTGAAGCCATCATGAACTAAGTAAATAGCTAGACCTGTATAGGAAAAAAATGAAATAAAGAGATGGCCTCCCATGACCCATGGAGGCCATTCTGTTCCCCCTCTAAAAGCAGAAATCTGAGTCTTTAGGAGCTTCATGAGCAACACAGCCAGTCCTAGAAATGGGTTACTTGACCTGGGTCGAGACCCCTCTATTGTACCTGAGAATCTGGCTGGTGTCAAGTTTTCTCAGCACTGAGAAGCAAGCAACTGCTGCCTGGAAGAAACGTGGTTTGCTTCCACTTGCAAAAACGCCTTCATTGTTAGCCAGGAGAGTAAGCAGTGTCTTATGTGGGAAATGTCTCTGTAACAGCTCAGACACTGTGTGCCACATACCTCAGGCACTAAAACAGAACCCTTTGTGTCCACAGGCTCAGCCGCAGACCTCTGTAAGCTAGCCATGATTCGCATCTTTGCTGCAGTAGCCACATCCCCGACCCTGACAGCCAGGTCAGTGAAGTAGTCATTTTTTTTCTGGGCCCAGCCTTGAACTTCTGCCAGAGAGATTTGTCAGGTGCCAAAAGGGCATTATTCCTTCTGCCTACCATACTATCTACCCTCCATCTTACCCTAAGGACCCCAAGCCCCTCCCATGGGCCTTTGCACACCAGGGTGCCCATATCACTGCCTAAGTGGGTCAGCACCTTTGCTCCCGGGAAAGCTCCTGTAGGAAGAACACAGCTTCCCTAGGTGGAAATATGAAAAGGGTCTCATGGACCCCTCCCTATGTAGTGGCCCCAAGAGGGCTTTGGGGACATGGAAACCTACTTGCTATGGGCATTCCTCACCACGCTCACCATTTTCTATTGGCCTGAAATATACTTCATACTCAAGGTATTAATTTTCCCTATCAGCATTCTCTCATCTTTCTTTCAAAACTTTATTTCTTCAAACATTTCCTCTGTCCTTTTTGGCCTTGTACCTGTGTTCTTGGGTGATTTTCACACCTTGGCACAGGAGTGTGCACTATGGGTTGGTGCCATACATAGCTGAAGGCAGGAGGCCTAGCCTCAAGCCCTGTTGTCCACTGCCTTTTGCAGCTCTATTCCAGACATGTTTTTACTAAAAAGAAAGAGGTTAGGAAGCTGCAAACTTCCTCTGGGAAGTGTCTCAGAGGGAGGTGCAGACACTACAGCACAGCATTGCTCCAGGCATGGCCAAGAGTTAGCTGGGAGCAGACTATGCAAAGTTTGAGCCCACCTGGTTTCTCTTGTCACCCTTCCTGTCTTCTGCCTAGTAGTCTCAGTGATTCCCTCCCAATTCCCTGCAATTCCTGAAGGTCTGTACATCTACCCACTCCCACTGTTCTGGAGATAACCTCTAGCTTCTAGCTTCACTTGGGCTGTGCATGTTGTATTCTGAAATTTCCTAAATTCAGAAAGCATCCTTCTTTCAGTTCTTGCCTGAGGTGTGTGTACTGACAGCACATAGCACGGCATCTACCACATGCAAGGCTAGCAAGGTGCCTTTCTGTTGCTGTTTTGGAATTGTTGAAAGGTGTTGGCATATTAAGGCTTAGGGTCTCCTTGGTGGGAATACCTTTCCAAAATGTGAGCACAGAGAATCTGACTCAGGAATACAGAGAAGAGGAAATGAGACAATAAGCAGCATGTACCTTGTCCAAATCCAGGCAGAGCCAAGCTAGGGCTAGGTGTCCTCCCAGGCCTCAGAGTCTCCTCCCTTATACTACCACACAAATGTACTTCTAGGAGGGAACCACAAAGAACTCAGTATGGCTAGAGTGTGCTATAGGAGGGAGCTTCCTAGCAGGCTCTTGTCAAAGGGATGAGATTAGTCCCTTCTGGAAAGTTCTCTCAAATGAACCAGGATCTGTCTGCCTGTGTCAGGTCAACCAGATGCAGATACAGTAGCTCTGTGCCCTCTGTAGAGCAGATATATGCTATGGAGGCATGCCCTCCTTCTGGGAGCCTGGGTGGTCTAAGCCTGCATTCTTCTGTTTCTCCTGTTCGTCCCTGTGCCCCAGCTTCCAATGAAAGTGTGATGTCTCTGTGTCTGTGATGGTGGTGTGTGAGTGACTAACAGTCACACTTATTAGGTCCTGCCACACTGGCAGCTCAGATTGCACGGTGTGATTTCAGGAAGTGTGAAGGCACTTCTGCTAAATCTGGACAGAGTTGCAAGTGCCTCTTCTGGAGTTTCTGCCCATTTGAAAAGTATTCCACTTGGGAGCCAAGGCCTGCCAAACACCTTGATGTTAGTTTAAGGAAACACATCAGTACTACAGTTTAGTCCCTGTCCTGTCCTGCTACAGTCGGACTTCTGGAAGGGAAGTATTGGTGCCCTAGCCAGAGGCAGTACATAAGACACAAAGATACCCCTGTGAGAATGTCTCTGAGGAATAGCGAATGTATACTTCACTATTCCATAGTCTGCTCATGCCTGCACACTCTTTAGGATGTGCATTTGTTGGCCTCTAGTAACAATGGCCTGGCTACAGTAGCCTGGGCTCAAAAAGGTATACTGTTGTCCTGCCTGAGAAGTCCAAGGCACAGAGGTTGCTGGCTTTATTTTTGAAGCTCAGGCCCTTTCCCTTTGATGTCATGATAGACGTGGCTGCTCTGATGATCATAGCACCTTCTAGGCAAGAGAAAGGTAGTAATGGTCAAAGCAACCCTTTACATGTCTTCCTGGGAGTGGGAAAACAGATGACCTCTGGGACACCCCACCATAGAAGAAATCTATGCATGCTGAGAATGTAGCCCTTTCTCTTTCCCATTCATCAGCAAAAGGGTAACAGAGAAGACAGATGGACAGTTCAGCATAGAACTCTGCTGTCAAGTACCATCATGGCTACTCTACTCAGACATTTAAAGGCTGCTTCTTCCTTCTTGCCAGTGAGCACCATCAGATCCCAATATCACTGCTGTCATAAGGGAATTGCTACAACTTCCCTGTGAAGCCTCAGCTTCTAGCTACCACAGGAGAACAGGGCAAACAGCAGTGGGAGACATATGGCATGTGATTGTTGCCTTCAGAGTCCCATCCATGAGACAGAGCAAGAACCATAGAGGACAGAGCACATGGGATCCTTCTATGCCCTCAACCCTTCCTTGAGGTCTATAGGTCCTGGTGACCATCCCTACCTCATGTACTACAGACTCCAGCCCTGAGTGTGCACCCACAAAAATGCTAGCACCAAGCCTGGGGAGTACACATTCACAGGATTCTGAAATGTCATCTCCCTGGGAAGCTTGGGCACTAGGATCCCACCCTTCAGGGAGCCTAGGTTTGAACAAGCTAGCACATGTGCTAACTTAGGTCTGGGTTGAGTACCCAGATATTCCCAGCATTTCACTTCTCATCCTGGGCAAGTCTGTGCCTGCTCCTCCAACATGCTTACTCAACAAAGCACTGCTTTCTAGATTCCTACTGATGCCAGAAGGAGCTAAGGAAGCCATACAGGACTGTGGAGAAAGGGAAATCTGGGCAGCCCTCAAAGCCAAGTTCAACTAGAGCTGTGGCTTGGTGCCCCAGAGTACATGTTCAATACTGTATGGACCACCCAAAATACCCATATCCGATGTGGCTTTGTACCTTAAAATTTTAAAGTTTTTCAAGTTCTGTTGAGTATTTTAAGACTTTTAAAAAATTTTTTTTAAAAAGTGCCCATCGCTTCCTCTAAGCTGGGGGTACATTCCCAACACATTCTAGATTTAGTCTCCCTGCTCCCAGCAGGAGTAGCTCTCCTAACCCTCCTCAGCACTGCTGCCCCTTTGTGCATCATCAAATCCCTGTCAGTGGAAAGTGGGGAACATGGCAGCTGGTGGTGGTGTGGTGGCTTATGCCTTTTATCCCAGTCCTTGGGAGGCAGAGACAGATGAATCTCTGAGTTCAAGGCCAGTGTGGTCTGCAGAGTGAGTTCCAGGACAGCCACAGGTATGCAGAGTAGGGAGGGAACTAGGGAACATGAATAGGTCCCATGTGTTTTGCTTTCCCTGGGGAGTTCTTTTTCTGCTCTACCAGTCTTCCATGAGCATAAAATGCTCAGCCTGGTCAGGGGCTGGACAGCTCTCCAGAAGTCGTGTCTCCTTCTCTCCTGGCCCCTCCTGTCTACATCTTGGAGCTGTCTGGTGGTAAGCAATCCCAGACCATAGTGCCAGGATGACTATAACCTATTCCACACAGAGCCACACTCTTTATAAGCCAAATACCAACCAACCTATAAGGAACGTTGAAGGACAACCTTAGGTCCAGTGTGGAGGTATCCACACTCCCAAGTGACTTCCTTCCTCTCCAGGTTAGTTGCCCAAATCCATGATGAGCTGCTGTTTGAAGTAGAAGATACTCAGATCCCTGAGTTTGCAGGTGCGTCTAGGGGAGCACAGTGGGTGGTGTATCCAACAGTTAGGAAATTTCCTATCTCCTTGAAGCTTCTCCTCTCAGTCTCTCAAGGCTTCTCCCAGCTGTCAGCTTACTTGGTGACCCTAGTAAGAGACGATATATGTCTAGTGCTCCAGAACAGCCATGAAGCTTCTGTGCACAAACATCTATGGCTCAAACTCCCACGATAGATCGCACAGTCAGGGCCACAACGACACCTTCAGAGGCATGACAAGAACATTAGGCCTTTGCCAAAAGCATCAAAGATAATGGCCTTCCATGCCCAGACTATTTGGACTAGGAAGAATAACCTGGTACCTCCTCCTAGCTCTACCATCACAGCCAGAACTGCTGGTGTGGCCACAACACCTACCTGTCTCAGTTGGCCTGCCACTTCTGTGAAGTGCTGGGGTAGAAGGGTGGGGCCAGCTCATTCAGTACAGTGACCAGAACGGTGGGCTGAGGGTCCTTTAAGCTACATTCTGAGCCATGGATGCGCACACTGGGAGTTGAACAAGCTTTTACATGAGAGGATCAAGGGTTTGAGTGACTTGTAGATCCAAGAAGCAATCGGGTACCTTGGTTCAGGCAGCATTAAGCCTGTAGGTTCCTCAATCCTCAACTCTTGGGGCCTGGAAGCCAGAAGGCTGGCCAGACCTTGACCTACACAGCCTGTAAGCAACTGCTTTCCTGTTCTAGCTCTTGTCAGAAGGATCATGGAGTCCTTGCAACAGGTACAGACCTTGGAACTGCAGCTGCAGGTAAGGAAACACATCTGCCCAGCATCGCTGCTCTATCCCTTATACCCGAGTCAGCTCAGGGTGGGCAAGAAGGCACTATCCCAGCCCCAGAGGCCAGGAGGGCAAGGAGGAAGGCAAATTTCAGTCTTATGCACCAGGACTACTGCCCTTCCAGCCCACACTTGCCCTGCTGAGGAACCCTTTCCTACTTGGCTGCTCCCTGGTAAGAAGCCACCACCATGGGTATCTGCTGTTTCTCCTACCAGCCTCTGGCTAAACCTCTTCCCTGAGACTCAGCATCACTGAAGGTGTGAGCACCAGGCCCACCTACTCCAAGTGCACCCCAGGACACGTCTAAGCACAAGCCCACTCTCACCTGCCTAGACACTGCTTAGAGGTAGTTCTGGGTTCTTGTCAAGAAAAGACCTTTGGATGTCTCAGCATAGGCTCCCCAGAGCAGTATGGGTAACCAGGCAGTGAGCACAGGTGGGGGCCTTGAAACCTGTAGAGCCACCCAGATGGTACCAGAAACACATCTTTTCATTTAGTAAAGAATCCAGCCCAGTGGATCCCTCAGAACTGAGCAGAGCCACAGAAGATGGCTGACCACCTTTCAGAGCAGCCTTGGCTTCTGCTCACAGGCTCTGAGATCTTCCTGGAAAAGGCTCTGCCTACTCACTTTTCCCTTTATTGAAAGACACCCTATAGCACACCAGACATGACACGCCTCTAGGTGGCCAAGTGGCAGAGTCAAGGAGCGACATATTTACCCAGTTGGTGGCAGGACTCCTCCTAACCGAGGTAGTCTACAACACCTACAATGCCTGTGGTGAACCAAGAAGTAGGTGCTGAGGGAGGAGCTTGAAGCCAAGGAAACTAAATTTAGCTGCCATCAGGGGGCCCTCATGAGGCAGAAGACTGTGGCAAACAGCTGAGGGCCAGCCCCTTTCTTCTGACAAGGTGGCTTTGTCTAATGCCTTGTGAAAAAGCCCACCTTTAGTCAGGGTCTTCTGCCCCCTGACAGGGTGAGCACATGTTGTACTAAGACATTCCTGCCCTAAAGCACCATGCCTGGGTGCCCTGTAGGCCTACACACTGGCTGAGACCTGGTAGATAGGGAGGTCCACCATGGTCCATGCATGTGAGCTTACAACAGGGAACATGGGACTTTACATCTGAGTGTCCATATGTATGCCGGGATGAGTGTCCCTGAGCACTGCTTCCTCATCAACCTGCATGGGGCCTGGGAGGTGGCTGGGTTTCTCCTTGGAGCTCATTTCTGGTTGTCACCCCACAGGTGCCCCTAAAGGTGAACTTGAGTATTGGCCGCTCATGGGGACACCTGACCCCACTGCAGGAGACCCTGGGCTCAGCCTGACCCATCTCCCAGCAACAGTCCAGCAACCAGTGAGGTCCCTGCTTCCTACCCCCATAAAGGGCTTTTTCTTTCATCCTGCGTATCTGTATCCCTGGGCAACAGTGGAATGAGAGAGTTTGTTTCCACCAATCCATCCTACAGCCTTTTCCCATGTCACAAGCTTGCACTCTATGAGGGCTAAACTATACAGGCTACATTAACCCTTTGTGGAACAACTAGGGTACCTGAAGTAAATGCCTAATGAGAAGCTGACTGTATCCATGTGCGAGTGGTTTCTTCCTATGGGTACACACCCATGTATACAACATACAGTCTGCTCGTCAAGAAGCTGAGCATTTGGCCCTTGATGAGTGTCCACCCAGGCCATATTCTTCTTTGTGCCAACATAATCCAGTATGGACCATGTCCAGTAAGGGAGCTGATGTCTAGCACTGGGAGGGCACCACAAGGTTTAAGATAAAAGGCCAGCTTCATGGCAGGTAGCCTTCTGCTTAGGTTTCAAAGATGGGCTTTGTTATGTCACCCAAGCCCAAGAAAAGATCACCGAGTCCCTCTACCTCTGGGAAGGGCAGCTCCTGACCACTGCCATGGTTACATTGTTCCAGAGGAAAGTCCTAGAAAGATGTCCAGGGGCTGAGCTTAGTGTCTGAGTTTTGGAAACCCTCCCCCAGCCTTCAAGAGTCTCCCTACTGACAAGACTGGCTGGTAGCTGCACAGGGTCTGACGGGTGTAAAGAATGCATGTCTTCATTCACTGAGACGTCTACCCCTCAACCTGGCCAACACTGATACCTGTGAAGATCCAAATCTCATCTTAGGATCCATTCCTAAGATGCATGTTGGTAGACAAGTAGACAGCAGCAGGGGTTATATGGAGCCACACAGCAGGAGGCTGCCAGCACCACAGAGTCCAGAAGAGTGAAACTCCTCATGGATCCAACCCCCATAAGCCCAGTGGTGAATATCTACCAGACCTAGGTCAGAACAGTAGGGCTGAGACCAGAGGTGTCTCAGCTGTACCTGAAGTTCAGTTGCCCAAAAACTATAGGAAACCAGCATATGGTAAAACCTTCTGGTTGCTGCTGGGCCTGAGGCAATCCCACCCCTCCACCCTCACCACCACTCCACCCCCACTACCTCTCCACCCTACAGCCAAGTTGTCCTATAGTCTGGCTGCTGCCTCTATATCTACCATGCTTAGGAAATCATGAAAGGCTACAGCCCCTAACCATCCCTGGAAGAGAGAAACTCAAGCCCCTCTTTCCTAGTGGGGGAGAGAGCATCATGGGAGGTTGAGCTTGGTAATAGTTTTGGGAAGGGGCCTCAACTCCACAAGGATACCAAGGCCCTAACCTTGCCTTAATAATTCCACTCCTGCTCCAGTGTCCAGCTCAGCCAAACACAGGCATAAAAAGCCCAGAGAAAGGGAAAGCCAGTACATCCACCCCAGGAGGTGCCTCAGAAAAGCACAGAGCCAGGTTCCTTCAATTCTGGTTTTATTGAAAAACAGCAGCATTGGGGGCCGTGCAGGCAGGGGCACACACCCACTTGGGCCCCCAGCCTGTCTTCTTGGGAACTCGGCTCTTCACCTGGCCCTAGGGGCTATTTTGGCACATCCTGGGGTCTCAGGACACCCCACCCCATCATGGGCTCACAGTACAAATTCAGGAACAAACCACAACAGTGAGTCCTACCACTGTGCCATACCCTCTGCACCCTGGCCAAACCCAATCCCTGTCCTGTCCAAGGGACCTCCAGCTCCTCTACCCTCCCCTCAGCTGTGGGGGAGAGGACAGAGGTGAGGACCAGCAGAGGTTCAGCTGGCCTGGTGGGGTTGTGCTACATTCACATGGAGCCGGGCAGGGCAGGGTAGGAATGGGCATAGTGAGAGACAACCACAAGACCCTGCTTCTTACCACAAAGTGCCTCCCAGATCAGAAACCATCCCCACAGGTTCCCTCCCACTGCTACTCATGTGCACATACAAACATACACATGCACACATTCATACATGGATGGAGATGCCCACACGTACTCACACCAGCTCACACACATGCAACACACGAATGTGATTTCTTGGGCACATATAGTCACATGAGCACATGATCACAAATGACATGTGCTTGTGTGTGTGCGTGCGTGCACCTCAGGTCAACTCTCGAAGGCTGCCCCTTGGGCCTGACAAGAAGATGGCCTCGTGGGTGCTGCACAGTTCCTACACACACACACACACACACACACACACACACACACACACACACACTCACTCACCATGCAAACACATACTCTCAGATGCACATACTCACATGTGCACAGATGCACATACACAATGGGCATGCACATTTATGCAGGTAAACCCCTTCTTTAAAATGGCTAATTATTGCTGTTTTAAAAAAAAATACATCCAACAGTGGTAAATCAAGGCTCATCTTCCACCAGCTTCAAGCAAGTTCCACCCACTGTCACGGACCCCTCCCTTGCTGGAAGCACAGTGATGGCAGCACCAAAGAGCAGCACAGCTCAGGGTCTGCCCCACATCCAGCATACAGTGTAGCCAAGAGACAAGGACAGAACCATCGCTGAGGCCACAACGGACCAAGAGGGCAGTAGCAACAGGTGCCAGCAGCACTGCTACCATGGACAGAGAGACACAATCATCTCAGGTCAACCCTCTCAGCCTGCCCCTTGGGCCTGACAAGAAGATGGTCTCGTGGGTGCTGCACAGTTCCTACCCAGCTAGAAGGTCACATCCAGCCCCCAAGAAGCCTGGGACACTAGCAAAACCCAAAAACTTTTGTACCCAGGCCTCTAGCCACAGGCTCAGCTCTGGAAGCCAGCTCCAGGAAGCTGTGACCATGGGGCTACCTGGGGCTGGGAAAGGCAAATAGGAATGGGCAGCATGTTTTCCAGCAACAAGTGATGGTCCTATGGTCTGTTGAGTCCCAGGCACCGGGCCAAAACCCAAGCTCACCTCAGGTGTATCCCTGATTCTGTTCTCTCACCTATCCCCTTATCTCAGGAAGGGCAACTGTGCAGGATGGGAACTGTCCAAGCCCCTGAGACTAACCTGTTATTCATGGGGCCTCCTTGCCAGAGCCAGTCATTTACCACCTCAGCCAAGTTAGCACATCCCTCAGCTGCTGCCCAGCCTCAGGACAATGCTAGAGTGAAGGGTAAGCACAGCGGTAAGATCAGGACATGGAAGAGGCTGCCGTGGCCACCAGGGCATGGCCTCACTACACTCAGGACTGTGCTGCCCCACCCTTCACGCGGCAGATCTTTGCACATGCAGGCCAGCCTCTTAGCCAAACAGCAGAGACTAGGCATCTGCAGAGACATACCTGGCAGTGGGAGCTGCCAGGGGACAGTCAAGCAATGGTATACCACATCTATGCTGTAGGGTCATCCAACACTGGCATTCTATCATCCCCCTCCCCCGGCCCTACTCTAGGGCAAATAGGACTCCTGGAAGCCACAGATCCTGAGCACAGGGCCCGACCCTAGGCTGGCTCCAGAGTACAGGTGCTGGCCACCTCGGGTGCTTGGAGGCCAGAGGGAGGGAGAGATGGCCAGCAAACTCAGAGGAGGGCCACCAAGCACATGCCCACCAAGTGAAGCAGGGAGGAGGAGGGTCTCCACAGAGGTAGAAGAAACATCAGAATCTCAACAAACGGAAACTTGACATCAAGTGCACATATGCAGAGCACATAGCTCTGGCTGGGATGATGGAGTGGACATGGCCAGGCCCAGTCATCAGCGCACTCGGCTTCCTCCGGCCCAGGGAGACAGGTATGTCTCCAGGGCCTCAGGCCCTACCAAGCTACGTACTGCCTGGTGAGGCTCCATCCTGGTGCAGCTGGAACCTACCCCACCATCCATTCCTGGAATCTCTACCAAGTCTTGGCAGCAACAGAAGGCAATGAATACTCGAGAGCCCAGCGCACTTCCCTTTATCCATGGGTTGTTCAGAGGGAAGAGATCCCCTTGAACAGATAGGTGCCAAGAGGCCAGAAGGACCACACCTCCCCCCAAGTTCCTAGGATGGAGAAATCTACTATGAGCTCATCCCAGGTCAGTATCAAAGAGACATGGGTGGCTACAGGGTCCCCATGCTCTGTGCACATGTGATCCCAGTGCTCTGCCATACCTTCCAACCCCAGACTGCAGGCCCCAAAGGCACAGGATCAGAGAAGCCTTGGCAGCTGGTGGTGTCCAGCAGACCTGGCTCCCACTTAGGCCCACCCAGGCCTCAGACACCAGCAGTCCCTACACCCCCACAACAACTAAAACTAGCCCCGAGCCGAGACCAATCCAAACAGAAAAGAGAAAAAAGGCACAACTGTTTGTTTTCCATTTTGCTAAAACACTTTACGTCTGTCTGTATAATCCAGATTAACAAAATCTGAGAGCTGCAAGAAAATAGGGTGCCGATTTCTGTACAGTCTACAAAACTCCCATCCCCAAGTGGGGACCGGGCACCACCAGGGAGGAATGTACAGGGGAGAGCGGGGTCTGTACAGTGTTCTGCAAATGCCTCAATTGCTAACAGGACAAAAGGCCCCTCAGGAAGCTGGGCTTGCTCCACCAACTCATTAACTCTAAAGAGCCTTTCTAACATTGCAGCCTTGGTGCCAGGGGCCCAGCTCTATGGTCTACCTAGCCTGCCACTCCTCACCCCAAGCCCCACACAGGAGAGTGTGTATGGGCCTTTATGCACCCCCTGCACTAAAGCTAAGTCCAAGTTTCAGCTGGCGCATGAACACTGCCAGCTACTGCCTCTCCCTGTCCTAGGCCATCCCCACCCCCATCTAGGCTGGATTCTAAATTGGACCTCAAAAAGGAGAAACGAGGAGAAGAGATGGCCTAGCAGAGTAGTCTGTAGTGGGAGGCTGGACCTACCCCAACCACCAGCTCCTGCCCCCAAAGCAGTGCCCAGCCCTTCCTATGAGGCTCTCAGACCCTCCAGTCCCCTCAGTCCTGCACACAAGGAGTCAAGGGGCAGCCTGAGCCTCATAAGCTTTGTGTTGTGAGAGCACTTTGGGGGCATTTACACTAAATTAGAGTCTCCTTCCATACTTCAAAATGAAATCTTCCACCTACCCGGCCACCCACCCCCATCAAATGGGGCCAGAGACCGTGCATATGCTAGCACCACACAGATGTGTGTCTGGAGGCTCAAACTACCATTTTGTCCCAGGAATTAAAGTCATGCAGAGTGCTATTCTGTCTACGTAACTTATTAGAGAATGGGTTGTTTCAGGCTGGGAGAAGCTGTGGCAGGCATTGCCAACAACAGCCTGGGCTAGTTACATTCACAGGGCAGACCCCACAGACAGCATGAGGCCATGGGACCTCAGGCAGCTGGGAGGTGGCCACCTGATCTAACAGGTATTGGGGGAGGTGTTCCCCCTCCCCATGAAATCCCCACCATGCTGTGCAGTGGATTGCTACAGGAGCCAGACCCAGGTGACCAGCCAAGTCAGCCAGAGCAAGGAGGCACAGGGACTGAAAAGGGAAAGAGGTAAGATGATTTCAAAGCAAAGCAGGAGTGAATAGAGCCAGGTTAGGCCAGGCCAGGCCCCACCAGAGAGCAGACAGGGTCAGGCAGGTAGGCCCTCCAGAGGCCAGCTCAGGACAGGACAAGGGAGCTCACCAGCTCAGGCCTGAAGTCCAGGCTGGGCGGGCAGCGGGGCAGGGGGCTGTGGCATGCGGCATGCTGCAGCCAGGCCATGTCCTTAGCATGCACAGGGCAAAGCAGGGCCTGAGGCCAGCTTGGCCTCCCATGGGGCAGTGGCTGGCCAGCCCAGCAGACCATTCTTCCAGAGGCCAATAGCTGGGCCTTAGCCTGGCTGGGGCCAGGGTTCTGCTCCTTGGGGGGGTTGTTGTAGAGGTTCTGTGCTTGATGGGCAAAGCTAGTCCTTCCCTGATGGAGGCAGGCTGGGCAGCTTTGTGGATAGTTCAGATGGTCCACAATGCTACTCTTCAAGGCATGATGAGCCACTCTGATGGGCTGGGGAGGCAAGGGCCATGGCTGCAGACAATCCACCCCACCAGAGTGCTGCTGCTGAGCACTCTGGACTGGGACCCTGTGGCTCCAGAACCAGCCAGGTGGTGAACCAGCAGGATGCTGAAAAAGGAAAACCCAAACAAACGCCAAGGTGAGCATTGGAAAGCAGGGCCGCACTAGGCAGCGAGCAGGAGGGCAGAGGTGGACGGGGGCAGACAGGGTGGTGGGCAGGTGGTGGTGGTCACTCCTCGCGCAGCTGCAGGCGGTAGCGGTGGTAGCGGACCTGGAAGAAGAGGCGCTCGGCCAGCGAGAGGGTCATGCCAGGCAGCACATAGTGATCACTCGCGCCCATGTGTCTGAAGCCCAGTGACTCATAGAGCTTGTGGGCGGCCACCTTAACGGCTGTGGTGCCCAGTACCACTGCAGAGTAGTTGTGCAGCATGGCAAACTCCAACACCCTCCTGCCCAGGGCCTTGGCGATGCCTTTGCCGCGGAAGCGCGAGTCCACGGACATGCGGAGCAGCTCCACTGTGTTGTCTTCCTCATGGGCCCGAGCCGCCACGATGCCCACAACGTTGCCGTCCAGCACAGCCACCCAGAAACAGGAACCTAGGAAGGACATGACAGTCAGGAACACTTTGCATGGAAGGCTGCAAAGACCTCAGAGCTGCCCATTCCAGCTGGGTGCCAAGTCAAGATATCACAATGATGCTCAATCCTCCAGTACCCAGATCCACCTTTTGGCTCTTTTGAACACCACAGGAGGCCATGATTTAGGATAACCTGCCTCGTGTACACCCTCTGAGCAGCAAGAATACTCCTCAAGCCTCAGTCCAGGCCAACCTGCCCAACTCTGCATGACTGGATCCCACATCACAAGCAGACACCATCAGTTCCAGCCCGAGTCTCTCTTATCCTGACCAGAATAGTAGTTGGAGGTGCCTAGGAGCTGGACAGGCCTTGATGAAGCAGGTTCCTAACCCCAGACCACCTGAAAAACCACAGACAACCACAGCCAGGGTCACAGGGTAGAATATGTCTTGCTGACATACTCTGAACCCCAGCCCTTGGCCTGCCGTACTCCTCCCCCAGTATCTTTGCAGGGATAGAACTGAATGAGACCCAGAAGAACGGTTTTATAACCCAGTGAGGGAGTACAGTCAGCCACACCCCCCAACCCCAGTAACCCAACCACCACAGGGCAATGAGCCAGGCCAACCATCCCCACCTACAGTGAAGCCATCCCACCCTCACCCCTACAAGAAGGGAAAGGGTGAGAACAAGGAGCTTGGATGGGAGAAATCCCGAAGGGCACAAGGCATGGGGAATCCAGTCACCATCAACTACAGGTCCACGGTCAAGGGAATACTCAGAGACTGTTCTGAAAGATGACAGCTCAGGGACTATAGGAGAGAGGGAGCGTCTGGCCTAGCCAAGAGAGTGACTGTGCTGTGTGTGATCTGGCCTCCCTTGGCCTTACCCACTCCACCTCCAGCCTCCTTCAAAGGACCACCTGTCCCCCAAACGCTCTGCACCGGTATTTGTCCTCACCCAGCAGCACTCCTTCCTAACTTCTCACCTCTTAGGAAGCCAGGTTTTCCAGTGCAGACTCAGTGCTCTACAGCTGAGGGTGCTGCCTGCTCGCCCTCCACCAGTATAGCAGAGAAAGCTGCCAACTCATGGAGGGCCCTGGTCCCAGAGCCTCTAGGACTTCCCTAACCCCATAGGCCAATTGCCCTCTTACCAGCTGCCCTCACACCCAACCACACAACCAGACCAGAGGTCAGGACTCCTCTAATACCCAGTTGTCACTCCTCCCGGGATTTGTTTCCCAACTTGCATAAGAATTTCCACAAATCTACACAGCCCAGTTAGCTGATGTCCAGTATTAGCTTTTGTGGGGTCCTGTATACCCAGCAAATGTTCAAGGGTTAGCAACCCTGGAGGGGCCTGCCGTTCAGACAGAACACAGGACAGGAACCTCTGACCACACCCATCTACTCATGCTATCTACTGAAGCCCGCTTCAGCCATTTTCCACCTTCTCTTCCCAAGCAGAGGCAGGTAGGTCGAGGGCCCTGCAGAGGACTGGAAGCTGTATTTGAATGTGGGTAAGGACTGAGGAGAACAGCAGGCACCAAGGCCAGCTGAACAGGACACTGGGGTACAGGATGGGACCACTGAGGAAGAACAGGCAAAAACTATAGCTGGCAAGGCCAGAGCAGCTGCCCTTCCTTGAAATAGACCTGGTTGCTGCTGGCCAGTCCCCTATGCTCAGCCCTTCACATCCCCAAAATGTCTCTCTCTTCTGGTTCCCACAACCCAGCCTGCTTCATGGCTTGCCTGGGAGAGAGAACAGTCTCCAGTGCCCATAGACCAGAGTCCCAGACTCTCTTTGTACAGAAAGCCTTGGGCTCTGGGATAATACCTCATGGTTCACTAGTCTAATCTAGCCAGGAGGCCAAGTAAGGCCTGGGCCCTGCTCAATCACCTGCTCCCTGGGACACCTCCTGGGACACCCAGGATTCCCCGGCCCTGGGGCACTCTGGGCTGGCTCAGGATCCAGCCAGGACTTCACCCGCAACATACAGCAGGTACCAGGAAAAAGTATCCAACGGAGGACACGGTGGATCTAGGCCACCAAGGGAAGGACCTCTTTCTGGCTCTCCCTGCTGACACTCCACCCTTAGCTAGAGGCCTCAGTCATTCAGAAGGCTCAGGACATCAGGATCCCATAGCCCAGGCACTCTTGTGTCTGAAGGTGAAGAGGGAGGGAATAGGCAGAGTGGAGCATTCCAGAACTCACCAGGTGGCTTCATGTAGTACTGTTCAATGTCAGCCATGTCCGTGTGCAGCGCACACTCCAGGTAGGCCAGAATCACCTTGCGACTGTAGTAGTAGCGCAGGGCCAGGAGCCCGGCCGGCACCAGGCATGTCAGCAGCAGTGAGCGGGTCACAGCAAAACAGAGGGCTGCAGGCAAGGGAGCACAGGTGAGGTGGCAGGTGCAGAGGGGCACGCGGCCAGGCTGGACACGGGCAGGTCCCGCAGCACCCGGAGTCCAAACCACCTTGGTAAATCAGTGCTTAGGGATGCTCCCCACCAGGGACTGTTTCTCTTTGTAGCAGTCATGGCCGCAGTCCCTCTCTACGCTTCCTCATTTCCAAGCTCTCTGGCGTAAACACCTGCTACCTTCACAACCTGAAACAAAGGTCCACAATACAGCCTAGGCCAGACCAGTGCTGGTCAGCCCTTGGTTCCCCCAGTTTCCAAAGGAGCTCCTGCCTACTTCACCTATCCTGGTGCTAAGTCAAAGAGCTGGACAGAGACACCAGGGCACTGCCTAACCAAGCAGGTCATCCTGCGCAGCCGGGCTGTGAAGGAATCCAACTAGAGCCCTCCCTGGGCAGCTCCGGAGCCCACTAGGCTGACAGAGTCAGGCAACAAGCACCACACTGTTTCCAACTTCATTTATGCTGTGGAGGAGGAAAACGCGCAAGAGCAAAAGTTGCCTCCTTTGAATGACCTTGGGTGAGTTGCCTCAAGCTCCTCATCTGCAGAATGGGATGGCATGAAATGGGAGGGGGTGTGCTTCAAGACAGCAAAGGGTACCCTCCCTTTAGCCCTGACTCTGGCGAACAGTCTCCCTGGCTCCCCGCGGAGCTGGCTGTCTTCCCGTCATAAATTAGCACTTGAGCCTCAGGCGGCCTCCCCCGCCCGCAGATTATATATAGTTGTCGCGCCGGGCCGCAGCTGCAGCGCTACCTGCCCTGTCACGCCGCCCCCACCCGGGATGCCCCGCGACGGAGAGAACGGGCGCCGCGGACTGAGTTGCCAACCCAGTGTTTCCCAGTCCGCAGCGCCCTGCACTCAGCCCGCGCCGGTTCCCACGCCCGGCCCAGGCCCCTTGGCCGAAAGCCCGGAGCGCTGCGCCGCGGGTGCATCGGGTCTCCTCCCAGCCGGTCCAGCGCACGGACGCGGCACCGGGACTCCGACATGGGGACCCAGAAGGAAGGCAAAGAGAGTCTAGCGCGACGGTCCCCGGAGGGGTCCGCTGAACCGGCCCGCTGGAGCCGGACCCGGAGCGGGACTGCCGCAGCCCTGCCGGCCCCCCGCCCCGCGCGGCGCACTGACCCGCCAGCAGGGCGTAGAGCAGCTGGGTGCGCGGGTGCTGCCGCAGGCCTCGGAAAGCCGTGTTGGGGATGCGCTCCAAGATGCCGTCGTAGAAGATGCGGCGCGCCGCCTCCTGCTCGGCTGCGCGGAACTCGCGGATGCACACGCCGCGCCCCTCCGGCGGCCCCGCGCCCCCGGTGCCTCCGTGGGGCTGGGGACCTGCCGCGGGTGGGGGTGCGGCAGCCGGCCCGGGCGCGGCGGGCAGCGGGGGCCACATGGCTCCGGCGGCGGCGAGCAGCGCGTCCTTCTTGGCCCCCGGCAGTGCCTCATGGTCCTCCGTAGCCACGATCTTCGTCTCGCAGACCATGTCGGGAGGCCCACAATGCATGCACCCGGCCGGGCGGCGCAGCGCGGGGACGCGAGCCGGCGGCGGCGGGCAGAGCCCGAGCCCAGGGCAAGGGCGCGGCGCCCTCGGACCCGCGGCGGCGGCAGCGGCGGCAGCAGCTCAGGGGCGCAGGGCGGAGGCGGCGGGCGGCCGGGGCGCGCGCAGGGAGCTGCGCCGCATTTTGGAGAAGTATTTATAATGCAGCGGCGCCGGTGCAGTCGCGGCGCCCGGGGTCCCGCAGGGTCCTAGCGTCCACTGCATTGGCTGCCGAGGGTCACCATGTGATCTCGGGGGTGGGAGCAGACGCCGCCTCCGCGCCCGCCCGATGGCACACTTGGGCTGCGTGGCTGGCGGACCGCGGGAGCACAGCGGGGCCGAGCGGAGAGCATGCGAGGAAATGGTCTTCAGTGAGCTGCGAGTGAGCGGCAGCAGGGACAGGGTGCTCAGAGAGACGCTGCGTGGGGGGCTTGAGGCTCGCCCGGAGGACGGCGAGTGATGGACGCCTCCCCACCCCGCCCCTGAGCTCCCGCAAAGCTGCCGCTGCGCTCGGGCCGGCGTTCCTGCAGCAATGCGTCCTCTTCTTCCGCGGCCGCTGTCAGTAGTCACGGAAGTGTCTCCATCTCCCACCCCTTTGTCTGTACGCGGCTCCGGGCCGAAGTCCTCGTAAGGGGCACCATGTTCCCTTGGCAGGCGCCCTTCGAGCCCGCGGCCGGGGCCGAATGGACTGAGAGAGAGAGGACGCGGCTGAAATGGGGTATAGTGCCCGCGCTGCCTGACGCAGGGCCGAACCCCACCCCACTCCAATCTGACACGCAACCGCTCCCGGCAGCAGACCTGCGGGATTGCGGGACCCCTCCCGGCTCGGCCCCCGCCTTCCGTGGCTCGCGCATGCGCCCCGTGGCCTTGGTGCAGGTGCAGCGGGGGCTCGCTTCTGAGCCGCGGTCTCATAGTCCCCCAGAGCAAGACGTGCAGACGCAGCAGACTGGGCGCGTTTGGAGTGGGGAATGCGTAGTGGCATATCCACTTTCCTAGGTCACGGGGATGGGCACCCCAAAGCCGAATTCATTCACGTGTTCGCGGAGACTGACGTCTCTGGGCCAGAGGACCCTCAGTCTGCGTTATGCCGCACCATAGTTGGAGCCAGCAGAGCAGCTAAGGTCACCTAGAGACTGAAGGCCTGTCTTGCAAACGGAACCTGGAGTAGGATATGGAGATTAAACAGCCAGAGTTGTCAGCGCAAGGGGACTGCGGAGGAGAGGACCAGGCTAGAGAGGATTTCCCTCACTATGTTTTCAAGATACGGGGGTGGAGCTGGGGGTTAACTGGTCCCAGCGGCGACCTTCCTAGACTCTGATGCTAAATCTCTAGATACTTCAAAGGAACTCACTGATAGTACCGGAACAGGCTAAGGGCCCTGAACAGCCACATTGACCTCTCCTGGATCCTGAGGTTGGCTGGGTGGTCTGCAGGAACAGTGCCGGCCTGTAAGGGCTGAGGGCAGTCAGACAGAAGAGCCCCGGGGAAAGTGAGGCTAGGCATTGAGGACCCATCTTGTGAAACCAAGTAGAACTTACTCAGGACCCTAGGTTTGAGGGTCACTGGAGCCTGTAAGCCTTAGAAGAAACAAAGTGGCCTAGAACATCGTTCCACCCCCTGACCAGAGCTGCTCCTTCGTTTCTTGCACCTCCAAGTCTAGGGGCCTTGCAAGACTCACATCAGCGCGACCTGAATGCTCCCTCTCGGTTCTGCAGAGGTCCCTTTCCCTGGGTTGCCTGACAATTCCCTACATTGCCCCAGTTCTTCTATAATCATTTGCCCCCATGGCCATGATGGCAGCCTGCGCTATAGGCAACACATCAGAACTGTCTGAAAGTGTGGAAGGTCCAGGACTGGAGCCACGGACAGACACTTTGAAGGACTTGGAACCTCATAGATGTTACCGTGGGAGTTGCGCAAACAACAGGGCAGTCCATGGCCCCGGTTAGCCCTGTTCTCCTTCCTGTTGTAGGGCGCCCTCTGCCGTTATCCCTTAGGCCATTCTTGGGTGGCATCAAGTCCTCTTTAAGAAAGTAGCAGCCTAGCTCCCCCAGGAAGGCTTACACACTCCTCTGAGGAAGACTCAGGAGACCCAGCTTGGCTTCCTCACACCCTACAGCTGAATGCCTGCCTACAGCCCAGCAGGGGTGAAGACGTCGGTCCAGATTTCAGAGACAGAGTGGGGACCGGTGCCCTGGACCCTACACCTGAACATTTATGGGTCGAGATACTTTCTTAGTAGGACAGCCCTCCACCGACGGTGTGTTCTCTAAGGATGTTGAGGACAGAGGACTTACATTTGCCTGGCATGACTGTCCCAGGGTCTGTTGGGGGAAGAAGAACCTCATGCTGAAAATGTGGAGAAAAGGAGTGGATACTGGAAAGATCCACAGCCAAAGTAATCTTGGGAAATGGTCCTGGGCTAGATGCTGAACGATATAAGCCACTGAGGACTGGGGGTAGGACAGGAGCCTTTAAGAGGGGGTGTAGAAGAGCCCAAAGTACAGAGAAGAGAAACAGGTCCAGCATGTCACTAACAGAAGCCACCAAAATGGGAATTCTGCAATAATATTTCCAGACTCAACTCACTCTGAGTGGGGAAAAAAACCGCCTCCAACAGTCTCCACCCTCCTTAGAAAAGTCTCCTCAGCAAGAGCCTCACCTCTTCAGGGCCAGCTGCTGCAGGGGCATGGCATTATTGCAGCTGCAAAGTGAACTCTCTCAGAAGCCATCCCCATACCATCACTCATCCTTCCTCTGAACACAGATTGAGAGTCCCCCACCCATGATGGGCATGACCAACTCAATCCCACTCAACCGTGGGCTGACAAAAGGAAAAACAGTCTAGTGCTCCTTAGGAATCAACCCTACCCCCCCCAAGCTACATGAAACCCTGAGACCCTGCCACAAAAAAGGGAGGGACATAAGGGGCTGACTTGTGAAGCAGGTCATCAAGACTGAGGTGACTTGGCGTAGAGAAGAGCGAGTATGGGTAAATATGAGGGAGCTCCTGTGTCCAAGGTTTGGGTTCAGTGCTCAACAATAAGCAGACACCGAGGTCTGTTAGCCCAGGGAGGGCTAAATCTAAGAAAACAAAAGGCATCTCGGAAAGAAAGTGCATGCCTTGTGCTTGACCGTAACCTGAGCTACGTTTAGTTAATCTGAATGTCACATTAAGACAAACAGCAAGGCTGCACTGTGGATCCAGGGCAATTCGGGGCCCTTAGGAAAGGCTAACCCCTTGCCTGCTAACTGCTAGACCTCTCCATCGCTGCTCCTTCCAAGAAACTCAAGTCAAGCTTACCTACCAGTGACCCAAAATACCAAGTCTGCTGGTACGGTCCTGGTGTTTGCTTAACCACAGTAGCATGAAACACAAGCCATGCTCATCTCCTTAGAGCCCACAACACAACCTCCAGAACGTGCTTCATCTTTCCTCCCGTCTGCTCTTCTACTCCGAGGTCCCTCGCCTTACCTCAGTGTCTTCTCAGCTCCTCTTTCAATCACAGAGAACTCAACAGTTTAACAGTTCCACTCTACTTCCTCTGCTCCAGGTCCAAGTGCTTGCTTGTCCTTACAGCTGCATTGACCTGTCCCTCTCCAAATCCTCCTGGCTCTATTTTCTTTCTTCCTTTCTTTTTTAAGGTCGGGGTCTCTCTCTGTATAGCCCTTGCTGTTCTATAACTCACTATGTAGACCAGGCTGGCCTTGGAGATCTGCCTGCCTTTCCCTCCAGAGTGCCAGGATGAAAAAAGTAGGTGCCCACTACACCCCACTTCTATTTTCAAATACATCTGGAATCCACAGGTGGCACTGCCCCGCTAGCCTCCATCCATGATGGGTGCAACTCTCTCAAGGGCCCATATTATCCTCTGGGCTATGTAGTGTCTCTAGCAACCACAAGTACCCTGTTCCCACAGACCTAGAAACTGCTGGCTCAAAACCTCACAAGGCCTAAAAGTGCCTGCCAAGCCTGACAAACTGAGCTCAATCCCTGGAACCCGCAGTGGAAGGAGGCAATTATCTCTCCAATTGTCTCCTGTGCACACATATGTGCACACACACAATTCCAAAGACACTATAAAGTCCAAGGAGAGTCACCTGCCAAGCTTCCTCTTCTCTTTCCTTCCTCAGCTCCCTGTAGCCCCAGCTCCTGCCGGATGGGCTACCAACCTCCTGACACCTTCATCCTAGCCTTTCTGTCTGATTCTACTTCATACCATAGGCATGCCCCAAAAGAAAACTGTGCACCATACTTTTTTTGGCTATTTGTACCAAGGGCTAATCTAACAGAATCCATAAAATACAGGACAGTTAATTTTGAGTCTAGGGATAACAATATCTTTAGTGTAAGTACATCCTATAAACATTGTATAAAGGGTACTAAAAAGTGTTGTTTCTGTATTTGACTGGTTAGATCTGGCAATCTACACCCACCAGGCACATTCCTGGTCTCTCCTACAACAAGGAATGGTCAGGACTAAAATCAACCAATGGGACATGAATATACGTCCACCTCCATTGCTCAGGAAGAACCCAGAACAGAATCCTGGTTGGTGCAACCCACCTGAACAGTGCTCAGGCTGAAGAGCCACCAAAGGTCTCAGCACTCCCCCAACAAGGCTTCCCCCAACCCCCATGATTTAACTCTTTGTGGGACATGGGGCTAATCAAGGAACCATGCCCCAGACAGGCCATGGTTGTGTCTAAGGCAAGGCAGGTACTAAAACCTCAGCCCCTGATGTTCTCCTGAAAGGGTTTCCAATAGTTGTGCACATGCCCTATCTTGATTTAAGGGGGGAAACTTTTAATTTCACTTGCACAAACTTTCCAATAAAAGGAGAGAGCCCCCTCACTTTGTCTGAGGTTTGCCTGATAGGCATCTAACACACATGTGCAAACATAAAAGGGACCACTAACTCCCATCCAGAGGTCAAGGTGCCCAGGAGCCAAGCCTGGAGCTGCAGATAGAACCATGCATACTGCTCTCCCTCCTGGAAGGTTTACCCACTGCCTGCTGCTCCCTGGTGTTCCCTCCTGCAGAAGCCCCAGGTTAGGGTTCCAGAGCTCGGCCTCCACAAAGCCATGCCCACTCCAGTACAGAGAGGCCTTAGGGAACTCAGAGGGGACAGGCCAGTATCACGACCCCCTGACCCCCAAACAAGAGCATGCTGGCTGAGGCAGGTCTGAGATGGCCAATTCACTTCCCTGTCAGCAGCAAGTGTTTGCATGGACAGGCAAATGCGCCTCGGCAAGGTGCTTTTATGGGACAAACAGCTTCCTCTCACCTGTAACAGAGAAACCAAGACCTAGAGAGGACTCTAACAGGGCCACATGGGGGAGGAGGGGTCTCTGGTGGCCAGAGCAAAACACAGGACACAGGCATGCTAGCAGGCATTTATTGACAGGGAACATCACTGGCCAATGATCTTCAGCGTCCAGCTGGCCAGCAGGCACACAGAGCCCGGCGCTCAGCCTGCAGCAGGAGGGTCTCCGTCTGCAAAGGAACCAGAGCAGCAGAAAGACAGGTCAGAGCTCTTAACCGGACACCTTCCCAGGCCTTCCTGGTTCCTTCACTTTCATCTGGGTACCCTGCGGGGACTTCCAGGCCTCCTCATCTTGCCTCTCTGTGCCCTTAGGTGCCTTATCACCTCCATTCCCTTCAGAGCAGCTCCCATTGCTGGAGTCCCTCCTCACACTCATCCCTACGCCAGAACAACCACTTCAGCCATCTTTCAACTCACATCCATACTCAATGCATCATGGACTCTCACCCCACAACCCACAAAACAAGTGGATGCCTGCTCACTGGGAAGCGGAGAGAAACACCACTGTATGGAGTACCCTTCTGACTGTCCCAAAAGGGCTGGGTCTAGATGGGATCTTTCCTTCCTTCTGCTTCCAGCAATTCTCTTTACAAGAAGGTCAACTCCCTGGGCTACACCCCAGGGATTGAGAGATCCAAGTTCACCCAACCTGTGAGAACTTAAGACTCCAGGACAAACACCCAGATCTCTTGGTCCAACTTAGCTTTCCGTTTCTCCCACACCATAGCCTCTGTGCCCCAGCCTCAGTTTCTTATTCTGGGCTCATCGCTCACTGGAAATCCTGGTTTAAGAATACATATTCCTGGAGTACACAAGTCACAGGACACAATGCCCTGACACCTTGGCGCAGGGCATGGGGGCGTTTTCAGGTGAGACCTAGGCCCAGATCCCTAAAGTGGCTACATCTTGGGGTGCCAACCGGTCAAATCCAGACCTCCCTGACCTTGTGTACTTACCCGTGCGTCCAGGCTGTAGGCGGTTTTCCGTAGGTCCTGAAGGGCGCGCTGCATGAATTCAAATGCGTGACAGTCCACGCACGGACGGCCTGAGGGGACGCGAATCAGCGTCACGTGAGGGTGGACAGGCTGAGCCCCTGCCAGGGCGTTCCGGTCCCTGTCCCCCGCCCTCCAGTTCCCACCTAAGAAGTGACCGCGTAGGAAACAAAGACGCCTCCCGCACGCCCCCTCCGCAGGCACCTACTTTGCGCGGGGACAGCGCTCCCGGCGGCGGGTTCAGCGCGGGCGCCTAGCAGCGCCAGGCTCAGCAGCAGCAGCAGCAGCAAAATCGGCGGCGACAGCAAGGACCTGGGCGCGGGGGCCATGGCAGAGGGAGCCCAGGCCGCCCTGCAGCAAGTAGCGGTCAGCGGCGCTGCGCACCTGGCTGCACCCCGGTTCACTGGTGATGCCCCGACCACGCCCACCCACAGCCCGCCACCCACAGCCCAGCCCTACTCACGTATCCCGCGAGCTCAGGTGCGCTTAGCCCAGTCCCACCCTGCCGGTGCCCCCGCGGACACCACCCCACCCTTACCGCGGTCCACAGAACCGCGAACAGCAGCGCGGGCGACTCGGGAAAGACGGACCGCGACCCGCACGCGCGCGCATGCGCCCGAGCGGACCCCACCCGGGGGCCCCCGACGTCGTCGTCATGGAAACGCCGCGGCCGCGCGCGCTGGGCTCTGGTTGCCTTGCTTCTGTGCGAGGCTCCGTGGCGCAACCGCGTAGGGGTGCAGCGGAGGACACGGGAGACCAGCTGAGGGTGCCAGCCGCGACCTCATCACTCTGGCTGCGCGCTCAGTCCTCGGCCAGCACCTGTTCAGGCCCCCGCATGCTCCGCCAGATCCTCCCTGCAGGGCCTGGGCGCTGGTTCTCCACCGTGACCATTTACAGTGTCTGGCCGCCACTGATTTCTACCTCAGGTCTATCCAGGGCTCATTCGTAAGGGAGACCAACCCTGGCAACCAACCAGACCTGAGCCGGTGGGAAATCGCGCGCCCAAACTGAGGGAGTGCGCCTTTCTGAAAGTCAGTCTAGAACCTGGGAGCCTCGTGATGGGTGTGGGGTGTGGGGGTGGGGGTCAGAAGAGGGCCTGGGGCGCTGCGCCATACTGGTTTGTCACTGTAGTGCCCTGCCCTGTCACGGTGTCTCCAACACCGTGCACAGCCGTGTCCGCAAGCTAGAGGAAGTCGTCTTTCCTCGGAAAGCAAGGCTCTGGAGAGGGTGTCCCTTCTGCAGCTTAGGCACATAGTCTCCCTTCCGATCTGTTTCATTCCAGGATCTAGACTGACCATGACCATGAACCACGCTGGAAGGTCCAGGTGAGTCACCCCGCAGTTGATTCTTCCCAGGCACACCACGCACACAGTCTTCAGAAAAACCGCTGAGATTTCTATTCAGATCACCCAAACATGCCCCCAAAGGTCACCGCTGACAGGACGGAACTGTGCTCAAAACCACTGGACTGCCCAGGGCTGAGATTGCAGATGCCGGACAAATTGGCGTATCTCCAGGTGGGATCTCTTCCATGAGTTTCAAAATTTGAGGCTCTAGTTTTATGCTTGGGAGACCCTCGGTGATATATTCTGGGAAATATATTGGTCACCGGGATGCCAAGTTAGACAGACAAGTTAGGGTAACTATTAAAGGACTTAATTAAGCAAGCCCAAGGTCATTTTGACTCTCAGTCTCCTCGCTCACCACCGGGGTCCATGAAGATTGTACCTCGGTCACTTACAGCAGTTAGCTGAGGCAATGTCTTCAGAGAACTTTAGTTCACACAAACCTGTCTGCTCCTCTCCTTTCTCTCTAGCTCCCACTCTCCTCCATCCTCACCCAGCCTGCTGCACCCCCCTCCTTCATCTGTCTTCTTGGGGTCAGCAACTGACAATCCTTTACCCCAAGGACTTTGACCCTGGCTAAGTGCCCCCCCGCCCCCACCTCTCTCTCCATCTGGCCTAACGTTCTCCAGAGACCATGGTGATCAATCAGAGCCCGGCAGAGCCACGGAGCCCCTCCCCGGAAAGCTTGCACATCTGGACTTGAAGAACAGTGACTTCTCCCAATATGGTGCTAAGCATCCCTGTTCCTGGGGCTGATGGTGGGGCTGAGTTCCTCTAAGCACGGCTGGCCACTCAGGGCCAGTCAGTACAAAGTGGGTTGGGACACACTTAGATTTAACCTGGATTTAGTTGAGACATAAGTGCTGTTGAGTTCTTGATCTTTATGTGGGCGTTGGAAGCTTTGGGGATTATATCGTTAATCTGTGCCTTAGGTTAAAAGACTAAGTTTCTGAAAAGCATTTTTCCTCCTGTTGATATTGCTCAGTGGTAGAACACTTGCCTACTATGGGTGATCCCTGGGTTCAATACTCCTATACTAGAAGGGAGGGACGGAGGGAGGGAGGGAGAGAAGGGAGGACGGAAAGAACAAACGGGATAAAAAGGACATACCTCTTGGTTTACTTGCCTTAGTGACATATGATCCAGACTCCGGAGACAAAGGAAGGTCAGCCCCATATATAAATCAATCTCTACATCAGCCTGAGCTATGGTGAGACCCTGCCCATCCCCCCTCCAAAAAAAAGTTTTGGTATACTTTTTTTTTCTTTTTTCCTTTTTTCAGAGCTGGGGACCGAACCCAGGGCCTTGCGCTCGCTAGGCAAGCGCTCTACCGCTGAGCTAAATCCCCAACCCCCATACTTATTTTTTTATCTAAAGAAAGTTTCTTTTGCAGGGTTATTAATAGTTTGTGAGGTGCATGTTAGAAATGCTGATAAGATAAAAGCATAAGCTATTGGTTAAAAAAAAAAAAGAGGCCAGCATGAGAGCTAGAGACATGGCTCAGTACGTAAGAGCACTGATTGCTCTTTTGAAGGACCTGGGTTCAATTCCCAGCAACCACATAGCAGCTCACAACTGCCTGTAGCTCCAGTTATCGGGGACTTGTCACGCTCGTCCTCATATAGACACTCGGGAGGCAGAGGTAGGCAGATATCTGAGTTCCAGGCTAGCCTGGTCTACAAAGTGAGTTCCAGAAAAGGCAGTGCTACACATAGAAACCCTGTCTCAAAGAAACCAACACACACACACACACACACACACACACACACACACACACACACACACGGGGAGGGGTGTGAAAGTACTTGCTGACAACCTGGGCTGCATCCTGGGAGCCACATAGTGGAAGGAAGGACCCGAATCCTACATGTTTTCCTATGACTTCCACAACCTGCTCCCCACAATAAATATGTGTAAATTTTAGTAGGTCAAAGGAAGGCTTACTGTGTGAAATTCACATGAAGGTTGAGATATACTCTGATTTGAAACATGTTAATCTTGTGCATGGAACTTTTCTCAGAAAAGAAAGAAAACACAAGTGGCAAGTGGTCCTGTCAGCTGACTGTCAGCCAGCAGGAGACATAGCATGCTGTGGTGATGGTCTCCCTCAAATACCCTGCTGCCTTGCAGGCTCTAGGCTAGCCCATCCCACTTGGCCATCCCACTTACCCCAGAGCCACCCTGCCATTGCCCACCTGCCACCAGCCCAGGTGGGCCAATCTCATAGGAAACCGGTTACAAAAGGACAACTTAGGGCCAGCAAGCTGGTCAGCAGTGAAAACCGCTTCCCACGTGTGGTGGTTTGAACAGGAATGGCTCCACGAGCTCATACATTTGAATGCTTGGTCATCCGAGAGCGGCACTGTTTGAGAGGAACTAGGAGATGCGGCCTTGTTAGAGGAAGTGTGTCACTGGGGGTGGGCTTTGGGGTTTCAAAAGCCCAAGCTAGGCCTGGTGTCTCTCTCTCTCTCTTTCTGCTGCCTGCCGATCTGGATGTAGAGCTCGAAGCTACCTCTCCAGCACCATGTCTGCCCATGTGCTGTCCTGATGACAGTAGACTAAACTAACACTGTAAGCAAGCCCCAATGAAATGCTTATTATCGTAAGACTTTCAGTGGTTATCATGTCTCTTCACAGCCATAGAACACTGACTAAGACATCACAAAAACCTTGCTACCTGAGTTTGATCTCTAGAACCCATGGCGGAAGGAGAGAACTAACTCCAGAAAGTTGTACTCTGATCTCTGCATGCACACACCTATGCTTGTGCACACATATCATACATGCCCCCACACCACAATAGAAACTCCTTAAAAATGAAGGGAAAATACACCATGACTCCCTCATTAGAGGTCCCAGAGTCTTCAATCCCATAGAGACAGGAATGGACCCTTGGTGGGTGCCAAGGGTCATATAGAGGAGAAGTATCTATGCCTGGGAAGGTTACAGTTCTGGACACAGAGAAGGTGATATTTGCACAACCATGTATTAAGGCCACAGAATGAGATACCTGAAAAGGCAAATATATTCTATGTGTTTTTACCATATATTTTCTTTTGTTCTGTTTGTTTTTCAAGACTAGGTTTCTTTGTGTAGCCTTGACCGTCCTGGAACTAACTCCATGAACGTGGCTGGCCTCAAACTCAAAGAGATCCACCTGCTTCTGCCTCCCAAGTGTTGGAATAAAAGGCGTGCACCACCACTGCCTGGCTCGTGTTTTCATATATTTAAAACTTCTGTGTTGGGAGACTGGACCACCATGCTTGGTGGCAGATGGACAATGGCAGTATGGTTCTATTTCAGCTGAGGTAAGCAGGATGGCTAAGGGCTCTGGAGAGGAGACAGAGGAGCCTGAGAGGAGCCTCTCAGACTGTTTCACATCCATGCTGTAGTTTGTGATAGAATCTCATTCCTTGCAAAAGCTGAGTAGTATTCCACAATGAACGGGTCATGCCTTGTGCCTTAGTTACTGTTTTGTTGCTGTGAAGATACACAACCAAGGCCACTAAAAAGGAAGCTTTTCATTGGGGCTTGCTTGAGGTGTAGTTCACTATCATCATGGCAGGAGGCAGGTGGCAGTCAGGAAGGCATGGTGCTAGAGGAGTAGCTGAGAGCTTTACATCCTGGTCTACAGGTAACAGACAGACAGACAGACAGGGCCTTGTGTGGACCTTTGGAACCTCAGGGCTCATCCCTAGGGATATGCTTCCTCCACCAAGGACACACCTGCTGATCCTTCCATACAATTCCTTCGTTGTAGGCTAAGCATGCAAAATGGCCTGTGGGGGCCATTTTCATTCAGACCTTGCCCTACCCGTTCATTATTTGACCCCTGGGTTGCTTCCACCTCTTTGCTGTTGTGAACTGCTACTGTGGACAGACGGACGAAAGAACTTTTCGAATCACTGCTCCCCCACCTCTGTCCACATTCTCTGTGCGGTGGGGTGGGGAAGGGTGTGGCTCTGCAGGTGTCAGGCAGGGAACCATGAAGAAGTGACAATGAAACTCAGTTCAGGCTGACTATCAACCTGAATCAAACCTTCTAGAGGGCCTTGGATACTGTTCTATTGCCGTGAAGAGACATGACCAAGGCAACCCCATGCTAGGGGGTTTATCACCAGTATATTTAAGAAATAATTTCTTAATTATATGTAATTTGGACAACAGTTTCCTGCGGTAATACAACTCTCAGTGCACAGGGAACCATTATTACGTTGAAAATCAACTCAGGCCCATGTCATCGCTTCCAAGAAGATGGGTTCTAGGGATAAGCTGCCTGTCCTAGCTGAAGGACCTAAGGAAGGATCTGGCCTGGTCTGGGTCATACAGATAGCATAGAGGTCATCTGGGCTGTTAGCCACCTCTGGTCCTGGTTGTGGGAGCTTAATACGGCCTGGACCAACAGATAACACAGGTCACCACCAGACTGTGAGTCACCACCAATTCCTCCCTTTCTGGAGGGAAGAATATGTTTTTATATCTTTCCCATTGGAAAGACAATCCTGTGTGCTTGACCTTCCTCGTTTCTCTGGAAATCTGTGGACATAGGACTTTTGTGCTTTACCCCCAACATGTCTGCATTCCCATCCTATTTCTAGAAACAACCGTCTCTGACATAGCTTCAAAGCTTCAAGGTCACTACCCCATCAACATCTTTTCCCACACCTCCCCCTGCCCACAGTACACAGCTAGGGTCACCATCTACCTCACATCAACTCTGCTACCCCACGCTACCACATGACCTCATCAGGACACTAATCCTAACAGGTCATAGTCTCACTCACTCACTGTGCACGGAAGGAACAGTCACAAGCTTTGGTCTCCCTTAGAGCAACAGCACCCATGAAGTCTCATGCCACAGACCAGCATTTGTCCTTTGCTAGCATGGAATCCCCACATCTAACCACCTTGCCCTAAATCCTAAAAGTTCTACTAATAGCAGGGGCCAGTTCTCAGGTGGGTTCACAGGTCCCAAAGAATGAGGCCAGAGAAATCACCATGCAGGCAGGGAGACAGAGGAAAGGGGGTTGAAAGAGAGAGAGTATGCACTCAGAGAAATGCAGAGAGAGAGAAACAAAGACAGAGAGCACAAAATGTCTATATTATGTAGAGAGGATTTTTGTGTGCTGTGTGGAAACATTACCTGTCAATAAAAGGGCAGATCAGCCAATTAGCTGGGAGAAGAGATAGGGCAGGACTTCTGATCCCAGTGAAGGGGTCCCAAAGGAGACCAAAGCATAGAGGAGGACCACAAGAAGAAGGTTTGGAGAGACCAGGAGGATTCACTGTGAGGTCGCTATGAGAAAACAGCCATGAGGACACACATGGACCAGAACAAACCAGGGCAAGACTCCGATGCAGCTAATGGCTCATTTGGCTGTGCAGTAGCAGCCTGGTTGGGTTATAATGGATTGGAATCTGCCCAATTTTTATTAACCAATCATAGGTGATGGAGAACAATTTGTATATAACATTGAGAACAGAGATGCTTGACCGTACCACCATCTAGACTGCAACCAGATGTCTGGATAGAAACCAGCGTCTGAATACCCAGTGTACAAAACCAGCCTCCCCCATCAGGATTATATAGGAAAGAGCCTCTTAGGGAGGGGAAGCCTAGTCCCTGGACTGGGAAGTTCTGGGCACACCAGCCATACCTTGTAACAGGTAGGAACTGAGGGATGCTGGGAGAACCTGGAGGTTAGGTCCATTTTGCTGGGTTAAATGGGCTCAGCTGCTTGTTCTGGGTCTGAAATGAACATCTACCACCTCTAAGACCTCAGTCGGGCTGGATTTACAGAACATGGACTGTCAGAGGGTACCAAGTCATGCATACACTACAGCAGGCGTATGTGGGCAAGGAATGGGGAACCTTCATTTTTTTTTCTTTTTTTCAGAGCTGAGGACCGAACCCAGGGCCTTGCGCTTGCTAGGCAAGCGCTCTACCACTGAGCCAAATCCCCAACCCCATGGGGAACCTTCAAATACAGCTACATTGAGAGCCAGAGTTTCAATACAGGAGCCTGGGGTCCATAAACATTAGTCCACAGCATCCCTGCCCTCTCTCTTTCAACTTCCATCATCTCGTTTGTCCTCAGACAGTGTCTCACTATGTAGGATCCTAGCTGACCTAGGATCTCACACCTGCTTCTGCCCTTCCAAGTACTGGATAAAGACCTGTGCCACCATACTCAGATTCCTCTTATATTTTATAGGATAAGCTGACAGTTGTATCCAGTAACTCCCAAGGCTTGGGGGTGGGAGGGTGACATAGAAATTTCTGGTTTCTTTGAAAACTCAGTTATGTCATGTGATGCTTTGTTGGGGCAGACAGGGGAAAGGGTGTTTTGCTGAAGTGGACACATGAGAGGACACATGGTGCTTAGACATAAATATGACCTGACAGACAGTGGGAGGAAGCTCTGGCGTTGGTTCGCCTTGCTCTGCTTCGCCGTCGTGGCTGATGACGCTCTTGTATGGGTTCACCTTACACTGCGTTGCTGATCTTCACTTGACCTGACTTCATAGAGAGTGGCTCGCCAAAGAACTTCATGATATTCCAGTGGCCATTTGCTGCTTCCACAAACTTGGGCCAATTAGTGGAACCTCAAGGTTTCTTCTGGATCAGACTGCCGTTGCTGATTGGTGAGTGGTGATTGCTGAACAGACTGGACTGCTGACAAGATCGGAAGCGCCCCCAAAGAACTATTTCTTTTTTTTTTTCTTTTTTTCTTTTCTTTTTTTTATTTTTTTTCAGAGCCGGGGACCGAACCCAGGGCCTTGCGCTTGCTAGGCAAGCACTCTACCACTGAGCTAAATCCCCAACCCCAAAGATCTATTTCTAGGCAGGTCCATGTGCTCCTTTTGTAACTTAAATGCTTTAACCTCTTTTGTAGTCCACCACCCACCAGAGATAGTTAGTGGGAAAGAAATGATTCAGGGGAAGTGGACCTGTTTAGAAAGGTCCTTTGGAGCAATTCCCATCTGTGTTGTCTGTAAATTGGCAGTTCAGGTCGGCCGCAAGATCCACTTGCAAACACTTCACAGACACACCAGCAGTCCAGTTCAGTAGAGTCGGGACAGCAAACACGAATCAGCAGAGGTGGCGCTACCTAGCAGAGACAGCCAGGCCTCAGCCTCAGAGCAAGTCAGCAGGAGGGACCAACAGGAACGCCAGGAGAAGGTCTCAGTTGTGTCTTTCCCAGGAAAGTGAAGATAGTGAAGACTCGAGATCTACAAGCATTACACAGCTAACTGTGCCAGCAAGCCCAGCTCTATCTCGGTCACTCTGTGGAGTCCTATTTATACCCTCCAAGCATCACCTGTCCTCCATGTTTCTTGCCTCAGCGCATGCATCCAATCAGCCCGAGCCTGAGGAAGCGGCAAGAGACCGCAGCACACCACTACAAGTTTTTGGTGTGTTTCTCTCTATGGAGTCACGACAAATGGAGCTCAACTACGCAATGTAAGGCAGACCAATACATTGTGTTGTTAGCAAAGAATCCTTCATCATGTGTCCTTTCATGTGCTTGCTTTAACAGAACATCCTCTCTCCTGGGTCTCAGGAAAATGTTCTTCACGAGTCTGCCTTAGCCTTTCACACCTGTGACCACTTTAATGAACATTCCTTCACGTGTTTGCCCAGCAAAACACCATCCAACGGACTTTCCAAAAAACCCTTAAGTTTCTACCCCCCCCCCTTTTCCCATTAACCGTTCTTTTCCTCAGGTGGGTGGTGGGCTAGAAGGGAGGTTGGAGCCTTGAAGAACCCTTAGTTCTTAGTAAAGTAGGTTTTGAAAAATCTAAGCCAACGGGGGTGGGATTGGTAGCAGAGATAGTTTGACGCTCAGGATGTTTGCCAGTGTCTAGGACACTCAGGACCATTGTGGGGTCTCTGGGGGACTGGGTATGGGGCCACCTGCTCAGAGAGACTGTCCGTTGTGTGATGCCCTGGGAGGCGAGCAGATGAGGGCCTAGTGTCAGATGTTTGCATTCCACACTCATTCAGGGAAACCATCCTTTTGGAAGATTGTCTGTGCTGACTGGCTGCAGTCTATGATGTGAAGTCTGTGAAGCTTGCTGCCTATGGTACCCCAGGTAGCCCTGGAAACAGGTCCTTCCTGAGAGACCTGGCAGCCTCCCACGCTCACTGAGGCTTCTACTGCTGTAGGCTGGGAAAGACTAAGACCACTACCACAATTTTGAATCAAATTTGAATGAAGCAAGCTGGATTTTATTAGGGTGCACTAAAGACCTGGGTAGTAACTGCCTCCTAAGTTGGGCAAAGATCAGCCCCAAATCCATTTCTTGGGACCCTTCTAAGGAATAAAATCACAAGTTGTTGCAAAATAGGTGTAAAATATTTGTGAGAGAGAGAGAGAGAGAGAGAGAGAGAGAGAGAGAGAGAGACTACAGACTAAAGGAAATAGAAAAAAATCTCAAAAATAAAGATAAAAACAAACAAAAACCACCATGTCACCACATAATTAGGGAGGGTCACAGAGGGTCAGGTGTAAAAAAAACAAGTCAGGGTCATGGGTTCAGGCAAGTCAGGCTCCAGGAAACATTTAAAAACAGAAACTCAGCTCTCTTAGTAAATGGAAACGGATTTTTTTTTAAAACAATACAGCACAGTGGCTCCTGCCTTCAAAATGGAGTCAGGCAGGTTCCTCAGTTTATATCTGCTGCCAGGTAATGACTATTGAGTGGTCGGGAAGAAGTGAAATGGGGGCACATCAGCGATGGCCCTGGACCAGGAACACTTCTAGCTGTCAGCTACAGTGGGTCCTCATGGCCTTGCAGGCAACAGGGTCAACCAAGGCCTAGAAGATAAGTCTCTTGGGCATTGGGTAATGTGCAGAGAAATCAGACACCAAGAACAGGGCCCATCAGGGAGGCAAGGCCATGGGGAACCAAGAGTGTGTTGGCTTCAAAGTGACTGTGCCAAGTGGTTTGTAAAAGAGAAAGTTGAAAATATCAAGAAATGGTAGAAAGAAAACCAGACTGTGGCAAAGGGCTCAGCGTCGTGGTGCACACTCCCAGCACTCGGGGGGGGGGGGGGGCCTGAAGAATTACAACTAAGATCTACCTAAACTAGCAGCAGACCCTGTCTTAAACAGGCAGGGGAAACATAGTCAAAAAGGAATTGCAGAGCAGGCTAAGGACAGTCCCCAAGTACAGCAGATGGGCAGAGGGCCGGCAGTGAGGAGAAGACAGAGACCGTCACTAGTTAATGCTGTAGACAAGTAGAGATGGTGGCAGTCCACAATCCCATGCCCATGTAGCTGAGAAGACTGCGTCTCCTGTGATGTGTTAGCTCTCAAACCCGGCACGAATGGCTGAGCTGCCTATCTAACATACCATAGCGGGTGGGACCTCTGGGTTCTCCCAGCATCCCTCACTCCCTACCAGTTACTGGGTATGGCTGGCATACCTACCCCATGCTGCCGGTGTTCTGGGTTACTTGGGATGGCTGATCAGGAAAGAGACACTGAAGGATGAATTTAGGCTTCATAGCAGCAGAGGGATCAGCTTCTCAAGGACTAACACCCAGGAGCTTGGCAGAGCCTCTATTGTTACATGGAAGGCACTTTTAGCAAGTCAATTTCTGCATAGGAAATTGTCTGATCTAGGAGCTGTCCGAAGGGACCATTACTTAAGAACTCTCAGCCATAGGAGACTTGGTGGTTTAGCAAGTATGTCTTGGGACTAAGCTGTGCAAAGACTTTGTGAATCCTCTGGAAGAGCAGGTGTCAGATAACCATCACTGACTATTTACAAAAGGCTGCTTCAAAGCCTAGGTGCTGTCACTCTGGAATTCATGCAAGATGCTGTGGATGCATTTTTTTTTCTTTTTTTTTTTCTTTTTTCTTTTTTTTTTTTTTGTGGATGCATTTTTAAAAGTGGCAGTTTTTCTCTATCCCTGGCTATGTCCCAAATGAATGAGACAGAGACTATAAGACTAATTTAATAGGCTTTACAACATAGTAACTGGGAAGTTAATATTCTATTCTAATCCTCTAAAATAATCGGGCTACCTCCCAGAATCCCTGAAATACTTGCATTTTAGTATCAGTCTGGCTCTCTGGGTGTCACATGGTTTTCCAAAGTCCCAGACTCCATTCTCGTGGTGAATCCTCTTTCCCTCCCCTCTCTCCCTCTCTCCCTCTCTCCATCTCTACCTCTGTCTGTCTGTCTCTCTGTCTCTGTGTCTGTCTCTCTGTGTCTGTCTCTCTGTGTCTGTCTCTCTCTGCCTCTCTCTCTCTCTCTCCTCTCCTCTCCTCTCCTCTCCTCTCCTCTCCTTTCTGTCTTTCTCTCTTTTCTTCTCCCTGCTTCCCATGGCTGGCAGAAGGCCAGCCCTACTCTTTCTTCTGGGCAGCCATTAGCTGACCAGCTTTTATCGACAACACAGAGAATAAATGGGGAGCGGTGTTTACACAAACCTGAGACAGGAATACATAGAATAGGCATCACAAGGCCATGTTCAGATCGCAACCAGATATGGGGGCAGAGAAATCATCATTTTTATAGTTTTGGAAGTTGCTTGCTCTGCACTCCCTGTTTGCTCAGGGAAAGATTTATTCTTTTCAGGTCTCTTATGGGGTTGTAGTTATAGCCTCACATTAAGCATCGCTGTTTAGAATTTCAGAGAATACTTTAAGGTCTAAGGGGATGGTTTAAGGTTGATAAATCCAAGTTCTGGTAGAAAGTGATTTAGGTACAGAACTCTGGACTCACCAAGATAGGGTAGATAGTGTAGTCCTTTCTCCAAGGTTGCCAAATACAGATGGACCTGACACTGTGAGTGTAATTCTTAGCACTACACAGCTTACTGATGTTATAGAAAGTTCTATTTAGACAAAGGGTGGGGGAAATGTTGCAGGATACTTGATCACATTGTGAACCCTGAGACTGTGAACTGGAAAAGCCTGTTTCTTGTTGTGGATCAGCCCTAGCACACACCTTTAACCCAAGAACTTTCTGTAAACAAGAAGTAAATCTAAAGGAGGAGCACACAACCAGGGAGCAAACACAAGAAAACCCAGGAAAGAGAAAGGAAGGTCTGTGAGTTGAAGGATACTTAAGACAGCATGGAGGAGAGTTTGGTTTTGTTCGTTTGTTTGGTTTGGTTTGGTTTTCCTCCTGGGACACTAGTTGAGGAGGAATGTGAGCTGGGTGCTTTCTCTGCCTCTCTAAACTAGCAGGCTTTTACCACAGTGTCTTGCTTCTAAGTCTTCATTTGTTAAAATCATCAATTTAAAAACAGCAGTAAGGGAGCAAAGAAGGGTTAAAGATACCTGAGAGGGAGCAAGTACTCTCTGAGTGTGCAGGGGCGCAGGCCAGCAGCTTCCACAGCTATAACACTGTCCAGTTGGCTGTCTGGACAGCCCCCAAATTCCTCTGAGTCCTAGGAGCATCATCTGTAGCCTCTAGCCCAGAATATCTGACAGGCCTTTTTGTGAGGCGGGAACTATAAAGGACTGCTTCCCTTGTCTAGGCAAGCCTCAGCAGTTGACTTCCCTGTGACCCGTCTGTCCAGTTGGGACAGCATTCTGTCAGCATGAAGCAAGGGCAGTTCTTGCCCAGTGATTGGCTTGCCACATGTGACACAAACTCCGTAAGGACTTTGTCCAGTGCACATCATCTGCTGTGAAGTAGAATGGAGGTGCCACAAGGCGCAGATGTGTTTCATTGTCAAAACAGGCCTTTAAATAATAAAACATGGGCTGCAGAGATGGCTCAGTGGTTAACAGCACTGACTGCTCTTCCAGAGGTCCAGAGTTCAATTCCCAGCAACCACATGGTGGCTGACAACCACCATGTTATAAATAACATAAATAAATCTTAAAAAAAGAAAAGAAAAGTTTCTCCTTCCCTTTAAAAATAATAATAATAAAACACCTTTAAGTGGAGGTCTCCAAGGTTTTTGTAGACCATCTGTCTATCTATCTATAGTATATCTGAATAGGCAAACACTGCTTGTTTCTAGCTATTTAATATCTGTTCAACCTTGGAATCATATTTCTGTAATAAACTAGACTAGTATCTAACATGACCATAAGTTCGATTCATTAACTATTAACTTGCATTTCTTAAATCTTCTAAAAAACAGTTTGTAATAACAGCTTTCAAGTACTAGAACAAGAATCGCGTTTTTAAAAGAATTGCATAGGTTTGGTGCCTTTGAGAAGAGTTAAAACATGCGTACATAGCATGTTGTATTAAAACATAACCTTAACTTTGTATCAACACACAAAGGTCTTTACCAGTGCAAGGTGTTTAGCTCATAGAGTTCTATAGTTAAAGAGTAGATGGTTCAATAATCTACCTTTCATTACTATTACTCCTGTGTTATTCCTATAGCCCCCTTTTTTTTTCTTTTAAACATTCTCTCCCCCTTTCCTTCTATTACTAGACAAGAGAGAAAGAGGGAGAAAGGAAAGAAAAAGAAAGAGAAAATCAATCCCTGAATCCCACCTCACTTACTTTGTTTCATTAACAACTTGCAACCACCACCACCCCCCCCCCTTTAACGACAACAAAGCCATCAAGTGACACTTGGCCATATAGCTAGGCTTTTCTCTTATTAGATCAAAACTTACATTACCCTTTTTACTCTAACCTACACTCTGCCACGTGGCTGATTGCCTGTGCTCAGGTTACCATGCAAACATCTTGTTACGTATTTCCAGGCAAATCTCTCACCCTGGCTCTCTCCCAGAATTCTCTCTGTCTCCCAGATGTGAAGCCTGTAGGATTTTAATTGACAGGTGGTGCAGCCAAAAATAAACAAGATAGTCTCTCTACAACCCCTCTTTTTAGTCCAATAAAAGGTTCTTTTTCTTTCAAATATAAATTGAATATAATTATAGTAATTATGAAAGTATATGGTCGGATATACATTAACAATGTTCAGTCCATAGTATTTGGCAGTTAAGGAAAAAAATTCTATTATCTATCCTACCTTGGATTATCAACCTAAGAGCATCTTCTTAGACATAGAACATCATCTTAACTCCTAAACAATTGTAGCTTACAGTAAGACTATGACTTTCAGGTCTTTAACCTCATCAGAGACCTGAAAAGGAATAAGTATTACCTGCATATGTAGGAAGTGCAGGGGTGAAGCTTCCAAAAATTATAGAAATGACAGAGACAGTGGCCTGCCTGGACAGTCCCCAGTGTAATTTAAAATATTGGCATATCACCCTCTGCCTTCTGCCCCAGAATATCTGACAGACCCCTGTGAAGCAGTAGCTATGAAGGACCTGCTTACCCGGTATCAGTAGAGTCCAGCAATTGACTTCCCTACTCTGTTTGTCCTTTCTGGATAGCATTCTGTCTGAAGACGAAGTTAGAGCATTTTCTTTGCCTAGTGACTACCTTAACAAAACCGAAGCCATCTCCAAATGGAGGTCCTTTGATACTCATCATCTTCTTCCAAGTCTGAGGTGGGAACTTCTGGTTCTCTGGAAAGTCAGTTTTGTCAGTGATGTTTTGCTGGGCCACGCGGGTGAAAGATGTTTTACTATAGCTGAGATGTGAAAGGATGTGTGATGTATAGAAAGAATATAACTATGACCCCACAGGTCGTAGGAGGACAGCAGGAACCAGAGCTCTGGCTTGTCTTGCTCCAGCCCGTGAATCCTCGCTGACGACGCACATGTATTGGTTCACTTACATTGCATTGCTGATCTTCACTTGCGACTTCATAGAGAGAAACTCACCAAAGAATTTCTCTTGAGGTTCCCGCAACTTCTTGCCACTTCAGCACTCTCAGGCCAAGGCCACCTGGCTAACCTCGTGTTTTCTTCTGGACTGAACTGCCCCTGCTGGTTCGTGTGTGCTGTCTGCTGAGTGGACTGGGCTGCTGCTTCTGGTTTGTGTTTGGTGTTTGCTGGTGGAATGGGCTGAGAACAACAAAGATTGGAATTACCCCAAAGAACTATTTCTTAACAGGTCCCCTCCCCCTTTCTTTTCCATTACCTCTAGTGAGTGGTGGGCCACAGGGGAGGTTCAACCTTTATTAAAGTTGGTTGAAAACAAATATATGCCTATACTAGTTGAATGGGGTTCTTGCAGGAACTGACATGTCTCAACGTCCAAAAAGCCTTAAGTTAATATCTTTAAATGCCATATTCTGAAGTAGAAACTTAAGGGTTCTTTGGAAAGTTGGTTGGATGGTGTTTTGCTGGGGCAAACATATTAAGGAGTGTTTTCCTGAATTAGACACAGGTGAAAGACTAAGGCAGACTCACGGTGAAATATTTAGCTGAAGCAGACACAGGAGAGAGGATGTTCTACTAAAGCAAGCATATCAAAGGACACGTGATGAAGGATTCTTCACTAAGGACATGGTCCGCCTTTCATTGTGTAGTTGAGATGTATTTGTCAGGACTCCATACAGAAAAACACACCAAAGAAACTTCTATCCCAAGAGTACACAGGGGTGGACCTATAGCTCCGTTCGCCTATGTAGCAAAGGACAGCCTTGTCAGGCATCAATGGGAGGAGAGGCCCTTGGTACTGTCAAGGCTTGATGAAGGCTCAATGGCCCAGAGTAGGGGAATATCAGGGCAGGGAGGTGGGAGGGAGTGGATGGGTGGGTGAGGGAGCACCCTCATAGAAGCAGGGGGAGGGAGGATGGCATAGCAGGTTTTTGGAGGGGAAATGGGGAAAGGGAATAACACTTAAATGTAAATTTTTTTTCTTTTTTTCAGAGCTGGGGACCGAACCCAGGGCCTTGCGCTTGCTAGGCAAGCGCTCTACCACTGAGCTAAATCCCCAACCCCATAATTTTTTTTTAAAAATCCAATAAAAGAAAAAACAAAAACTTCTGGTGGCATGCTGCAGATTCTTGTTGCTTCTGCAGACCCAGACCCGGGCTGATTGACAGAGTAACGTCAGGTGAGGCAAGACCCATGGAGGACATGTGATGTTTAAAGGGCATAACTAGGACTCCACAGGCAGTGACAGAGGCTAAGCTTGACTTGCTTATAGAGCTAAGTGTGCAACACTTGTGGGTCTCCAGTCTTTGCTGCCCCTCACTTCCCTGAGAGAGACACAGCCAAGAACTTCTCCTGGCGTCCCTCTGGTTCTCTTCTGTTGACTTGTGCAGAGACTGAGGCCTGGCTGTCTCGACTCTACTGAGCAGGACCGCTGGTGCATCCGTGAAATCCGTGAAATGTTTGTGAGTGAAAGGAGCTGCCCCTGCTGACCTGTAAACCGTACTGCCAACTTCCTGACAACACAGACAGGAGTTGCTCCAAAGAACCTCTCTAAACCTCCACTTCCCCTCTGCCCCTATATCCTTTCTTTTCCACTACCTTCAGTGGGTGGTAGGTTCTTGAAGACCATCTGTTTATTCATAGCCTATCTGAACAAACAAACGTTGTCTTCTTCTAGCTATTTATAATTTGTTGTAATTACCAAGGATGTATTTTTTGTGAAAATCCAGGCTAGTATCCTACATGACCATGAGTATGACTGTCTGACCATTGGGTTGAATTTCTCAACCATCCCTAACAGTTTGAAATAGCATCTATCAAAAGGATTGGGACTAAACCTTCTGTTTTTTAAATGAGTTACATAGGCACAATACTTATGCGAGAGTTGAACCATACATACATTATGTTGTAACAAAATTAATCTTACATTTTGCGTCAATATCAAAGACATACCAATGAAAACCTTAAACCTCTATCAGTGTACAGTAATCCATATCAATGTAAACAAAAGTAACTCTGAGAATAGCAAGAGCTCTAAGTTGAAGAGTAGATTCTATAATCTACCCCTTTATTCTATTATTTCTATATGATAATTCTATATTCCCCCTTTTCTTTTCAACTCTCTTCCTTTTCCCTAAGAAGGAAAGAATGATAAAGAAAAGGAAAGGAAAAAGATAGCATTTTCAACAAATGGTGCTGGTTCATCTGGAGGTCAGCATGTAAAAGAATGCAAATTGATCCATTCTTATCACCCTGTATAAAGCTCAAGTCCACGTGGATCAAGGATCACCACATAAAACCAGATACACTCAAACTAATAGAAGAAGACTGGGAAAGAGCCTCGAACACATGGGCACTGGGGAAAATTTCCTGAACAGAACACCAGTGGCTTATGCTCTAAGATCAAGAATCCACAAATGGGGGGCGGTCTAGAGAGATGGCTCAGTGGTTAAGAGCACTGGCTGCTCTTCCAGAAGTCCTGAGTTCAATTCCCAGCAACCATATGGTGGCTCACAACCATCTGTAATGGAGATCCGATGCCCTCTTCTGGTGTGTCTGAAGACAGCAACCGTGTACTCACGTACATAAAATAAGTAAATACATCTTAAAAAAAAAAAGAATCGACAAATGGGACCTCATAAAATTGCAAAGCTTCTGTAAGGCAAAGGACATTGTCATTAGGACAAAACAGCAATCGACAGATTGGGAAAAGATCTTTACCAATCGTACATCCGGTAAAGGGCTAAGAGCCAATATATACAAAGAACTCAAGAAGTTAGACTCCAGAGAATCAACTAACCCTATTTAAAAATGTGATACTGAGCTAAACAAAGAATTCTCAGCTGTGGAATATTGAATGGCTGAGAAACACCTAAAGAAGTGTTCAACATCCTTAGTCATCAGGGAAATGCAAATCAAAACAACCCTCAGATTTCACTTCACACCAGTAAGAATGGCTAAGATCAAAAACTCAGGTGACAGCAGATGCTGGTGAGGATGTGGAGAAAGAGGAACTACATCGTTGGTGAGATTGCAAGCTGGTACAACCACTCTGGAAATCAGTCTGGAGGTTTCTCAGAAAATTGGACATAGTACTACCTGAGGACCCAGCTATATCACTTCTGGGCATATTCCAAAAAGATGTCCCAACATATAACAAAGACACATGCTCCACTATGTTCATAGCAGTCTTATTCATAATAGCCAAAAGCTAGAAAGAACCCAGATGTTCTTCAACAGAGGAACGGATACAGAAAATGTGGTACATTTACACAATGGAGTACTACTCAGTTATTAAAAACAATGATTTCATGAAATTCATAGGCAAATGAATGGAACTGGAAAATATCATCCTGAGTGAGGTAACCCAATCACAGAAAAACACACATGGTATGCACTCACTGATAAGTCGATATTAGCCCAAAAGCTTGGAATACCCAAGATACAACCCACAGACCAAATGAAGCTCAAGAAGAAGGATGACCAAAGTGTGGGTGCTTCAGTCATTCCTAAAAGGGGAAACAAAAATATTCATAGGAGGAAATACAGAGACAACATGTGGAGCAGAGACTGAAGAAAAGGTCATTCAGAGCCTGCCCCATCTGGGGATCCAGCACATATACATACAACCACCAAACCCAGACAATATTGCTGATGCCAAAAAGTGCATGCTGACAGGAACCTGATAGAGCTGTCTCCTGAGAGGCTCTGCCAGAGCATCGAGCTGAGAATGCTGTCCTCATTGGAGGAGTTAGAGAAAGGATTAAAGGAGCTGAAGGGGTTTGCAACCCCATAAGAATAACACCAACCAACCAGAACTCCCAGGGACTAAACCACCATCCCAAGAGTATACACGGACAGACCCATGGCTCCAGCTACATATGTAGCAGAGGATGGCCTTGTGGGGCACCAATGGGAGGAGAAGCCCTTGGTCCTGCCAAGGCTCAATACCCCAGTTTAGGGGAGTGTCAGGGTGGGGAGGTGGGGGGGAACACCCTCACAGAAGCTAGACGCTGGGGGAAGGGGGATTGGATAAGGGGTTTATGGGCAGGAAACCGGGAAAGGGGATAACATTTGAAATGTAAATAAAAAATTCAATTAAAAAAAAGAAAAGGAAAGATAGAAATCTCTGAGTCTAAGATCCCTATTTTGTTTTCTCCCTATCCAAGACTATAACTATTTATAACCATCTCCTTAAATGACATGTGTGTAACTCATAAAATGACCAAAACCATCCACTCCAACTTAAGAGATTGGGACAGCAGTCTTTTTATAATTGCTTCCCACTGATTTTGGATGTAGAATTCCTTTGAGGGGACCTAAGAAAATTAGAAAAATAATCAAGTCTTAAGAAAGCTAACTGTGGCATTTGCTGTCCAGTCTCTATTGCTGAGAAAGCTCAGGCTTAAGTGAAGCCCTGACTGGATCAGTCTGTGAGGCTGGACCATGTGAGCTAGCTATTTTGAAGTTGTTCAGGGAGCAAGTCTCCTGAGGAATGCCATCGAAGCAGTCTGAGGAAGATCAGGCATTCCAGCGTTCTCAAGGGCAGATCTTGTTAGGGCTGCTTCCTGGTTGTCGTTTTCTAAAAACATACTTTCTTACAAGAAATATGTAGTTCTGTACCAACCAGGCGTGGAATGCACAAGCCGTGAAGACCACCCACTTTCATCTGAGCAGGTGGCTTGTGAACCTCGGTAATGAGCAAGACCGATTAGGCATGCACAGCAAGTTTTGGCTGGAGTCGTTTTTATGTCCCAATCGGTTTTAGAATTGTTCCCAAATAGAGAGGCCAGCATATACATTACCTATCTTGTCCTTTTGATTTTCTCCTTGTCTGTAGCGGATCTTCAGGAGGTCTTCCCTAGTTAAATCTTATTTCCAATAATTTGGATAGAAGACATAGCTTTTCTTTTCCTGTTGGAACACAAGTAAAATGTCCTCACAACACAGCATACTTCCTTTCTTTCATTCTGGAGTTAGGGCTTTTTTTTTTTAATTTATTCATTTATTATATATAAGTACACTGTAGCTGTCTTCAGATACACCAGAAGAGGGCATCGGATCTCTTTACAGATGGTTGTGAGCCACCATGTGGTTGCTGGGAATTGAACTCATGACCTCTGGAAGAGCAGTCGGGTGCTCTTAACCGCTGAGCCATCTCTCCAGCCCCTGGAGTTAGGGCTTTTATAGGCTGATCTAATTCAGGAGTTCTTTCTAAACTCCAGTGTATCTTTGCAGTTATGCTATTTATCTCATTGACTTTTAAAACATTTAAAGTTAACAGAGCACATTTTAAACTATCTTTGGGAGATGCCATATCTCCCTTCTGTTCTATGAGCACTTTCTTTAAAATCCTGGAGGACTATAAGGTATATCTATAACAGGTCTTATGTCATAATGTATCAATATTATTGTATTCTAATGGATGTGTATGCCTGAGTTTAATTTGCAAAGGCATTTTAAAGACAGCCATCACCCCTAATAAACGTGCACTGTCAGAATCATCTCCCCCAGAATTCAAGGCCAAAGTTCCAAATGTGTACATATCATATCACATCAACACGTGTACATACCTCAATTCTCCAAACCCTGTAAAATGAGACACACCCATTGTGTGGCTTTTCTTTAAGCTGGCATCAATAATCAGAATCTGGATTCTTAACACGTTCTGTAACCTTCCAGTCTAGAACTATGTATTTGATGTTATTGTCAGCTCAAGATTGTATTTCTATTTTGACTTAAAGATTCTTTCAACCTCTGTTTTATAGCCTCTAATCTACTATCTGATTTCTTCAACTCGTCTTCCTCCAAGTCTGTGTCCTTCTGACCCCTCCCCAAGATGACATACCAAGCTGTAACCATTGAAAACACAGCCATTTGCATGCTATGTGGAGCAAGATCATATGGAATCCAGATGCCATGTGTCACTGCGTCTCCCTCCACCCCAAACATAGAAAATACTTTTGGTTTTTTTATCTCAAAACTTCTCCCTAAGGACTTTAATTTACCAATCTTAAATTCAGTTCCTTGCCAGTGCAGACACCCGGGGCTTTTTATTTTGTACCTTGTGATGTTGCTAGCCCAGGCCTCGCTGCAGATCAGATAGCTCGAGGCTCCTGGTCCTGCTGGACTGGGCCAGGACTTTCCAACTCAGTGTTTCTGCACTTCCTCAGGCCGTGGCTTCCGATCGAACTGGTTCTACTTTTAACTGTGCTGCTCTTGGGACAAGTCGCAGCTATTGTGCCCCTAGTCTTTGGCTGACTTTCCTTCCTTTAAAAAATAGGCCAGGCATCTTGTCCAGCTAGCCTGACTTTCTCCATTTCCACCCGGGCCTTTTCAGGCTGTGAGCTTGGGTTCTAATTGCTGCAAGCTGGGCCCCACTTGTTGAAGTTAGGTCTGGTTCTTCCTCCCAGTCTCACACTCTCAGAGATAAGATTCGGACTCAAAATATATTCATAAATACCATGGCTATATAGCTAGGCTCTTCTCTGGCTAGAATCATAACTTAAGGTTTACTTACTCTAACCCATTTATTCTACATTCTGCCGCATGGCTGATTACCATGCATAGGTACCATGCATCTGTCTCCTCACATCTTCCTGGGCAAATCTCTTGCCCTGGCTCTATTCCCAAATTCATTCTGCTTCCTGGATGTCCCACCTTCTATTCTACCCAGGTTTTAAATTAATTAAATTAATTAGTTTAATTAGAATTTTAATTAATTTAGTTAAATTTAATTAATTTTTTAATGCTGATGCATCCATACAATACATAATATATTCTTTCAACACCCAACAATTTTTGGATATTGGTCAGTCTTAAGAAAGCTAGCTGTAGCATTTGCTGTTCTGTCTACTTATGCTGAGAAAGTTCCTGGCTTGACTGAAGTTCTGTAAGGCTGGACAATCTAGCTAGCCATTTTGAAATGGTCCCGGGTACAGATTTTTGAGGAAACAGTGTTGAGGCAGTCTGAGGTAGGATCAGGCAGGATGCTGAAATAAATATGTCTCCGTGTATCAGCATCCCCAAGGGTGAATCTTGTCAGAACTGCCTTGACTTCACTGGTGTCTGTAAGCATATAAACTTCACAGATAATATCACTTCTGCAGTAGCATACGTGTGGAATGTGCCCCATGCATAATTCAGTCAAGAGTCTCTGCTCTCTGTTTCTTTATAAGTAAGTTTGGATTGTATAACCAAACAGTAATGTGAATTTCTGTCTATGCCATTTGAAAGGATGGCATGGTACGTCATGAGGACTCTGTCGCCAATGAGACTTATTGCTATGCGTAGATGAAGTCCTGGCTGGAGACATTTTCATGTCTCGGCCAGTCCCGGGGCACTTCCCAGATGGGGGGTCGGGGGATCAGCAAATCATGTTTCATCTTTTGTTCTTCTTGATTTCTTTCTGTCTGGGGGAACACATTTCCTCTCCTCCCATTTGAAGTTAGGACATCCTCACATAAACAGCCTGCTTCAGCTCAGCAGTCTTTCCCATCGTCCTGTGCCTCTCGCAGCTGGGTTTGTTGTTGTTTAGAGTTGCAAAGTTTAAAGTTAATAAAGTACTATAAAGTCTATCTCCGGGGGTTTGGTTACCCCCTTTTGTTTGTTTGGCATCTTCTATAAAGTACGATTAGATTGCTCTACAACTGCTTGTCCTGTAGGATTATGTGGTAAACCTGTAATATGCTTTATGGTATAATATGCAAAGCTTCCTTCACTTTTCTAGTGATATCTGCTGGAACATTGTCAGTCTTAATTTGTACAGGTAGTCCCATAACTGCCATAAATTCTAATAGATGTGTAATTACCAAGTCAACCTTTTCAGAAAGTAAAGCAGTTGCCCGTTGAAATCCTGAGTATGTATCTGTCTATGGCGTGTTGCCAAGGAATGGAAAATCTTTCTTCAAACCTTTGCTTTTAACATGGTGGGGTTTTTTTTCTCTGAAATTCTGAAGCTCCTAGTGCATTTCCTATCAATAGCCAATCAACATCATCATTACCTTTTGCTAGAAGCCCCGGAAGGCCCACATGGGATCGGATATGTGTTACCAACAATGGACGATGTCTATCTCTGACTATCTGTTATAGATGAATGAACTATGCTGAGGTTAACACTGAATCATCCTGGATAAGGTCAGCGGTCTCTGTGTGCAGAACATCTGTCTGGATATGGAGAGTCAGTGGCCATATTAAGAGATTCTTGAGGGGTTGGGGATTTAGCTCCGTGGTAGAGCGCTTGCCTAGGAAGCGCGAGGCCCTGGGTTCGGTCCCCAGCTCTGAAAAAAAGAACCAAAAAAAAAAAAAAAAAAAAAGAGATTCTTGAAACTTTAATAGTACGATAAGAAGAGCATAGAACACTAATTGTGACCTGAGTTATAAGGGCGCTGGGCCACCTTATTTAATTTTTCTGACTTATAGCCTAACTTATTTGCATCAGTATAGAACGTAGGGGCTCCAGAACTTGGTGTCCCTTTAACTACATGAGGGCCCAATCAGTTCTTTTTATAAACTAAAGTTGCCTGCTTTGGGACATTTTTTTGTTCATTTCTCCCTCAAAATTACTGCAAGCCCTTTCCCAGTGTTCACTTTTTGCCAACGATGAGGCAATCTGTGCATTAGTAAAAGGTCCACAATTTCTTTTTCTTTTTTTTTTTTTTGGTTCTTTTTTTTTTTTTTTTTTTTTTTTTTTTTCGGAGCTGGGGACCGAACCCAGGGCCTTGTGCTTCCTAGGTAAGCGCTCTACCACTGAGCTAAATCCCCAGCCCCCACAATTTCTGACGGATCTTTTTGTGCTAATTGACGAAGCCTCACCTTTCCTTTCAGAATCAATTCAGAAACTTTTTTTGGCTTTAATTTTTTTTGCCAAGTTTGTGGGATAAAAGCATTCATTCTAAGATATAAGTTTCTCTCTGCATAAGAATTTCTGTGGGAGAATGAATAGAAGGAAGAATAACTAAAATACAAGCAATCTTTGGAGACAAACGATCCAGGTGTGTATCTTGTAATCTCTTTTCTACCAGGGCCAAATCTCTCTCAGCCTTAGCTGATAATTTTCTTGGACTATTTAAGTTTGCCTTGTAAGGTTTGAAATGAATTACTTAGCTCTTGAGTAGTTAATCCAATCTGGGGCTTTCTTTATCCAATTGATTTCTCTCAACAATTTTTGAAACTCTTAATTGAGAATTAAGAATTCTCAATTGTTCTCTTCTGATTTGTATCTTTTGTAAACATATGTATATGCTAGATAATTAATAGAATCTCCTCTTTGTATTTTTTTTCAGGAACAATTTATAATCCCCAGCAAGGCAAAATTCTCTTTCCTTTGTCAAACATTCTTTCCTAAGGTATTTGTATCCGAATCAGCCAGTAAGATATCGTCCACATAATGGTAAATTATAGATTGAGGAAAGTGCTTATGAATTATTTCTAATGACTGTTTTACAAAAATATTGGCATAAATTGAAATTTATTTCAAACTTAGCAAGGTGATATGGATTTAGATAGTCCAAGAAAATTATTAGCTGAGGCTGAGAGAGTCAGCCCTGGTAGAAAAGAAATGACTATTAACATTCCCTTGTGGCAAGACTCTCCAGTGACATCTCTTTATTGGACAATTTTATTGAAAGTAGGTACTGAGAAAGCAAACCTTTCCCTATCATGCTCATGTACGGGATTGTGGAAAAGCAATCTTTTAACTCAATCACTATGATAGGCCACGCCTTAGGTGACAAGGAAGGCAATGGGATAAAGGCAACGTAAAGAGCTCATTGTCTGAATGGTTTTATTAATTGCTCTTAGATCTGTCAACATCCTCCATTTGCCTGATTTCTTTTTAGTGACAAAGGGAGGAGAGCTCCAAGGGCTGGTGGACTTTTCTATGTATTGAACCTCCAGCCGCTCTTGGTCTAGTGTCTGTAATATTTCTTTTGTCATAGGTCATTTTCCTATCCACACAGGCTTGTCAGTTCGCTACGTTAGTGGTAGGGCAACTGCGGATCGACCAACAGTGGCGCTCCCATATAAAGTTGAAGAATTGGCCTCTATTGTATCCTACCTATGGATAGTCTGTCTGCAGTAACATTTCCTATTGGGAACTTCTCATTGACAGCCTGTCTTTGAAGGTAGAGGAGTGCTAATCTGTGCTTCCCACTGTTGCAATCGGTCTTTTACACATAGATTTATGTCTATGTTAGCCACATATGGCCCTAATTTTCCTATTTGATCTTCTGGCCCAATGCACTTAATCCATTTAAAAATAGCTGGGTTTTGGGGGTTGGGGATTTAGCTCAGTGGTAGAGCACTTGCCTAGCAAGTGCAAGGCCCTGGGTTCGGTCCCCAGCTCCAAAAAAAAAAAAGGAAAAAAAAATAGCTGGGTTTTTTGGGGGGGTGGTATCTTTAGAATCTCTTGTTTTGTCCGTAGGAGTGCCTCTGTCTCTGAGAAATGGTTTCTTTAAGTTTGGAGCAGCTGTTTGTCCTATCAGGCTTTGATTTTTTTGTTTTTTCAGAATGGTCAGGAAACAAAATGACTCATGTTGGTTTTTGTTGGGCCTTGAATGAAGCCCCTTAGTCAGTTTCCTGACATTAAGGAATTGCATCAAATATCTTGGGATAACCTACATTTATGAACCTATGTCCATACCCTCCACATGTTCTACACTTCACCGGAGACTTTCTCCATGAATTTATCATCATCATCATCATCATCATCATTGAAGAATGTATCTTTGAAACTGTTTGTCTCTGGTCCTTCAGGGAATGACCTGAACTTTGATAGCCACAACGATAAGCACTTTGTGTTTTTATATCTCCTGTAATTGTTTCTCCAATCATAGCTAAACTGTGAGAATTAGAGTCTATGTCCTCAGTAGTCTTAGTCCACTCATAAAGAGGTGTGACCCTGGCCCTCGATGGTCTAATAGACTTTCTGCATTCAGCATTGGCATTTTCAAAAGCTAAAGATTCAATCAAAATTTCTCCAGCATTTGGATCCGATCCTGCTCTATTCAGCGCTGTAGCTGATCTCTGTAAAAAGCCAGTGAACGATTCATCTGAACCCTGGGTTATCTTTGCAAATGATTCAGCTCGTCCCCGTTGTTCAACCTTGTCCCAAGCATTTAAGGCTACTGTACGATGACGTTGCTCTATGACAGAGTCATCAAGGGTAGTCCGTACTCTCGATTCAGAACTCGGACCTTCACCCGGTAACTGACCCCTGACATTATCGATGCCTCTAGTCAATGCTCCATCACTGAAGCCTCATCTTTCCACCATGTTAGCTATTGTAATTGAGCCAAGATGGCTGTCATCAAATCTCTATCTTTTGGGATTTTACAGTTTCGCATGGCTCAGTTACTAGGTATCAGTTTGGTGGATTGGTGACTGTAAGTCATAGGTCATTATTGCTCCCTCCACTCTCCTTCAGTCTTGTGTTGCTATAGGTTGACACCAACATTCTTGACAACCCTGTGGGTTTCTTTCATCCTCTTTAATTCTCTTAACAGGGCTGGGAAAGTCATTTTAGGTGTTCTAGCAGAGATAGACTGCCTTTTTCCAGTCTTGTTGCTGTGGATGCTGGTTTTCCTTCCTCTTTCTCTATCGTAGTGTCTTTCTCAGGTTTTTTTGTTTTTTGTTTTTTTTTTTTTTTTTTTTGGTTCTTTTTTTCGGAGCTGGGGACCGAACCCAGGGCCTTGCGCTTCCTAGGTAAGCGCTCTACCACTGAGCTAAATCCCCAGCCCCATCTCAGTTTTATTTATAGGGTTTTTGTCTAATTTTATTTCTAAGGTTTGTCTTATTTTTCATTTCTTCCTTTTCTTGTATCTCTACCATTTTAGTCTCTTTTCTCTTTTACTGTTTTTAAATTTAATACTTTTCCAGTTTTGAAGTTTGGGGCTTTTCAGACCCATTGCAGCTCCTGGCAAATCTGCAGACTCCTCAGATGGTTCAACACCACCCCTTTAACTCAGTCTAGCAGGCAGCTGGCTTCTGGTTCTGCCCTCTTCCGGTTGGTCCCTTTCATTAGGTGGTGTAGGATTCTCCCCCTAGGTAGCCAATTGGTCCATCATCTACGCATAGCAATAAGTCTCATTGGCGACAGAGTCCTCATGACGTACCATGCCATCCTTTCAAATGGCATAGACAGAAATTCACATTACTGTTTGGTTATACAATCCAAACTTACTTATAAAGAAACAGAGAGCAGAGACTCTTGACTGAATTATGCATGGGGCACATTCCACACGTATGCTACTGCAGAAGTGATATTATCTGTGAAGTTTATATGCTTACAGACACCAGTGAAGTCAAGGCAGTTCTGCCCTCTTCCGGTTGGTCCCTTTCATTAGGTGGTGTAGGATTCTCCCCCTAGGTAGCTAATTGGTCCATCTAGCTCTCTCTAGTGCACCTTTTGATCTTTCTCTGGAACCATGCGGTGCCTGGGAGAAGCCACAGCCACTGTGCCCTCAGGCTCAGGTATGAGAGAGACCATAGGGGCAGCAGCTCTGGCAGCTGAGTTCGTTCACAGGCATTCTCTTAAAAAAGCTAGGCATCGGGTTGGGGATTTAGCTCAGTGGTAGAGCGCTTGCCTAGCAACCGCAAGGCCCTGGGTTCGGTCCCCAGCTCCGAAAAAAAAAAAAAAAAAAAAAAAAAAAAAAAGGCTAGGCATCTTCGGTCTGGCTAGGAAACTGCTCTGGGAAGTGTTTATTTGCATATTTTATGTGGGACTTTCCCAAGCTTAAATTCTATGTCTGACAGTGGATACCATTTGTAGCTGGAGGCTTTTCCACCAAAGCTCAAGTTCCTGAAACAATGACTCTGAGATCGAAGTATTTACAAATAATTGCCTAGACCAAAGCTTCAGCTCGCTCTTGCTAGCTTGTAACTAATTTATGCTGTTTATTCTAAGTCCAGCCAAGTGGTTGGTTACCTCTCCTCAGTTATATGCAACTGCTTCCATCAGCCTTCAAGGCAAATCTCTCCCTACACCTGACTCTATTCCAGAATTCCTCTCTCTCTCCCGAAACTCCCACCTCCTATTTCCTGCCTCAGCTTATTGGCCAGTCAGCATTTATTGACTGGCGATGCTTCCACATAATCCACAGATTCTGTCTACAATCAGGCCATCCATAAAAGCTCCATCTCTCCACCCCTTCAAGAAACCTTATATAAACTGTGTTCTCAGCAGTTCTCTGTTGCTTCTCGCCTGTCTCCCTCCTGGATTTTTTTTCCCTCCCAATAAATCTCTTGTGTGAGGCGTGTTGTGTAATTCCTTGGCTCCTGGTTGTTGTGATACATTTCCATCTGAGCTGTAACACTTACAGGAGGGAGTCAAGGGCAGAGCAAGGAGGAGTTGGGAGAAACTTTAGGAAAAGGGACAGCAGATGGGGAGGGAAAAGAGGATAGGAGAGAAAGTGGTGAGTGTCCTTTGGGGACATTTCCATCTGGTGCATCTCCAAGCCAAGTGGACCAGGAGTCTTGTCTTCTCAGAGTTCAAATTACAGAGGAGAGGCTTCCCTTCTCAGACGATAATTGTCCAGGCAGCGAGAAGCTGCCTGACCCACAGGTATGACTCTTGTAGCCCTTGTAGACTTCAAACCCTAAGGAGACAAGCAGAAACTCCGCGGTGAACCCAAGTTGGCCGTGAGAGACAAGTGGTTGGAGCAGGCGCAGAAGAAGCAGCAGGATAGGTAGAGTCTAGAATTTGAGAGTGGAAAATGGTGAGTGGCAGAAGCCAGCAGAAACAAATGATCCATACCTTATCTTGTCTTTTCACACAACTCAAGAGGCCGGGGCTCCCTTTGTAAACTTTGTAAATAAAGTTTGTAAGTTTTGTATACTTTGTAATCTCAGGATAGGGAGTGGCCAGGCTCCCATTGGAGGAGCTTCATATGCCAGGCCCCACCCCCAGACTTTCCTAACAGCTTTAATGGCTAATTTCTGTAAGAGCAGCTCCAGCCTTGAGGTGGGCTAGCGGCCAGGCTCCACTCTACAAGAAAAAAAAAATCTCACCCATCTCTAAGCTTGCTCCAATGATCAGACCCACACACACATTCCAATCCAAGGCCATCCTGGAAAGTTCTGCACCCCAAGAAAGCTTATATAAACCCTGCATTCTGCCGAGTTCTCTGCCGCTTCTCCCCGCTTCTCCCACTTCAGAGGCAGCCTCCTTCCTGGGCTTTTTCCCTCCCAATAAATCTCTCGTGTGAAGTTTGCTGTGTGGTGTGACTTTCCTTGGCTTCCCACTGCCAGGATGCCTCTGGGAGCAGAGCTACAACACCCCTGCTGGGGACCCTTGCCACAGACCCAGCACAGTTGTTCATTTCTGTGGGGAACCTTCCCTGGCAGCTGGAGCAGAGCTTCCGTAAGGGAAACCCTTTCCCTTCAGATCGGCTTTGGTTCTTGCCGAGCCCATTTCAGGTTTAACTAGAATTTGCTCTCCATCATGGAGAATGCCGTGGAAAAAATCACCCAACTCTACTCTAGAGACGCAAGGTTAGGTTTGCCTGGCTAACTTATTTTAGTTTCTTTTATATATAAGTACACTGTAACTCTCTTCAGACACACCAGAAGAGGGCATCAGATCTCTTTACAGATGGTTGTGAGCCACCATGTGGTTGCTGGGATTTGAACTCAGGACCTCCGGAAGAGCAATGAGTGCTCTTAACCGCTGAGCCATCTCTCCAACCCCTTTAGTTTCTTTTAAACTGCCTGTTTGGGTGGAAACCCTCCAGCTAACTGCTTAACTTAGCTTCTGTTAAACTGCTTGCTTCTGCAGCTGCCTAGTAAGAAGCCAAGATATTATTTTTGCCTGTGTTCTGGACGCTTAGGTCCCCAAATCCCTGGGTGTAATATCGGCTAGTTAGAATAAAGGTTTTGACTATAAATTGTGTCTGAGTGAGTTATCTCTGGTGAGCCACCTGTAAGAGCTGGGCCCCTTGGAGAGGGGTCTCTTGTGTACCCTTCCTGATGTTCAACTCCAGATGTGTCAGGAGCCATCTGCCTGCTTCTGAAGCAGAATAGAATCTGCCCGCTAGGCAAGGTCAAGACAGGTCAGGGTTTGCTGGCCTGGCAGTATGTTTTGCAGGCAGACAGATATCCTGGCTTGCTGGCACATGGGGCATTGGGAAGAGATAAACTTGAGGCTCAAGGTGAGGGGCTGAACATAACATTCTATTGACCTTGGTGGAAGGAACAGGGAGGCCTGGATAAGAAGAGATATCCTGTGTAAATGTCAGCAATTGTTTCTGCTACCCTGGAGGTTTGCTTCCCACAGCACTGTGGGGTATAAAAAGGATGTGCTCACGAAACTCAGGGCTGCAGTATTCACTGACCGTCCTCCTGAAACTGTCTCTCATCTCCCTGTCTTTCTTCTTTTCTTCTCTAATCCTCACTCCCCACTCAGGGACCATTCGACTTCTGCCAGCGTGCTCCAGCATAGCTGTGAGTGAGTGGGTGCAATAAAGAAATTGCGAACAACTAGTCCATGATAGGATTAAAGATTTTATTGTAGACATGAGACAGAGAGAGAACTGCCAGAGACATCTGGAAGAGTCCAGAGCAGAGAGAGAAAGAAGTAGACTGAAGATGGCCAGCGGACGACATGGCTGGGGCAAAGGAAGTGGGAAAATGGGAGAGAAAGCTAGAGATTGTAGGACAGTGAGACATAGAGAACAGAGTGTAGTGTAAGAGAATAGGATAACAAGAGAGGCTAGGATGCTGTCTTAGCTTTGAAGTATAAAACAGGGGTCCTAGAGCTAGCATGGGCTTTGATATGCAATCACAGGTGGCCATTGTGCCTTCTGCCAGAAGTAAGAGAAATTACTTTTTTTTTTTTTTTTGAAGTGGAAACTTCTGGTTTCTTTGGAAACTCAGTTATGTCAAAGAGCGTTTCATTGAAGCAGACACAGGTGAAAGGCTGTTTGGTTCAGGCAGATGCGTGAAGGAATGTTTCACTGAAGCACACGCACGTGAGAGGATGTTTTTCTAAAGCAAGTGTGTGCAAGAACTCGTGATGAGGGAGTCTTTGCACCACAACACACCGCACATGCATTGGTTCACCTTACATTGCATTGCTGGGCTCTATCTGTTGTGACTCCGTAGACAGGAATGCACCAAAAACCTTGTGGTGGTGTTCTGGTGGCTTTTTGCCACTTCCTCTGACTTGGGTCAATTGACAGAGGAATATCAGCTGATATAGACTCACGTGGTACTTTGCTAAGACAGACCCATGGGAAGACACGTGATGTCTGGAGGGAGCATAAACAGGACTCAATGGACAGTGACGGGGGCGTGCGGAGGTACCTAGCTAGCTGTCCAGTTCTTCGTTTGGTCTCTCATCTTTGGTTTTACTGATCTCCAGTTCGTTGAGAGATCCACGACCAAGAACTTCTCCTGGTTGTCCCTGCTGGTCCTGGTAGCTCCTGCTGACTTGTGCCAATTTGGCTGAAGCCTGACTGTCCCTGCTAGGTCCTGCCACCACTGATGATTGGTGTTCACTACCCCGACGTTTCTGGACTGCTGGCATAGGTGTGAAGTGTTTGTGAGGGTATCGTTGTCACTGGTGATTCCCGTGAACTGACCGCTAATCTTCTGACAGCGCAGATTAGATTTGCTCCAAAGAACATTTTCTAAACAGGTCCGCTTCCCCTGTACTCTAATAACCTTTCTTTTCCACAATTTCTGGTGGGCAGTAGGCTAGATGAGAGGTTAAAACATTTAAGAACCATTATTAAAAGTAGGGTTTGAAAAAAAAAATCTAAGCCTACACTTTTTCTGGCAGGTGGAAACCAATTTCACTAGTTCTTGAGTAATACTGACTCTCCAGGAACCCTGCAGTCCAGCTTGACCATTTCTAGATATCCGGACCACCTGTAAGACCAACACCGGGTAGATGCGGCAACCAGCTAAGCTATCTTTAAAAAACGGCAGCTGAGGCACCTGAAAAGGACACGTTCCAACCTGTTGGATGTCTAAAGGCTTGCCATGTGTTCCGCATTTCCAGCACTTAGCAGCTGTCACCCATGCTGGAGTGGGCTTGGGCAATGAAGCCGCTTTTGAGTCATTTTTGTTCCCATAAATAACCCCTGACCCATATTCGTAATCCCAATAACACTAATTGGTTCACCAAGTTGGACCTTGGTGGTACCCACACTTTGGTCTGCCATTGGTTCCTTATCTGGGGTGAGTAGATCTGTGTTATAGTTTGTTCGTTCATGTCTTTCCAGGGAATAGTATCACACAACACATCTGATGTTACCTCGGGCTTCCACATTAACAGACTCCCCCACAAATCTGACAAGAGAGTCTGATATAGACTAAACTGCATATATTAACTGCCCCTCACCTTCACCCTGGAAACCCTCTCCAGACCTCCTGGAGAAAGTCTGTAGTCCCTTACTGTGGCAAGGACCTTCCCCTAATGAATAAAGATTTCAGGGGACCAATCACTGGGCGAGGAGTAGGCGGGACTTCCAGGTTGGAGGGGGGAGGAGAAGAGAGACTTGCTGGATTTTTAGAGGAAAAGATTTTGGGGTACAAGATGTGATGAATTGGAGGCCCCTGGTTAGATGGTGGATCCACTAGATCGCCACCAGAGGATTTAATTTCGTATGGCTTACTAATCAGGATGTTAGCTGTTGTGCCCAGTGATTGTGTTACCTGTTGATCCTAAACTAAGATTGTGTGCTGTTTCCTTCTCGCAGTGACTCAACTGAGTTCCAGAGAAAGGTAAGGTGGCAGGGCACCACAAGCCAGTCATGGAATTTGGATGCGTTGGCCTAGTGTGACATCAACGCCCCCAGGGGACATAGCAAGTCAGGTGGAGAGATTTCAGGAGCTCTGAGCCAGAGAGTCTGTAAGATGAGAACAGCCTGCTGGTGTCAGTGGCCCACCCTGCCCTGTGTAGTGTGGGATGATGCATATTTTAGTATTTCCTGCTACACCTCACCATGCTGCTCTTTCACCCTGTGAATTGGTCTAAGAACCTGATGTGGTGGTTTGATTAGAAATCACACACACACACACACACACACACACACACACACACACACACACCAGGCTCATATATTTGAATGTTTGGTTATTAGGAAGTAGAATTACCTGATGGCATAGGAGGCTTGTTAGAACAGGTATGACTTTGTTGGAGGAAGTGTGTCACTTGGGGTTCCAAGTGTCCAAGTCAGTGTCCCTCTCTCCCTGCTGTCTGTAGATACAGAACTCTGTTCCTGTGTCAGCCTGCATTCCACCATGCTCTCTGCCATGTGTCAGCCTTGGGAACACAGTAATATTCATCCTTCTGCCAGATAGCTTTGTGTCGATTAAACGGACTCAAACTCTGAAACTGTGAGCCAGCCCCAGTTAAAGGCTTCCTATGTAAGAGTTGCTGTGTTCATGGGGTCTCCTCACAGCAACAGAACACTGACTAAGTGCCTGGGATCTGAAGATTCAGTGTCGATGTTAGGCCTGGTTCTACCTTCCAGCCCCATACTCGCAGAAATAAGACTCACACTCAAAATATATTCAAAAATACCTAGAGCCTGCCCCACATGTGGCCCATACATATACAACCATCCAATTAGACAAGGTGGATGAAGCAAAGAAGTGCAGGCCGACCGGAGCCGGATGTAGATCGCTCCTGAGAGACACAGCCAGAATACAGCAAACACAGAGGCGAATGCCAGCAGCAAACCACTGAACTGAGAATAGGACCCCCGTTGAAGGAATCAGAGAAAGAACTGGAAGAGCTTGAAGGGGCTCGAGACCCCATATGTACAACAATGCCAAGCAACCAGAGCTTCCAGGGACTAAGCCACTACCTAAAGACTATACATGGACTGACCCTGGACTCTGACCTCATAGGTAGCAATGAATATCCTAGTAAGAGCACCAGTGGAAGGGGAAGCCCTGGGTCCTGCTAAGACTGAACCCCCAGTGAACTAGATTGTTGGGGGGAGGGTGACAAGCGGGGGAGGATGGGAAGGGGAACACCCATAAAGAAGGGGAGGGGGGAGGGGGATGTTTGCCCGGAAACCGGGAAAGGGAATAACAATTGAAATGTAAATAAGAAATACTCAATAAAAAAAAAAATACCTTAACCATACAGCTAGGTTCTTCTCTGACTAGATACAACTTCAAATATCCCATTCTAGCTTACATTCTGCCACGTGGCTGGTGACCTGTGCTCAGGGACTGTGAATCCTTCTCATCACATCTTGTTGCCCCTACACACACACACACACACACACACACACACACACACACACACACACACACACCCTGCCTGCCTCCCAGATGTCCCATTTCTACTCCCTGCCTAAGCCGTAGGCCACAGGCTTTTTAACTTGACAGGTGAAACATCCATGCAGTGCACAAGATGTTATCTCTATACTGCAGTGTTTCAGAGACCTGCCTTACAACAGTGCACAGCCGTGCACAGTGAAGTGAGTAGGCAGGCTCGTGTTTTTCTCACTTCCAACGCAGAGCAGTACTGATCCCTGCTGAGCGGCCAGAGTTTACTCTCACATCTTTTTTAAATAAGGACGTCATTTTAAAAAATATTTTTATTTTACACGTATGTTTTTCCTGCTTGGATGTCTGTGCACCACGTGTGTGCCTAGTGTCCAGAATGTCAGTTCTTCTAGAAGGGGAGTCACAGATGGTTATGAGTCGCTGTGTTGGATGATGGGATTCCCAATCAGGTCCTCTGGAAGTCCCATCTCTCCAGCCCTGGCTGAGGTTGAGCGGTGTAGGTAATAATTGTGATGTAGCCCTGAGCACATACTTGAGACAAATGAGCGACCTTGAGACAAATGCTGGCTGCGGAGCTCCGTGTCAGAAGGCAGCCTCACAAACTTAAAAGATGGACCTTTCTTTGTCTGTGAACTTTTTATTGGCTTGTTTGAGGTGGGGGCTCTCTACATAGTCCTGGCTGGCTTTTTTTTTTTTTTTTTTTTTTTGGTTCTTTTTTTTTCCGGAGCTGGGGACCAAACCCAGGGCCTTGCGCTTCCTAGGTAAGCGCTCTACCACTGAGCTAAATCCCCAGCCCCACATTCTGATTTTTAATTCATGTTGGGCTGAGGTGGCACACAAATTAATCCAGCACTCAGGAGGCAGAGGCAGGTAGATCTCCAAGTTTGAGGCCAGCCTGGTCTACAGAGCTAGCTCCAGGACGGCCAGGGCTACACAAAGAAACCCTGTCTTAAACCAAAAACAATGTATTCGGGTATGTGGGGAGAGGTAGCATTCTCATCCCATTGCCTGCCAATGGTAGTTCGGAGGACAACGGTGGGAATCAGCTCTCCTTTCTACCATGTAGGTTCTGGGGGACTGAATGCAGGATGTCAGGCTTAGCACTGATTGTTGGGGTTCATTTTGTGTACTGTGTATTCAGGTGCTGAGTTCTGTGCCCCTAACCAGACTATAGCCTGATGTTGGGGCACTGTATTAACCAATGTATTGTAAAGAATGCTCCCCAGTATTCCCTGATTGGTTAATAAAAGGCTGAACCCTATGACTGGATTGCTATGAAGAGACACAGTAACCAAAGCAATTCTTATAAAGGACAACATCTACAGGTTCAGAGGTTCAGTCCATTATCATCAAGGCGGGAGCACAGCAGCATCCAGGCAAAAGTGGGGCTGGAGGAGCTGAAAGTTCTACATCTTGTTCTGAAGGCAAAGAGAAGACTTGTGGTAACTTCTTACCCCAATAAGCCCATATGAAAACACACAACTCAGTTATTATATTTATAAGTTGAATGTCTAATCTATTACTGTATTAATCTATCCCCCAGCTCTGAGATCCCTTGTTACTTGCAGTTTCGCCAAGCTATGTGGTTCTGCTCAATCTTCCTTCCACCTCTCCCCTCTGTCCTTCTTCCTTTCTTGTTCCCTACTCTTCCTCTACTCTCTAAAATGTCCAGCTCCACTTTTCCCTTCCACTGCCCAATCACAGGCTCTCGCTTTTATTTGACCAGTTAAAATCGAGAGAAAGTTCACATGAAATCACCCCAGTGGGATACACTCCTCGGTGAAGCAGCCTCTCTAGAGAAGCAGAGTTAACATCAGAATACAAACAGCACCAGGGAGACCCACAGCAATGACTGGCTTCCAGGCAGCTAGGAGGAGGGTCTCAAAGCACACCCGCACAGTGACATACTTCTCCTAACAATGCCACACCTAATAGTGCCTCTCCCTGGGCCAAGCCTATTCACACCACAACTGGGCAGACAAGATAGGAAGGTAGAATTAAGAATCAAGTGTGGAGTCTCAGGAGAACCACACAGGAGAGCAGAGGTGGGGAGAAGGGAAGAGAGGAGAGGAGAGAAAGAGGTCACTATTAGATGAGCTGGACCAGGAACACATGGCCAAGGATACCCAAAGGATAGGCTGATGGAGGAGAAGAGTCCAGAAAGACATAGATTGGCAAGTGACAGGTGTTTATATGGGTTTAACAGGTGAAGGGATTAGCATAGATCAGAACCTGCCCAGCATAGTGACTACAGCTTATTAATAAACTGTAGTGTCTCTGTCATTTACTCAGGAACCATATGGGCAAAAGTCGGGTTGAAACCCCAAATAGATATTTAGGGGTAAAAGGAGATATAGCCCACCCCTCTCCCTCCCAGAAAATTTCTTACAACAAATGGTTCTGAATATTCTTTTTTGTTGTTTTGGTTTTGTCTAACTTTAATTTTTCAAAATCTATTTTTAATGATGATTCTTAAACACTTTAACCTCTCTTTTAGTCCACCAGCTACCAGAGGAAGTGGGAAAGAAAGGATACAGGGGAAGTGGACTTGTTTAAAAGGTTCTTTGGAGCAACTCCTGTCTGCATTGTCTGGAAATCAGCAGTTCAGTTAACAGGTCTGCAGTGGCAGCTGGATCCACTTGCAAACACTTCGTGGATGCACCGGCAGTCCGGTTTGGTAGAGTTGGGAGAGGAAACTCAAATCAGCAGCACCTCCTGGCAGAGACAGCCAGGCGGGAGGGACCCAGAGGGATGCCAGGAGAAGTTTTCTCCTGTGTCTCTCTCAGGGATGTGACGATCATGAGACCCGCAAGCATTGCATAGCTAGCTCTATAAGCAAGCCTAACCCAGCCTCCTTCACTGTCCATTGAGTACTATTTATACCCTCCAAACACCTTGTGTCCTCCACCGGTCTTGGTCTTGCCTCAGTACATGCGTCTGTCTCAGCTGACATCACTCTGCCAACTGGCCCAAGTCCACTGAAGCAGCAAGAAACTGCAGCACACCTCCAGAAGGTTTTTGATGTGTCCTCTCTACCTCGGAGTCCTGACAAATGGAGCTCAACTACACAACATAAGGTGGAGGGATACATGTGAGTTATTAGCAAAAAAAAGAAAATCCTTCATCATGTGTCCTTTCATGTGTTTGCTTTAGCAGAATATTCTTTCGCTTGTGTCTGCTTCAGATAAACATTTCTACACGAGTCTGCCTTAGCCTTTCACCTTGAGTCCACATCAGGAAAACACTCCTTCATGTGTTTGCCCCAGCAAAACACCATCCAACACAACTGACTTTCCAAAGAACCCTGAAGTTTCCACTTCATTTCTGCAGACAGGCTTCCTCCATATCCTGGAACTTACTCTGTAGACCTGTCTGGCCTCAGACCCATCTGCCTGCCTCTACCTCCTGAGTGCTGGGATTACAGATGTGCACCACCACACACACCTGCATTTATGTGTAGTGGGAATGCTCAGGATTCTGGTATTTTGCTTTCTTTAAAATCACAGAAACAGTGTGTGTGTGTGTGTGTGTGTGTGTGCGTGCGTGCGTGTGTGTGTGTGTGTGTGTGTGTGTGTGTGTGCGCGCGCGCGCGCGCGCGCGCGCGCATGGGGCTGCTTTGTAGCAGCTGGCTATGATTAGCAGAGCCATGGTTTTGCCAGCTGTGGATAGTTTCTGTGATTGTGTGCCATTTGAAATTCTGGGAATTTTTCAGAGGGTATATAAATGCTCAAGCCCCGACAGGTGGAGTTGGTGACTGTTAGCCACTGGGGTGGTGGTGGTGGTGGTGGCGGCTTGTTAGTAGTGATGCTCAAAGAAAAAACAAGAAGAAATCAGATTCAGGGATCTCTATCCCCCCCATCCTAATTTATCTAGTGATAGAGAAACAGTGATAAGAGGTGAAACAGATGGGGGTGGTGGTGAAGGATAGGAAAAAGAACCCACAGAGTAGCAAAAACCTACTCCAAGTACTTAAAGCCTCAGCAAAGACCACTACACTACAGCTGTCACCAAATGCTGGATCCCTGAGGTTTCCAACCCCTTGAATCGGGCAACTCCATGATCTCTTCTCTGTTAGTAACTCTTTAGAGCACTTTAGGAAGTGGTCTTGTGAGTCTTACACCTTTCCCTGGTACATTTAGTTACCATCCTAAGTCTTTTTTTTTTTTTTTTTTTTGGTTCTTTTTTTTCGGAGCTGGGGACCGAACCCAGGGCCTCGAGCTTCCTAGGCAAGCGCTCTACCACTGAGCTAAATCCCCAACCCCACCATCCTAAGTCTTAAGAGCTGTTTTCCTCTCTTCATGAAGTAACATTTCATTAGGAGAAAGCAATATACATTTATATATTCTCATTCTGTGGCTCAAAAGGGACTGTAACTGGCGGCAATCCTCCTGTCTTAGTTCCCTGATTTCCAGGGATTACAGACATGAACCATGACTCTCAGAATACTTAATGTTTTAGAAGATGGGTTTTACTATTTTGCACAAGATGGCCTCTACCTCCTGCGCCCAACTGATCCTTCTCAATCTCACGAGTATCTGTGTCCAAGAAGTACCCTACTGCCACTTTTGCTGTCATTGCCCTGGGCTTTAATCCTAGTAGTTGGGAGACAGAGGTAGGTGGATCTCTGAATTTGAGGCCAGCTTGCTCTACAGAGTGAGTTCGAAGGACAGACATTGTCTACATTGTCAAGTGTTCTGATAAAGATACACTACAGGGTGAATTTAGGCTTCTCAGCAGACGCAGAGTATCAGCCTTTGAAGGACTGTACTTCGAACTACTTTGCAGTTCTCCTGATGATTAAACCGCAGGCATCTCACACTCGGAACGGACCTGTGCGCGGACCCGAGGCAGCATTGTCTGCTGGACAAGGGGAAGAGCATCAGGCTTGTGGAGAACGTGGTTAGTACCCTCTTCAGACCTTTATCCACTGGGCAGCATACCGGGAAACCGAACAGTCGCACCTCACTCTGGGCGATGCATCTCTAGGGCACACGAATGCGACACAACACAATGTCGGGCTACGTCATTGCCCGGCGCCCTAGTGGGTGCCGCCATCATGCGTTACGGAAACCCACAGTCCTTTTCGCGGAGACTCATCGCTCACTCCCGTTCTTGCGCCTCGGCTCGTAGCCTCCAGAAGGCGGGGCCATTTGCAATTGTATTTGTCTGTCACTCGAGGCCCCGCCCCACTCCAACGGGTGCCGCCATGTTGGGGGTCCTCGCTGGGGACACGTAGGCGTCCGCGTAAGATGCCGGCCGACGCGCGCTGCCGCCGCCAAGATGGCTTCCATGCGGGAGAGCGACACGGGCCTGTGGCTGCACAACAAACTGGGCGCCACGGACGAGCTGTGGGCGCCACCCAGCATCGCGTCCCTGCTCACCGCTGCGGTCATCGATAACATCCGCCTCTGCTTCCACCGCCTCTCATCGGCTGTGAAGCTCAAGCTGCTGCTCGGGACGCTGCATCTTCCGCGCCGCACGGTGGATGAGGTGAGGACGCGGGCCAGCCTCTCTCCGGCCGGAGCACCGCTCCTGCCTCCCGCCAGCACCTGAGCCGTACCTTGCCCTTCTCCCGCCGGCCCCGCTCAGCTCCGTGTCCGCGCCGTTGGTCTTGCCCACCCGGCCCCAACACCTTAGTACCTCCAGCCGCTGGACGCTGTCTGCGTTCGGGGGTCGTGGGGCCATGGCCACAACAACCCTCAACCAGGCCGGCCCCTCCCGGAGTGCTGGACACTGCAGTTCCGAAGCTCCTTTTGGTTCGGGACTGTCAGTGCAACTTTCCATGTGACTGCTGACCTTAATTTTGTTGCTTTTGCCTTACCAAGTATCAGTCTACTTGGCTTCATCTCTATTCTGTGGCTTCTTTTCAGTGCATTCTTGTTCCACATTGTATCTGTCTGTCTAACATATACGATATTTTGCAAATACATACACAGATAATGTGTATAGAGTGCCACTGTGTAGCCCAGGTTGATCTCAAACTTAGGGTTCTCCAGCCTCAATCTCTGGAGGGTTGGGATTGCAGGTCTGGGCCACCACATCTCATAGCAAAAAACACCGAAGTGCCTTAGTTTTAAACACTTCCAGTTATTATTTTTATATCATTATATCATTTTTACATCATTTGTTTTTGTTGCAGCGCTATATCGTGTACACAGAACTGCATCTTTATTCAGTTTAACAAATACTGATAATTAAATGACCCACTCCCGTTACCTCCACACAAGAAAACAAGGCTGGACCCTCCAAAGCACCTCCCTTCTTCTCTCTTTCCCGCAGGAAGTTTTTTGGTTTGTTTTTGTTTGGTTTGTTTTTTGAATTTACCATGTTATATTCATTCTCCAAGTGGTGTGGGTGTGTCTTCTGTTGATAGGCACCTGGAACAGATTCATCCAAGTTATTGCAGACAGAGTTTAATTTACTCTGCATTATGGGATTCCGTTCTTCAAGCCTCTCTTTCCCTGTGGTAGGTGGCTGTTTGGCCTTGTTCAGGAAGTACTCCAATTTTGAGGGGAGAGGGAGGCACCTGTGGTCTCTCAGCACACTATCTCTCTCTCGTTCTTCAGTCTGCCATTGACTGGGACTGATGGTTGTGAAACTGAGTTCAGTTTTACAAATGGCTGTGTGATGGTCCAGCACCACCTGACAGTCTTTTTCTGTCCTGTTGCTTCTGCCTCCCTGTCTGTCTGTCTGTCTTTCTCTCTCTCTCTCTCTCTCTCTCTCTCTCTCTCTCTCTCTCTCTCTTTTGTCATTTGTGTGTCTTGCTAATAACCAGCCAATAACCAGCCAAGCTACTTACTGTCACTTTATTGTTAGTGTGTTTTGATGTGTGACGTACTGGGCAAACCCTTTGCTTAATCTTCAGGAATAGTTTCAGCTTTTCTTGGCCCCTGGCACTCCTGTCTGTCAGTCTGTGTCTTAGTGTGTGTCATTTTTGTGTTTACATGTTCATTTATGTGTACACATCTCTGCAAGTATCTGTGAGGCCAGGGTCCGGCTTAGGTGTCTACCTCAGCTGCTCTTTATTTATTTATTTATTTATTTTTTGGTTCTTTTTTTCGGAGCTGGGGACCGAACCCAGGGCCTTGCGCTTCCTAGGCAAGCGCTCTACCACTGAGCTAAATCCCCAACTCCTCAGCTGCTCTTTCGTTGTGAGACATTTTCATTGACTCTGGAGCTAACCAGCATGCCCCATCTCAATCTCTAGCATTGTATGTACCGACTGAGAAGGCTTTTTATATGAATATGGAGATCTGAACTTAGATCTTCAGACTTGACTTGGGAAACACTCTATCAACTGAGCCATGTCCTCAACTCATTGTGTAAATAAAATAGTCTCCATTATTAGTTGCTTTTTAGTAAGTGTTTGTTGCAGTTTTCCTCTTAACTCAGCTAGCTCCCATTTATTTAATCAGTTCTAAGGGCACAACAACTGAGCAGTATTACTCCATTTTAATCTTCTAAACTAATCTGGCTACCCCCTAGCCAAAATCCCTGAGATACTTGCATTTTAGTACTAATCTGGTTCTCTGGGCTCCAGGTCTGATCTCATGAAGCCTCCTGGACTCCCCATAGCAACTTCCCACTTCCTCTCTCTCTTTTCCCTTCCCTCCCTTCTCCTACTCGGTCATTTGCTGATCAGCTTTTATTGACAAATCAGAGAACAAATGGGGAGCAATGTTTATACAACATCGAGGAAGGAGATTCTTAGAATAAGAATTACAACCAATGTGGGGGGGGCATAGAAATTAGCATTTGAATAATACATGGATAATATCGACATAGTGCACAATAACATTATGCCTACACTTAACCTAGAGGTTTGGGGAGTTAGAACTGTTAAGTTCTGTGGTTATCCTATATTCATACATGTCTTTTTTTTTTTTTTTTGCTAATGGTATATAGAAATACTCTAAGTAAGGATTGAAGAGCACCTGTGCTGAGAGCAGCCTGTAACTGTTTCGGTGTAATCAGGGTCTGTTGGTTCCTTTTTGTTTTACCTTATGCTCACTGTCTACTTGTACTGTTGACCTCCCTACTATAGTGTCCTGGATTTGCCTGTTCTCCTTCCCAGCTGTTGCTTTGAGCATTTTGAGTTCCTATCATAGGAATGCTGTCATTGTTACGGTTACCTTCTCACTGAACAGCAGGTAGAGAGCTCAGATTGTGCTAATGTTTTGTCCTTAGGCCTTTTTTTTTTTAAAAAAAGTTCATATAAATTGTTTCACTTTATTTATTATTGTGAGGCTGCGGGGGGGGGAGGGGTCCCACTTGGGTTTCAATAATAAAGACACAGATATCTGTGTATAATAGTATATTGGGGTACTCCACTTTGTCTAGGCAAGGCAGGACAATCAACTCCTATGTATCCTGCTTGTCCACCATTTAGATGTGTGCTGTCAGCAGTAGAGATAAAGGGCAAATAGCTAATGGTTATCTTTGTTTCATTTGAAGTAAGCTCTAGGTAGAGTTTCTTCTATGCCCATCATCTTCAGAGGAGGAGATTAGGGGCTCTGCCAGGAGCTGATGTGTCTCTCTGTCACCAAAAGCCCTTTTTATTAAAACTTCTAAAATGTTATATTCTGCAGATCTCTCAAGTGTTGGAGGACCATCTGTCTCTCTAAAGTATATCTAAATAAACACACTTTGCTTGTTTCTAGTTGATTGTTTTGAAAATGTAACAGGAGGCTTCATAAGGCTTATGCATGAAATTACACCAGTACCTCACATGACTATAAGTATAGTTCTGAATGCATCAAAGAGTTTGATTATTTATAGTTTACTGACTACTGACTTGCAATTTTTAAATTTTCAGGCAGTGTAGACCAAGTAGTTTTTGGAAGACTGGGACCTTACATTTTTAAATGAGTTGCATGCTGAAGTTTATGCACATAAACCCTATCTACAAGATTTGAATCATATATACAGCATGTGGTAGCTAAAAAAATCTAAAATACTTGAGACTTACTGTTGCCTTTTTAGTTTAGAAGGAGTTAAAATAATCCACTCTTCTTTTTCCTTTCACCCCCATAAACCACTGGACAACTAGTAATCACCTGCCCCACCTCCTGGGAATGAGGGTCGTGTTCTTTAGATTGCTTCTTGCCGTCTGGGGCAACCACATATTTGACAACCCCAAAAAATAGGGATGCTGGCCAAGTCCTGGGAGAGCAGGCCGTTTGATCTGCTGTTCAGGTTCTGGGGTTCATCTGGGACTAGAAAAGTACAGGGCTTGGCTAACGTCCTGGCTGAAGCAGTGTGTTAGGCTGTGCCATCCAGGGCTAGCCACTTTGACGTAGTCCTGGATATGAATCTTGAGGAAATAGCAGAACCGGGCAGGATGCTGGGACAGATAGATGTCTCAGCAATTCAGCCTCTGTCAGCGTCCTCCAGGGTGAGTCTCGCTGGGCCACTTTAACTTCTGGTGCCTGGTGGTTTTGCTCTGAAAGCACATAGCTTATGAAAGTAACACTGTATATACATTTTTCTATTAACACAGTATGGAGTGCACAAGTCAGATAATGATTCTCTGCTCTGTGCCTAAGCAGGTGAAAGACGTCTGTAAGTCTGTCTGGGCTGCTGTGCTGCTTTGTATATGCATGGCTCAGGGAGTGACACTATTAGGAAATGCGGCCCTGTTGATGTAAATGTGTCACTATAGGCATGGGCTTTAAGACCCTCATCTGGAAGCCAGTCTTCTGTTTTCTTTCTGAAAAAATGTAGACCCCTCAGCTCCTCCTGCACCATTCCCCATCCTTGATGATAATGGACTGAGCCTCTAAACCTGTAAGCCAGCCCCAATTAAATGTTGTCCTTTTTAAGAGTTGCCTTGGTCACACTGTCTCTTCACAGCAGTAGACCCTAACCAAGCTGTCATAAAGTGCTATAAATCGCCATCTATGCCATGTGAAAGGAGGGCTGTATTATGAAGTCCTGAGGACCAGGCTACTGGAGACATCCAGGTCTCTTCAGTCTCTGAGCTGCCCCTGTGTAGAGGGATCAGCATTCACATTATCCGCTTTGTTGCTTCTCTGGGTCTCTTACTTGGACCTTCCATGTCAGCAGCCAAAATTTCTCATGGTGAAATCTGACTTTCCTTAACTGTGAAGGAATCCACAGCATTTTGTTTCCTATAGAAATAAAATGTAGCCTCTTTCCCAGTGCAACACATTTCTTGACTTCCATTCTGAGTGAACTCATTCAACAGTCCTTTCTTGAATCCAGTGTTTTCAGCAGCTGTGCTACCTATCTCACTGATGTCTTAAGAATTAAAGTTAGTGGGGTTGAGGATTTAGCTCAGTGGTAGAGCGCTTGCCTAGGAAGCGCAAGGCCCTGGGTTCGGTCCCCAGCTCCGGAAAAAAAAAAAAAAAAGAACCAAAAAAAAAAAAAAAAAGAATTAAAGTTAGTAAAGAATTGTGTAACCTATCTCTGGGAGAGCCCATGTCCCCTTCTGTTTTGTGAGCTTCTCCTTTAAAGTGCCATTAGATCTTTTCACATCTGTTTCACCTGTAGAATTCTACTAGTTCCTTTTATAAACTGAAGTCATTTGGGGGGGGGGGGTTATTTGTTAATTTTCCCCCAGAAATTAGTTGCAGGCTCTTTGCAGTCTTCATTGATTATTATAGTGAAGGTATTCTGGCATAAGCATAAGGCACTGTAATCTCTGCTGTGTCTGCGCCTGATAATTGACAAAGCATTACTCTTCTTTTCACAGTTAAATCAGAAACCTTTTTTATATAGGTGCCTTAGTTAGGGTTTTACTGTCAAAAGACACCATGAGCAAGTCAACTCACATAAAGGACAACATTTAATTGGGGCTGGCTTAGAATTTCAGAGGTTCAGTCCATTGTCATCATGGCCGGAAGCATGGCAGCATCCAGGCAGCCATGGTGCCGGAGGAGAAGCTGAGAGTTCTACATCTTGATCTGAAGCCGGACAAAAGAAGACACTGCCACACTGGGTAGACCTTTTGCATAAGATCTTAAAACCCACCCCCACAGTAATTAACTTCCTCCAGCAAAGCCACACCTACCCCAACAAGGTCATATCTAACCGTGCCACTTCCCATGTGCTAACTGCATCCAATCCACCACAGCAGAGCTTTAATTTTTTACTCTGTATGTGCTAAAAGTATCCATTCTAAGATATCCTTGTCTTTCTGCATAAGAATTCCTGTGAGAGAATGATTAAAAAGTCCTTTGCCTAAAATATAACCAAGCTTGGGGTCCATATGACCCACATATGCATCCTGTAATCTCTCTTCTACCAGAGCCAATTCTCTTTCAGCCTCAGCTGATAATTTTCTTGGACTTTTAAGCCCAAATTAGCTTCTAAGGTTTGAGATAAATGACTTAACCCTTGAGTAGTTAACCCAATGGTGGGCCATAGCCAATTAATATCTCCCAGCATTTTTTGAAAATCATTAAAAAGAATTTGTAACTGATCTGTTTGGATCTGTACTTTCTGTGGTTAGATTTTCTTATATCCTAGATAATTGATAGAGTCTCCTCTTTGTAAGCTCCAGCAAAGCGAGAGTCTTTTTATTTCAACAAACATTTTCCCCTACGGTGTGTGGATTGGAATCGGCCAACAAGATATCATCCATACAATGATAAATTATAGAGGCAGAGGAAACTTGTTTGCAAATTATTTTTAATAGCTGTTGTACAAAATACCGACACAAGGTGGGGCTGTTTAACATTCCTTGTGGCAGAACTCTCCAGCTGCTCATTGTTAAATGTGAGCACAATGAAAGCAAACTTTTCTTTATCCTGTTGTTGCAGGGATATTGAGAAAAAGCAATTTTTTTTTAAATCAATCACTTAATAGGCCATGCTTTGGGTAACAAAGAAGTTAAGGGGACTCCAGGTTGTAAGAAACCCATAGACTCAATTACCTTATTGATAGATCTTATTCAGGTAACAGCCTCTATTCTTCAGATTTCTTTTTATTGATAAATATAGGAGAATTCCAAGCGCTGATGGAATCTTCCATATGTTGAGTCTCCAGATGCTCTTGGACCTAGGGCCTGTGGCTTTTCCTTATTTAAGGATCAGTGCTCTACTCAAATAGGCTTGGTAGTTAGCCATTTTAATGGCAGGGCAACTGGGACTCTGTCAGCAGTGGCTTTCCTTGTAACTTTGGAGAGCCAGCACCTGCTGTGGCCTGCCTGTGCACAGCCTGGGTAGTCTGTAACGGCTCTCTGTATCATTTCTCAATACCGTCATCGTTAGCATCTCCCGTTGTACAGCTTGTACCTCAAGTTGAAGAAATGTTGATCTGTGTTTCCCACTGTTATAATAAACCTCTTTCCTAAGTTCATGGCTCTATCTGCCGCACATGGACCTATACATTCAATCCGTTTTAGACTTTGTTGTGTTATCTGAGACAATGTCCCAATCTCCAGGAGATACATAGATACTTTTCAAAGTAGCCAGGTTGGATTTCAAGAATCTTGTGAAATTGTTGTTATATCTGCCCCAGTGTCTACTAGGCTTTCAATGCTCTCCTTATCTAAGTCTGATCCTGTGACTTCTGAGGAGGACAAGGAGTTTCTCTTCCCTTCTTTATTCTGATCTTTCTTAGGGCATAGAAAATCATTATTGACATGTTGTAATTAGCTCCATGATGAAAACGAAAATGAAACTATATGGGGTCCAGGTGCCTTCTGCTATAGTGTTTTCCTTTTTTTTTTTTAATAGATAAATATTTTCTGCATCAGCTCCAGCCTCCAGTTTTTTATTCTGCAAAAGCCACACTTCTTACTTACTCGTTTGAGCCAGTCAGCAGCAGGACAATGCCTAATCCATCTTTCTGTATCGCCTTTTGGCTTTGAGTGCTACTTGACCTTCTGATGGCAGCTTGATCTTTAACATGATGATCTCAGAGAATCATCTTTTGGTCAGGTGAGGAAGGACAAGCATTTACGTCTAGAAAGCAGGTAATGGCCCTGCTATGGCAATACCAAAATCTGGCCAGCACCTGGCTCTGCCAGCACAGCAATTAACAACTGAAAATACAGGGCACGCCTACATAGCCTTGTGATACGATGTGTACAGTGCAGGTCTTCCCTACAAAATGCCTTAGAGCTCTATCTTTTGGAGCCATTTCCTCAGTTGAGGTTCTCTCAGAGTACTCTAGCTTGTGTCAGGTTCACATGAGACACACACTTTAGTCCCTCCCGGGTGTGGTGGATGATATACCCGGCCTTGACTGCAGCTTAATGCAGGGTAGGATGTTTGTCTTCCGTGTACCTTTCAAGGTGGTGCCCACAGAGAGCCATTCGTCTGTGCCTGTGGTAAGCACAGTGAGTATGGTCCAAAGTAGGTTTTGTTATGGTTTTATTTGGTGTGCAAATGGCTGTGTTGACTTGGGCTGCCATTACAGTCCAGTGATCGCTCCATATGGGGGCCAGTTTGAGCCCAGGATATTCAGGGCCTGTGTGTAACCTGTGTACTTAAATCATCTTTACAACATCCATGACCTAGTATAATTGTACTGCGTTGGGAATAGTGTCAAGTAAAAGCATGCCCACAGTTAGTGAGCACCCTTTCCTTAGAGTCTTTGCAATTGAATCCACACATGTGAGACTCATGGGTTTGAAGGGCTGACAGCCCTCGACACTACCGAGTAAGCTTTACCTGACTATTCCAGCCTGCGACCCACCAAGTGGCTAGTTTTTCCCCTTGCTGCTTTACTTCAGTCTGTGTCTGTTCCTTTCCTTCGTGTCCACTTCTGATTCTGCTATGTCTGCCTTCCTCCCCTGCATTCCTCTCTGCTTGGAAGCTCCACCCTCATACTTCCTGCCCCAGCTATTGGCGCTCAGATCTCTGTTACAGTCAATCAGCAGCAAGACCGCACCTGGTACCTCTCTTTGCCTTTAAGCAGGTGAGGAAAGGCAAACATTTATAAGTCGAAAACCTGGTGATGGGGCATCGAAACGACAGTACCACAATTGAAAATACAGAGACACACCTTCATACAGAGTAAGGCATGCCACCCATCAGGAGTACCATCGTGTGTGAACTGTTGTCTAGTGTCTGTCTCCCAGGTTGGTTCACACACTGATTCAGCAGGTTAACCCACTTAGCAGCATACTGAGAGACTAAGAAGCAAAATGGGATTGTGTCCCCATAGGACCATGGGATGTGTTTGGGTAAGTCAGAAAGCCCCGTTACACCAAAGTGGCTAGCTCTTGGCTTCCCATTTCCCAACTCTTAGGCCTGAGAAGTGTATATTTGTTTTTGAAACAAGGTCTCACTGTGCAACTCTGGCTGGCCTCAAACTCTACCAAGAGATCTGCCTGCATGGCGTGTGTGCTGTGCTTGGCCCGTGTCTGTTGTTTCGAAGCAGCTCAGTCTACAGCAATTTAAAGACATACTTCAAAACACACATTTGGAGGGCACATAAATAATTCAAATGTGTTCTTTCTATTTTTAACCCTATATTTTAGTGCCATTTGTTTTAGAGAATATTATCTGTTTTTTCTCTTGGTAAGTTGCCTTTCCAGGGCTACTGTCTTAGTCAGTGTCTCCACACAGGTAACTTGCAAAGGAAGGCATTTAATTTAGGACTTGTTTATACAGTTTTAAAAGGTTAGTCCATGATCATCATGGTTTGGAGTGTAGCTGCAGGCAGGCAGGCAGGAGGGTGCTGGAGAAGTGAGTAGTTGAGAGCTCACATCTGACCTGCAAATTACAGTCATAGAGACAGTGAGGCACAAGGCATTTGAAACCTCAAAGCCCACCCCTAGTGACACCCCTCTGTTTTGTTATACAGGACAGGTTGAGACAGAGACAGATGAATTCAGGCTTCTCAGCAGCCAGGAGATCAGCCTCTGAAGGACTGAATTAGGAACCAGCTTTACAGAACCTCTATTACACAAAAGGCATTTTTAGCAAATCAATTTCCGTGTACTCAAAGCTCTTATCTGATCTAGGAGTATGAAGGAACCATTGCTTAAGGAACTCTCAGCCATAAGGAGACTTTTTTTTTTTTTTTTTTTTTCCTTTTTCTTTTTTTCGGAGCTGGGGACCGAACCCAGGGCCTTGCGCTTCCTAGGCAAGCGCTCTACCACTGAGCTAAATCCCCAACCCCAAGGAGACTTTTAAGTTACAAAGGCTCTGTGAATCCTTCAGCAAAGCCACCACATAAACCTCAGATAAGAATTAGGTAAAATAGATGACTATTTACAAAAGGCTTCTTCAAAGCCATCACACCATGCTGCACACCTCCCAACAAGACCACCCTCCTAATCCTTCCCGGACAGTTCTACTGAGGACCAAGCATTCAAGCGTCAGCCTATGGGAGCCATTCTTTTTTTTTTTTTTTCTTTTTTTTCGGAGCTAGGGACCGAACCCAGGGCCTTGCGCTTGCTAGGCAAGTGCTCTACCGCTGAGCTAAATCCCCAACCCCTATGGGAGCCATTCTTACTCAGATCGCCACAGCTGCTGTAGCAAGGCAGCTCACACCGGGTGGCATTCTTACCTGTGGGTGACAGAGGTCAAACCACTCTTGTCTTCAGCCGCAAGCGCTCACATAGGCTGCATCAGGGACTCTTCCTGGCCCTTCTCTGACTCTGCTAGAGGTGCCCACAGCTCATACGCTGCATGTGTCATTCCACATGCTCAGCTTTCTGGGTTTCTCCTATGCACACTGTATCTTCACATACTTACATTCCTAGCAGGGGCAGTTATGCATGGTGCAAGCTCTTGCCCCCGTCCCTTCTTTGTACCAAAGAAATGATGGGTCACCCACCTGCTTTGGTGCTCCCAGTTGCTGAACCTGAGCCCAATTCTGTTTACCAGAAGAGCCCCCATTGACAGTACATATTCTGTGAGTATAGGCAGGGCAACCCTAGTTTTGTATTATCTGCCCACCAGATGGAGTTAGGAAGCATACGCACAGTCTGGAAAGCCACGGGAGACCCTGGGTAATGGCCATCACAGCCTAACAAATGTGGCAGATCGGGGAAGCGGATGGGCCTTGGATTCAGCCAGGATAGATGGAGAAAGCAAAGTCCGGGTAGAGCTGTGGGCCCTGAGGGTTATCATAGGGCCACAGGCCACCCAGAGGCCACAATATGTAAGTGGGTAGATTCACAGCAGGGGACATTTTCACCATCACTGTTCCAGGAGGCCAAGTGGGGCTGGTAGCATATACTTGGTGTCTTCTCTCTCGGCAGATGAAGGGCGCTCTGATGGATATCATCCAGCTGGCCACTCTGGACTCAGATCCCTGGGTCCTCATGGTTGCTGACATTCTGAAGTCCTTCCCTGACACAGGCTCCTTGAATCTGGACCTTGAGGAACAGAACCCCAATGTTCAAGACATCTTAGGAGAACTTAGAGAAAAAGGTAAGAAGCCAAACTTTATTTTGTAGTAGGAAGCAGGGGCTCTAGTTTTAGAATTGTGTTGTCTTTACACTGTTGCTGTAGTGTGCCTTGTTCCTTAGACAATAGCTATCCTTACCCACATGCTTCAGTCTGACTTACCACAACCCTGTCCCCACTGCATGTGCTGTGTCTGCACTTGTATGACTCATCCATGATTTACTTGGCTGTTGCTGTCTCCCCATAAGTTCCTCAGGTTATATTTCTAAAACATTCTCTGTCCTAAAGTAGATACTCACAAAAAAATACCAACAAGTTAGTTTCTAGACTGTGAGGTGAAAACTGTGGTTTTGGAGAGCTGAGAGTAGGAATCTGGGCCTTTCTCAGAAGGATGGGGTTGGAGGCTTGAGGTCACACATTCCTACAGGGCTCCTTGTGAGGCCCTAGGACATTTTGAGGTTTTGTTGATTTGGAGTTGCAGACTGGGAGCATTGGTCTGCACATGTGCATCCCTCTGCTGGGGTGGCTGGTTCCTTGGCAGCAGGAGGATGAGGCACTCGCTTCTCTTTATTCTGCTTCCCTCAGTTCTATGTCTGATTGGGGCAACTCCTTGGAGTTTTTCAGGCTCCAGCCTCTTGGTGACCACATCAAACCAGGAAGCACATATGGGTGTCTTTATAAGGCTGCCGCTGACAAGTGTCAGGAGAGACCTGCCAGGGCTCTGACGTCAAAGGAGAAGGCTAAGATGCCACACACTTGTTCCTCTTGGTGTTGAGGCTGCTCTCCATGTTGCTGTGTGGAGAAAGCCATCATGGAGTTGTCTACATGTGAGCTGTTGGGGCAGCAACCTGCGTCCCTGGTGGTAAGAGCTACTTCCTTTAACACTCTCTGGCTCTCCACAGTGAGTGAGTGCGAGGCATCGGCCATGCTACCGTTGGAGTGCCAGTACCTGAACAAGAATGCCCTGACCACCCTTGCTGGTCCCCTCACCCCGCCAGTGAAACATTTTCAGCTGAAGCGGAAACCTAAGAGTGCCACACTGCGGGCAGAACTGCTACAGAAATGTGAGTGCCTGAGTTCCAACAGCCCTGCTCTTTTCTCTGTGGTGTTTTCTGTTAAATGCACAGTTTCCCTTCAATGAAGACTCTGAGACTCAAAATATATTTACAAACACCTTGGTCATAAGCTTTGGCTCGTTCTCCGACTAGCTCATACTTCAATATCCCATTTATTCTGACCTAAGTTTTGCCACATGACTGGTTACTTCTTCCCGAATCACATGCTTCTGTCCTCCCCCATGCTACCAGGCAGATCTCCATGTACCTGGCTCTCTCCCAGAATCCTTTCTGCCTACCAGCTGTCCCATCTTCTAGTCTCCCTTTTCTATAAGCCATAGAGTTTTTATTGACAAGTTGATCTTCTATATAATACACAACATATTCTCTATAATTCCCCCCTTTAGTCCAATAAAAGACTTTCTTTTACATCAATAGACTGCATACAATAGTAACAAATATGAAAAACTATCAGGTAAGAATTTACATTTATGGGGTTGGGGATTTAGCTCAGTGGTAGAGCACTTGCCTAGGAAGCGCAAGGCCCTGGGTTCGGTCCCCAGCTCCGAAAAAAAGAACCAAAAAAAAAAAAAGAATTTACATTTATAAAGTCCAGTCCATACATATTTGGCAACTTTGGATAAAGTACTCTACCGTCTATCCTATTCTGGTGAGTTTAGAATTCTGTACCTAAATCATTCCCATACCATAACTTGCATAAACCTTAAAACATCTATAAACATCTATCTAGTCTTCAACTCTGTCAGAGACCAGAGGGAGCAAGTACTCCCTGAATGTGCAGGGAGTGCAGGCCAGTGGCTTCCACAGCTATAACACTGTCCAGTTGACTGTCTGGACAGCCCCCCAAGTGCCTCTGAGTCCTAGGAGCATCATCTGTAGCCTCTAGCCCAGAATATCTGACAGGCCTTTTTGTGAGGCGGGAACTATAAAGGACTGCTTCCCTTGTCTAGGCAAGCCTCAGCAGTTGACTTCCCTGCGACCCATCTGTCCAGTTTGGACAGCATTCTGTCAGCATGAAGCCCCATGTGACACAAACTCCTTAAGAACTCTGTCCAGTGCGCATCGTCTGCTGTGAAGCCCAGTAGGGGCACTGCCAGGAGCAGACCTGTCTCATTATCAAAGGCTTAAATTAATAAGCATCTTTAATGTTGTGTTCTGTGGGTCTCTGAGGTATTTGAAGATCATCTATCTATAGTATGTCTGAATTGTTTCTTTCTAGCTGTTACTGATTAACCTTGAGAACATCTGCCTCCGAATAAACCTAATTTTGTAAATAACTGAAGTAGTACCCACAAGACCATATGTTTGATTGACTGTTAACTTGCATTTCTAATTATTTTAAACAGTTTCTTAGACCAGGTTTTAAGCACTAGAACTTAACATTGCATTTAAAAATGAATTGCATAGGTAAAGTACCTTAGTGTGTTGTAGCAAAATATTATACTAAATCTGTATCGGTATACATAGGGTAAACAAATATAACCTTAATATGTATCAATATACAAAAATCAATACCATTGTATAAGATTTTTGGCTTATCAATATTCTTTGGCCTAAAAGTAGATTCAATAATCCATCCATTATTCCCACTTTTTCTTTTTATTTCTTTCTTCCCTCTTCCCCCCAACACTAGACAGGAAAGAAAGGATAGAGACAAGAAAAAGTAAGAGAAAGAAACCCCTGAATCCAGTATCTCTGTTTGTCTCTTCCCTGACCAGAACCATTAACATTGTAACCAACCCCTAAACCATCCACCTCTTGGGAATAGGGCTGTCGTCCTCCTGAAGCAGTTTCCTGAGGATATAGGGTTCCACTTTCCTTTTGAGCCTTCTCTCTCCCCCAAAACTTAGGAGAGTCTTAGGTGAGTCTTAGGAAAGCTAGCTGTAGCATCTGCTGTATTGAGAAGTTCAAGGCCTAACTGCAGCTCTGACTGGAACAGTGTAACGCTGGCGAAAGGGTGTGGGCTGCTCTCTTTGAAGCTGTCCTGGAAGGGCACAGTTGAGGCAGCCTGAGGCTGGGTCATCTGTGCTACTGGTCGTCTTGTTATCTGATGCTTTTGTCTGCAAACGGAAACGCTCACAGATAATATACATTTCAGCAATTACATATGTCTAGAAGTTACAGTGTACAAAGATGATTCTTTGTTCTTTGAGCAGGTGAAAGACTCTTTGTAAGTTAGTTTGGAATATATAACCAAACTGCAATATTAATTTTTCATCCGTGTCATATGAAAGAATGGCATGTAAATATAGGACTCTAGCCAGCAAGATTTATTCGTGTCTCAGCCAGTCTCAGAGGTCTCCCTGCAGAGATCATACATTATCTGCCTTGTTGGTCTTGTTGATCTTTCTGTCTGCAACCAAGATCTTCAGGGGTCTCCCCCTGTCAATTCTGATTTCCAACAGTTTAGATGGAAGACGTAGCTTTTCTTTTCCTATTGGAATAAATGCAAGATCTTCCCAGGACAGCATATTTCCTTTTTGCTGTTCAGAAATTGGGACTTCTATAAGCCGACCTAATTCAGCAGTCCTTTCTAAACTCCAGTGCTTTATCCCTGGGAGATTTTTTTTTTTAATCCTCCTTCTGATCTGTGAGCATCTCCCTGAAACTTTATTGTTAGATTGCTCCATAATTTGCTTGATCTGTAGGATTGTAAGTTATATCTGTAACAGATTTCATGTCATACTGTCTTAAAAAAAAATTGTTATATTCCAATGTATAGGTATGCCAAAGCACCATCAGTTTCCATCCATAAAGGCGTTTCCTTCAAAGCGTGATTAGATCTCTGCACAGCTGCCTGTCCTTAGTGGTATATCCCCAACATGCGTCCTTCATTTGACTAGAGACAAATACTGGAGCACAGTTAGTCTCAATTTATATCTCCATAATTGTCATAGCTTCTAATGATTGCAATCTCAGAGTCCTCTTTTGCAGACTCCAAGGCCCATCAGGATTCTGGATATGCACCAGCAGGGTGTGTGGATCAGCACATACACAGCTTAGTTCTCCAAAGTCTATGAAGTTATTGTAAGCCAGTGTTCCAAGGTAGCATCACTACGTAGACTCTGGAGTCTCAATATATTACGTTGTCTTGGGCTGCTAGTTTAATTCTTTAAGCCTTTGTGGATTTCTTTCATCTGGAACTGCCTTTTTTGATGTTATGGTAAATTCTAGATTGGATTCCTCGGAAGATTCCCTATGTTGATTCGAAGAATTTTCCAACCTCTGCTCTTGTCTCCATCAGCATCTGAGTCTCCATCAGCTTCTTCTTTCTCAAAGTCTGCCTTAATTTTCTCTTCCTCTTTAATTTTTATCTCTGATATCTTAGCCTTTTCTTTAGTCTGATTTATAAATTTTAAAAAATGTTTTTGTAATTTCAAATTCCACTTCTCTAATTTCCTTAATCTCTAATATTTTATTTTAACATTTTCCTTACTCTGATTTATAAGATTTTCAAAATTTTTGTATAATGCTTTTTTCTCTAAGAAGATATAGAAAGTCAATATTATTAAGGCAAAAATGGGGATTAGTAATGCAATAATAGTCATAATAAGTACTATGTCAGTTTCAGTTACGTGTATTTCTTTTTTGTTTTTGTTTTTTGAACCATTTAAAAGAACAAGTAAATTAGAAACCCTCTGTGTCACTGTGCCTCTCATATTTATCAATTTTAAATTATATGTATATGTGGAGTTTAAATCCAGTGTCCTTCCCTTTTAGTCTTAAAACAGAATTTTTAACCTTCTCTGAAGTTCTGGTGCGCTCAGATTCCTTTTGTGTGTTCTTTGTCTCCCTGTTGTTTAGCAGGACACTGCGCGGCTGATAGGGAACAGAAAAACCAGATTCCGTGTTTGTGCTGCCACCGCCCTGAGCTTCTGTGTGGGCAGCGCATACTCACGCAAACCCCTGCTGTGCCTTCCCCCATTCTGGGAGGGTGGAGCCAGCCCAGCCCTAAGCCCTCGGGGTTTGTCCAAGGACTTTGTTCTGCACCTTTGCGTTCCTGCTCCCTGCTCTCTGGATGAGGGACCCCTACCATTGCTGGGGTGGTGAAATTCCTGTCCCGGGCTAGCTGTTGGTCCAAGATAGACTGCAGGCTCCAGGGCCACTTATTCTCCTCAGTTCCCCCCAGACTCCATCTAATAACTGAATATAAGATTCAGACTCCATGCCTACCTGAGCACTGTGTGTTAAATGCATGCTCTCCTGCCAGCCCCAGGCTCCTAGAGTAACAACTCTGAGACTCAATTATATTCACAAACACCTTGGCTATAAGCTTCGGCTTGTACTCTGACTAGCTCATAATTTAATTTCCCATTTACCTCTGCTCAGCTCCTTCATGGTCTCTGTTCTCCTCCATCTGCCCATGCCTGGCTCTCTCTGAGACTTCTTTCTGCCTACCGGATGCCCCACTTTGTACACTTTTCCTATAGGCCATAGGTTTTTTATTGACAAAAGAGGCTTCCCTATAATACACAAGACAGTCTCTCTGTAGTTTTCAGATATTTTTATTTTAAAAAAGACTAGCTTGTTTTCTCAAAAGGTCAGTCAGAGGTTTCTGTGTTAACCACTACTGTTTAGAGACCTCAGGGTTTTCAGACATGGTCCCTGTAATCTCCCTCACAGATACAGTCTGTGCCAGTCAGGCAGGGTATGGGTCCCTCACAATGGATGCTGGTATGAGGCTGCTGCTTGTATCCTCACCTGGTCTCTATTCTACGATGTTGGATGTTTGATTAAATGCTTTCCCAAATCATGTCTCATGAAAGTTTGTGCAGAAGGCTCTTCCTTGCTGGAGTCAGGGCGGGAAAGTGTCCTTTAGCCAAATCCCATTACAGCGTGGGTCTGAAGCCAGGTGTACTTGTACTTAGCTCACAGCCTCTCCAGCTGCTGAGACAGAACGATCGATCACGTGAACACAAACTGGCCTAATATCAGCCTGGACAGTGTAGACCTTGTCTTGGCAATACAATCAGTACAAACAAAAAAACCAACTCATGAAAAAGATTTTAAAAATTAAAGACTGATTTCCATAAACCTATTTTGACTTTGCAGTTAACATTTACTAGTATTTGTAAATAGCCCTTTTTTGTTGTCGTCGTTATCATCTTTCGGAAAACAGTCTCGCTGTGTAGCCTAGGCTGCTCCCTCCTCCTGCCTCAGCCTCCTGAGTGCTGGGATCATAGGCCAGCAAGTACCCTGTTTGAGGAGTCTAACGAAGAGCCTTCAGCAGGATGGCTCTGCGGACTGGGGGCTGTGCTGTCTGGTAGCTCTGTGGAGCTCAGGCCCACTGAGCTGCCCGGGAAGGTCTCTACTCAGTTGCCCTAGCCCAGCCGTCGGGAAGTCGGTAGCACTGCTGATGGACTCAGGCTAATCCTGCCCCCAGCTTTTGTGAGCCACTTCAGGAAAATCTCTAGTTTCTTATATTTATGTGTAACTGTATGAGGAGAATCTTGGCCTGAGCCTGCTGTAAATACAGTTGTGGGGCCTGAAAGATACCAGCACGTCAGGTGCCTGGTTCCCTGGGGCACAACAGGTGGCTGTCTATGACAGTGGATTCTGGAGCCACTTATGTGGAAGTTTCCCGACACAGAAAGCCTTTGCCGAGCTCCTCAGTGAACAGGGGGTAGCGAGCGGACCACATGCGGTGGGCTGTATTGTTGGTATTCAGTTCTGACATAACTGCAGTCATCTCATTTCAATGTTGCACTCTTTAACATAGTTGCCGTTCACTCTGTGCTGAGGGAAAGGTCTCCCTTGTTGCTATCTTGAATGCCCATCACTACCCTCGGTGGTGTTTGCTTGGATTAGGTTGTGACTTTAGAATGCCAATGCATACAGGTTAGAGGGGAATTTAGTATTTTTTAATAAGGAACACAAAAAGAGAAAACCTGCGATAGTAGCTGTGGTATTAGTTCCCCCATCACCACAGAGCTCCTGAGGGAAGGGAGCAGAGCTGAGCAGGAGTCTGAGAACTCATGATCTGACATAACAAAACAGTCAAGTCAGGGGCAACCCAGGAGACGGACTTAGCCCTGTGTTGGCTTCAGGTTTTCTGTCCCAAGACAACTTTGGTTACCAGAACAAAGGAAAGGCGAGAAGGCCTCAGTGGACTGGACTCTAGCCACAGTGCTAACCCTTTTGGAGGAGATGTAGTGGAGATCAGTGTCTTTAGCCAGCTGTTGCCCAGTCAGTAGTTTTCAGAAGCGTCTAGCACCTCGACGAGACGTGGCAGACGCAGAAGCCATGCATGAGCAATTGCCCCCTTTCTCCTGTCTCCATTCTGTCCATCTTGCTGCCTCGGGAACAATGATTGAAATAATAATAATTTAAAAAAGACTACATAGAGACTCTGCCAATTACAAAGCAGAAAAAAATTTCTACTTATTTCTTATTTTAATATTAAATTATATAGGCAGTGATTTATAAAAACAAATACCAGGAAACAGTCCTTCCTTTCTGTTTGTTTTGTTTTGGGTTTGTTTGTTTTTTTAAAGGAAGTATCAACTATAAAATTCAACATATCTGGGTGCATTCCTGCTGGGTCATATAAAGGAGTTACCTTGAGTGTTTTTAAAGTCGCTTTGTTATAGTTGCTTTATGGGCTGAGAGGCTGAAAATGACCTTGACCTTGTGGCTTTTATTCTCATAGCTACCGAGACAGCCCAGCAGCTGAAGAGGAGTGCTGGGGTCCCATTCCACGCCAAGGGCCGGGGGCTGCTCCGAAAGATGGACACTACAAGTAAGGCTCGAGTCTCAGGCGGGGCTGTTGTTGTTGCCAGGCAGGAGGGTTGGCCTGAAAGGTAAGATTTTTCCTCACCAGGAAAATCACTTGGACCTTGGTCCTGAGAGCTGAGGCCCACTGGCTCTGTAGTGGATAGGTGAGGACATCAAGGCCTGGGGAAAGGAAGGAGGCTTTATGTGGTGAGCCAGTGTCAGAGCAGTGGGGTGGGAAGCAGGCTGTAGCCTCTCTGTCATCTGTAGCTACCCTCTTGGGTGTAACAGTTGTAGCAGGTGGCACGTGCCCAAGTTTCCAAGTTGTTTCCAAGTTTCCAAGGTCACACAGTAGTTTGGCTCTTGAAGCATGTGCTGTGTTTATGGACACTTAGCAGTGTGTCAAGGACAAGAGAGGACTCCTCTAACACTGTGCTCAGGACCCAGTGGGCGAGACAGCTGTAGATGAAGGGAAGCCTTGCCAGTCCTCCCACTCATTTGGCATCGTGGAATACCAAGTGCCGTAACCACAGAGCTGGCACATCTCGAGTGGAGTCTTGGGATGGCTGACCGTTCTGCCATTACTGCAGGGCATGCTTCTTCCTTTTGTGGCCTGCTGCTGTAGAGTAGGCTCCACCTTGCTTCCCTTGCCCCTGAGAAAGGACATTGGGTGGCCCTCTTTGGGGGACAGAAAGAAAAGTGGAGTGTCACTGTTCTGAGGGACTTGATGCTGTGAGGTCACCTAGCTCAAGGTATTTGCCTTTGTTCTGAGCAAAAATGTCAGTCTGGGGTGTTATCCGTCACTCTCTGGGCAGTTTGATACCAGGGAAGTTCTGTACCACAAGGTCTAGAGGGCTCGGTTGTCCCCGAGGGTTGTTATCGTCGATTACTTTCCTCTTCTCAGAAAGGAAATGAGATGCACCTTCAAAACGTCAAGTCTGGGTCTTCCCAACAGACCCTTGAGGATATCATTAGGTTTGTAGGCTCTGAACTCATGTCCCTTCACCACAGTGATACTGACAGAGAGCCTCTGTGTGTGTGTCTGTGTGTCTGTGTGTCGTGTCTCTGTGTGTCCTGGGACTGGAGCTAATGGTGCTGTGAATTGAACCTGGGTCCTCTGGAAGAACAGCCAGTGCTCTGAAACACTGAGCCATTGCTCTAGCCCTTGAGTTCTTTTTACCACAGGATGAAATGTGCAAAGTCCAAAATGTGGTAGGAGACTTTCTGTGGGGTTTCTCAGAGACAGCCTTGCTCAGCCTGTACTCAAGAGGCTGCTGAGTCCCCATAAAACATTATTACTGACTTTTAGTGTCTTTTCTGTAGCCCCTCTCAAAGGCATCCCGAAGCAAGCCCCCTTCAGAAGTCCCACCACACCCAGTGTCTTCAGCCCTTCTGGGAACCGCACTCCAATACCACCTTCAAGGACGCCACTGCAGAAAGAAAGGGGTGTGAAGGTGGGCCATCCCTTCTCACAATCCTGTCAAGGCCAAGTGTTGATTCTTTGCTCTGTAATTAAGTGTGGCATGTGTTTATTTTGGCAGCTGCTGGATATTTCTGAGCTGAATACAGTTGGTGCTGGCCGAGAGGCAAAGAGGAGGAGGAAGACTTTAGGTGTGTGAAGCATTGAAGATCTGGAGGGAGGTCTGACAACACTGCAGCCTAGTGTGCTGTAGTTGTTTCTGCCAGTATAGTGTCTGGGTCCTTTGAGGTTTCTTTGTGCTTTCTCTTCCCGGTCTAGTCTGCCTGTGTCTTATCTCACCATCTTAGCACAATGGTAATGGGACTTTTCCCAGGGGTTTTTTTTCTTTTTTAGTGGGAGGTGTGGCTTCTTGAGACACGGTCTGTACACTGTAGTTCATCCTGGCCTCAAGCTTGAAGCTTTCCAACTGCTAGGATTACATTTAACACCATCCAAGGAATCATTTCTTTGCCCTGATACCCAAGTGCACAATGCCATTTTACATTTGGCTTTCACAGAGAACACTTGTGACTTCTGAACTGGGGCTGGGTCAGAGAGCCACTAACCAGCTCTCTTCATTTATCGGCAGACACAGAAGTGGTAGAAAAGCCCACCAAGGAAGAGACGGTTGTTGAAAATGCCACCCCTGACTATGCTGCTGGCCTGGTGTCCACACAGGTAGGACTTTCCATGCAGTGCAGCCGTGGGCATGCTCTATACCATTTCTAGCTGCTGACAGAGCCAAAATAATGTGCTCCCTTGTGTCCTGATTGATACTGATATGTTCTGTAAAAGTGTGTGCATACATATATGCAGGTGTGTGCGCATGTGCGAGCATGTGTGTGTTAGTGGCAGAGGGAGCCAGAGCCTGACTTGGGCACCAGTCTCGTGTTTGGCACAAACACCTTCCTCATACTAGGATTACTGCCTGGGGGTGTCCATACCACTGTTACATCATGCGCCTCACTGTCCGGTGCATATGGTTCCTGTTTGCCGCCCACCTGCTCTGAAGACCAGGAGCTGCATGCATGTGGGAAGGGTGTTTCAGCAGAGCGGCTCTTTCCCAGGGTCTGACTGTGGAGGTGGGTGTGGAGACAGTTGCACAGGTTGTGTGTGGAGGCAGTGTGGCCGTTTCATGGTACGGTCTCTGAGCCCACTGTCTTTGCAGTACCCTTTTCGTTGCTAAGCTTTTCCCCCTAGATGTCAGTTTGAGAGCATAGGGTGGTGGCCATGGCTTAAGTTAAAAGTCCAGCATCACTAAAATCAGGGGCTTATGGGCTAGAGAAGCCACTGTCCCTGCCCTGAGACAGCAGTATTTGCATTCTTGCTCTGTTGATGGGCAATGGCTGACTGAAAGTGTCCAGGCTACTCCCAGGAAGGTATACTGACTGCCTGGAGAAACTATGGTCTCTGCCTTCCAGAAACTTGGGTCTCTGAACAGTGAGCCAACACTGCCCTCCACAAGTTACCTGCCCTCTACACCCAGTGTGGTACCTGCCTCATCCTACATCCCCAGCTCTGAGACTCCCCCAGGTGAGTACCAGGCAGTGTTCTAACCAGTTTTCCTTCAGCCCACAGAAGCACTTGCCCTGGGGTCACAGGGTCACTTTGACACCTGGACTGAGCCTAGCAAAGCCACCCAGGAAGTAGCAGCCTTGCTCACACAGGGTTCTGCATTAAGGCACCTGTCCCATTGTCTTTTGGTCCCAGGGAGCAGGGAGAGCTCCTGGCCGAGAAATAAGCCAGAAGTCCTGATTTGAATGAAAAAGTAAAGGCCAAGACTTTGGCACCCTGCTCTTGGGGTGGTAGGTGGGAGGATGGTGGAAGCCAAGGGTTTTCTCTTCCCAGATGAGGCACACTGCAGAGGGATGATTCAGGGGCAGAGGTCGGTCACGAGAGTTCAGGGGTTGGCTCCACTGGGCTCAGCTTTGTACGTTGGCGGTCAGTTTTCTTCATGACATGTAAGGATCAGCAGCCTTGCTGAGGCTTGGGGAAGCTGCTTTCCAGGGTCCTGTAAACCAGTACCAGTACATGTCTGTCATAGGCCAAGGGCTAACCAGAGCCCTAGACAACCTAATCCCTGGGTCTAGAAATGCCAGAGGACATGAGCTTTGCTTTGCTGGGTAGTGCACGGGACTCCTTCCCTGTCTGTGAAGGGCAGCAGTGATGGGAGAAGACAGGAGGAGGATATGGGGTAGTTGTTGGGGCAAGGGATTGGAGCTGAGCCTGTTGCCTCTCCAGAAAATGGTGTCTGGGGCAGGCAGCCTGGGGGCCAGTCTGGGATGAGTAGATTAGGAATGAAGACTCGCTTTCCTGGACAGCTCTTAATAAACCTGCTTTGCCTGCAGCTCCACCCTCCCGGGAAGCCAGCCGGCCACCTGAGGAACCCAGCGCCCCAAGTCCCACACTGCCAACACAGTTTAAACAAAGGGCACCTATGTATAACAGTGGCCTGAGTCCAGCGACCCCAACACCTGCAGCACCTGCCTCACCTCTGACACCTACTGCTCCCCCAGCTGTCACTCCCACTGCTCAGACACCCCCAGTGGCCATGGTGGCCCCACAGACCCAGGCCCCGGCCCCTGTTCAGCAGCAACCTAAGAAGAACCTGTCCCTCACGGTAGGTCCCCAGGCAGGGCCCAAGGCCATTAAGTGGGTAGCACAGCTTTGCCATTTTTGCAACCCTGGGGTTATGGGATGAGTATAGCAGGGCCAGTGGTAGAGGGTAGGGCCTCAGCAGCCCAGACACCCACATCTTCCCTTCACAGAGAGAACAGATGTTTGCTGCCCAGGAGATGTTCAAGACAGCAAACAAGGTCACTCGGCCAGAGAAGGCCCTCATCCTGGGCTTCATGGCTGGCTCTCGAGGTGCGTCTGTGCTCCTAGGCTTGGGAGGTGTCCCCACCCCGCCCCCCGCCCCATGGATTGGGGAATGGGTTCCTTGGCCCTAGACACCTGCCCAGCAGTCCCTCTCCCTACAGAAAACCCATGCCCGGAGCAAGGGGATGTGATCCAGATCAAGCTCAGCGAGCACACAGAGGACCTGCCCAAGGCAGACGGCCAGGGCAGTACCACCATGCTAGTGGACACGGTGTTCGAGATGAACTATGCCACAGGCCAGTGGACGCGCTTCAAGAAGTACAAGCCTATGACCAATGTGTCCTAAGTGCGGTCTCTGCTGCTGACCGTCATCGCACCAGAGGACAAATTCTGCTGGTTCTGCTGTTTCCTGAGCAGATACCGGAAGGATGTGTTCCACCTAGCACTGCTGTCCACAGGCTCTGGGGCCCCAGCCAGTTCTCTGGGGAGTTTAGGCTTATTTTTTTATATTGTAATGAGTTAGTTTTTTGTGTGATTAAGATACTTTTTTTGGATTCAATATTATGCTTTGAATGCAAACCAAAATTTACTTCATAATTTTAGTGCCTGTTAGACTTTTACCTTTTTTATTTCTTCTTAAAATAGTACTGGCTAAGAGGGCTTTCTTTTTCTCTGCTTGTGCATGCCCTTCCTCATGAGGTTGAGGGGACCAAAGGTGACACCTGGCAGTCTAGGGAGTGAGGGCGGCTATGACCAGCCTTGATGCCACTACCTACCAGGGATTTGTATGTCTTTTGTACAGTTGTAAACTTTTCAAACCTGTGTCTGAGTTCCTATTTTCATTGTAAAATGACCTGAGCATTAAAGTTTAGTTTTTCTAAAGAAAGCCCACAGAACTGTGTTTAAGGCTGGCTTGACTCCCTGCTCTGAGACCAAACCCTTCCCTATATGGCTGTCAGAACCTGGGGGAGGACAGGCAGGGTTGGGAGATAAGGCAGAAGTAGGTAAATGGGTAGGGCAACTGTGGGCACCCAGGAAATGGAGTCAAACACAGTTACATATTAAATAAGTGTAAGAAAAAGGCCTTTAAAGTTTTTTAATAAAAAAATACTCATTACAGTTTTCCAAACACAACTTGCCACTTTAAATGCTATTTTCCCCCCAACTGATAATTCTCATCTATATTTCAGTATTACCTCCCCCCTCCCCCCAAACTTCAAGTTTTTAAGCCTTCACTATCAGACCTAGTGACAGCACCCAGCATTCCTAAAAGGAACCTGACTTTATATTGTATCAAGTTTAGACACCAATAGGCACATTTAAATTTAAATTTAATTTCTGATAGGGCATTTCACGTCTCAACAGGATGGTGACACCATGATACACATGGACACAGCATTTTATTCTGCTAACAGTCATCAGCTACACTCCATGTAGATGAAAATATTTGGCAATTGACAGGTGTTTGTGTTAATTTTAATCAAAACATTTTTATCTTTAACTCTGTGGAAGATGGGCACTTCACACATCATGCTACAGGGGTCACTTGGAAGTCATCAGAAATGCCAACCTGGGCGTGCCTGCCTGAGACCCTAGGAATCCTCACATCCAAGTGCCAGGATGTTCCTTATAGCACCTGGGTCCTCATCACTCTTGCCAGATGGACCACCCTACAAGTGCCAAGGTTTTAACTGCTACAGTTCCCGCACAGGTGTGTGCTGACTAGGGAACACCCTGTCTGGTTTTGGATGCCAAAGGCTCCTGAGGAGTATGGGACATGGGCAGCTTTCATTTGTTTATGTCACATTAAGGAAAAAGAAACTGGAGCAGATGTTCACAAAGTAGCAGTTCTTGTCAGATTCAGAACACCTTACATTCCAGTCAGCCCTAGGCCTGTGGCTGGTCTCTGTAGGAAAGGCCATCACCTCAGATTTGTAAATAGATCTTCAGCTGGCTTTCAGAGTTAGTGTTACTTGTTCATTAATACTTTTGGAAAGGGGAAATTGTCTAAAATGTTCACAATATTTCCTTCAGAAAGATCATAAAATAATTTGGAACCAAAAAAAAAAAATCCCAAGATTTTTACTTAAGATTTTTTTTAAAAAGTTAATTTGTTCAACAAAGTGTACTGCAAAGCCAGTTCTGATGCTTTAAGGACGGGCCCACCAGGGAGCCTGGGGACCATGGCTCCAAAGATCAGGGCGGGCCATGTGCGTGTGATGAGGCTGTCTGGCCTATCACTACCAGCAGTCTTCCAAACTTGGGCCATAAATTGCAGAAATTTATGAACCATCTAATATTTTTACAGAGCAGTTTGAGCCAGATTAAATTCTACTGAAAAGTGTTCCTGGTCTTGTCTGGTCAAATAGGTGTCTCCAGAGGTAACTGAGCCTGTGCCTAGGGAAGCAACAGGCTACCTGCAAAGCTGCCTCAACTTTGGGGTCTACTATAGAAGTGCCAAAGGGATGGTCACTGGTCAGTGCTCATGACAGGCTGGGCTTGCAGGTGTCATGGCTGGTGCTGACCACTATGAATAGTCAGTCCTGGTTCAAATGGAGACTGCAATTCTACAAGGCTAGAGGACAGCCGGACAGCAGTGGACAGCAAACCTCGGGGACTTAAGGCTACTTTAACCTTTTTGCCTTGAAGCTTTTCTAAAGCCATCTGTTGCTGATGCACTGCATGTATTTCCCTCCCAGTAGAAAGCCTGAGGTCTCCTTTCTGGGTGTCCCAAGCTCTCCAATGCCAAGATGTACCCCTGGGAGGACAGAAGCAAGTCTGCCAAGACAGTCCAGTAGTCCTTGGGCTGGGCCGTTATAAGAGATCACTTAACCTCATAGGGAAACAGGTACCATCAGACTTGACCACCATGAGACCAGGTGGTGCCCTGGTGGAGATAAGCGACAACTAGCTCAAGGCTCCACAGACAAATGCACAAAACAGAAAGCTCAGCCTAGGTTCACAGGCTGTCTTGTGTCCCCCCCAGGATCCTGTGGTTACCTCCTCCTCTGCTCAATAGCTTTTATCTGCCTGGCAACTCAACATTTTAGCTGGTAAATGGTAAAGTGTGTAAAAGTTTTAGCAAAGGTATGTTGGAAATAAAATGCCAGAAATAAATACCAAGTGAAGAAAATGTACAAGGTTCCCCCCAGATGGTGGTCAAAAGGCATTAGAGAAGAACAGGCACACAAAGGCAGCTGCTCTGCTCCACAGGCCGCACACGGCCGTCACTGTTCACGTCCACAGAAAGGAAAACCCCGAGAGGAACCTTACAACCACAGCCACTCAAAGTGCAAACAAAGCACTTTGAGGAAAAATTCACATTAATACAAAGAACATAGGCTGTTTCAAAACAACAAAGTAATTATCAATCCTGATTGGAAGGAGCCCAGGGCTTGAGTCCCAGCCTGCCCTGAGTAGAGGGCAGTGTGTGAGTAGAAGCCTGCACCATCAGGAAAGAGCTAATGGTGACCTTTAGGAAAGTCTTGATGTTACAGGTAAGATAAAAGCATTTCACATGCCAGTTAATCTTCAATCATAACTTTAATCTAAAATAGAAATGGGAGGGCACCTTGACGTTGGTCTCAGATTCAAGTGTAGAGGTGACGCTGTGTAGTGAGGCTTGCTTATCCTGGACCGCCAAGCATGCAGCTGACAAGCATCAGTGCAGACACAGCACAGCTGCTGAGGATGGCTCAGTGGTGAGAGGAGCTGCCTCCCACCCAAGTAGGCCTATACATAGAGCACTATGACCTGGGTCCTTGGGGTGAGTGCCGTGCTTGCCTTCCCACTGTAGGCAGGACTGGCTGCCCCACACCACCCCAGGATCTGACCAAGCGCTATTTGCCGTCTGTGACCCTTCGCCAGCACCGCCTTTTCTTCCTCTTCCCCTTCGCCTTGAGTGAGTCTAGAAAGGGTTTCTCAGTCTTGGTATTATTTGCAGAGTCTGCCCTCAGGTCATGCTCACAGCAGTAGGATTGCCCATCCTGGGTGGAGCGGAAAGCAGTCCCATCTTGGTGTTCCTTACAGAATGAGTTGGGGCAGAGGTGGCAAAATGAGGTAGAAGGTTTGCCACACACATCACAGTGATGCCAAGGACATTCCCACTTCCCTGCAAAAAAACACACCATCAGCAAATGGAAGTGACAGAATCATAGCTTCAAAATATCCAGGGTGGAGGATAATAAGATACACCCATCTCAGTATGTTTCCCTGAGTGACTGGGACCTTTAACTAGCCATCCTCCTGTTTCAGCCTTGAGTTGGTGGGCCAATGGGAACAT